>NC_136625.1:37834461-38291961 GCF_933228915.1 Telmatherina bonti
ACCTATCGTCTCCACCTGCCGTCTCCACCTTTCGTCTCCACCTACCATCTCCACCTGCTTCATTGTGACGTCACCGTCTCCACCTACCATCTCCACCTATCGTCTCCACCTGCCGTCTCCACCTACCATCTCCACCTACCATCTCCACCTGCTTCATTGTGACGTCACCGTCTCCACCTACCATCTCCACCTGCCGTCTCCACCTACCATCTCCACCTGTCGTCTCCACCTACCATCTCCACCTACCGTCTCCACCTGCTTCATTGTGAGGTCTCCGTCTTCACCTGCCATCTCCACCTACTGTCTCCACCTATTGTCTTCATCTACTGTCTCCACCTATCGTCTCCACCTGCCGTCTCCACCTACCATCTCCACCTGTCGTCTCCACCTACCATCTCCACCTACCGTCTCCACCTGCTTCATTGTGAGGTCTCCGTCTTCACCTGCCATCTCCACCTACTGTCTCCACCTATCGTCTTCACCTACTGTCTCCACCTATCGTCTCCACCTGCCGTCTCCACCTACCATCTCCACCTGCCGTCTCCACCTGCTTCATTGTGAGGTCACCGTCTCCACCTACCATCTCCACCTACTGTCTCCACCTATCGTCTTCACCTACTGTCTCCACCTATCGTCTCCACCTGCCGTCTCCACCTACCATCTCCACCTGCCGTCTCCACCTGCTTCATTGTGAGGTACCGTCTCCACCTACCATCTCCACCTGCTTCATTGTGAGGTCACCGTCTCCACCTACCATCTCCACCTGCTTCATTGTGAGGTCACCGTCTCCACCTACCATCTCCACCTGCTTCATTGTGAGGTCACCGTCTCCACCTACCATCTCCACCTGCTTCATTGTGAGGTACCGTTTCCACCTACCATCTCCACCTGCTTCATTGTGAGGCCACCGTCTCCACCTACCATCTCCACCTGCTTCATTGTGAGGTCACCGTCTCCACCTACCATCTCCACCTGCTTCATTGTGAGGTACCGTTTCCACCTACCATCTCCACCTGCTTCATTGTGAGGTACCGTTTCCACCTACCATCTCCACCTGCTTCATTGTGAGGTACCGTTTCCACCTACCATCTCCACCTACCATCTCCACCTGCTTCATTGTGAGGTACCGTTTCCACCTACCATCTCCACCTACCATCTCCACCTGCTTCATTGTGAGGTACCGTCTCCACCTACCGTCTCCACCTGCTTCATTGTGAGGTCACCGTCTCCACCTGCCATCTCCACCTACCATCTCCACCTGCTTCATTGTGAGGTACCGTTTCCACCTACCATCTCCACCTGCTTCATTGTGAGGTACCGTTTCCACCTACCGTCTCCACCTGCTTCATTGTGAGGTACCGTTTCCACCTACCGTCTCCACCTGCTTCATTGTGAGGTCACCGTCTCCACCTGCTTCATTGTGAGGTACCGTTTCCACCTACCATCTCCACCTGCTTCATTGTGACGTCACCGTCTCCACCTACCATCTCCACCTATCATGTCCACCTTTCGTCTCCACCTACCATCTCCACCTGCCGTCTCCACCTGCCGTCTCCACCTACCATCTCCACCTACCATCTCCACCTGCTTCATTGTGACGTCACCGTCTCCACCTGCCATCTCCACCTACCATCTCCACCTGCTTCATTGTGACGTCACCGTCTCCACCTACCATCTCCACCTATCATGTCCACCTGTCGTCTCCACCTACCATCTCCACCTGCCGTCTCCACCTACCATCTCCACCTACCATCTCCACCTGCTTCATTGTGACGTCACCGTCTCCACCTGCCGTCTCCACCTACCACCTCCACCTACCGTCTCCACCTGCTTCATTGTGAGGTCACCGTCTCCACCTACCATCTCCACCTGCTTCATTGTGACGTCACCGTCTCCACCTGCCGTCTCCACCTACCATCTCCACCTACCGTCTCCACCTGCTTCATTGTGAGGTCTCCGTCTTCACCTGCCATCTCCACCTACTGTCTCCACCTACCATCTCCACCTGCTTCATTGTGAGGTCACCGTCTCCACCTACCATCTCCACCTGCTTCATTGTGATGTCTCCGTCTCCACCTACCATCTCCGCCTGCTTCATTGTGAGGTCACCGTCTCCACCTACCATCTCCACCTGCTTCATTGTGAGGTCACCGTCTCCACCTACCATCTCCACCTGCTTCATTGTGAGGTCCCCGTCTCCACCTACCATCTCCACCTGCTTCATTGTGAGGTCACCATCTCCACCTACCATCTCCACCTGCTTCATTGTGTCATTACCGTCTCCACCTACCATCTCCACCTGCTTCATTGTGTCATTACCGTCTCCACCTACCATCTCCACCTGCTTCATTGTGAGGTCCCCGTCTCCACCTACCATCTCCACCTGCTTCATTGTGAGGTCGCCATCTCCACCTACCATCTCCACCTGCTTCATTGTGAGGTCACCGTCTCCACCTACCATCTCCACCTGCTTCATTGTGAGGTCACCGTCTCCACCTACCATCTCCACCTGCTTCATTGTGAGGTCACCGTCTCCACCTACCGTCTCCACCTGCTTCATTGTGAGGTCACCATCTCCACCTACCATCTCCACCTGCTTCATTGTGAGGTCACCGTCTCCACCTACCATCTCCACCTGCTTCATTGTGAGGTCACCGTCTCCACCTACCATCTCCACCTGCTTCATTGTGTCGTTACCGTCTCCACCTACCATCTCCACCTGCTTCATTGTGAGGTCACCGTCCCCACCTACCATCTCCACCTGCTTCATTGTGTCGTTACCGTCTCCACCTACCATCTCCACCTGCTTCATTGTGAGGTACCGTCTCCACCTACCATCTCCACCTGCTTCATTGTGTCGTTACCGTCTCCACCTACCATCTCCACCTGCTTCATTGTGAGGTCACCGTCTCCACCTACCATCTCCACCTGCTTCATTGTGTCGTTACCGTCTCCACCTACCATCTCCACCTGCTTCATTGTGAGGTCACCGTCTCCACCTACCATCTCCACCTGCTTCATTGTGTCGTTACCGTCTCCACCTACTGTCTCCGCCTGCTTCATTGTGAGGTCTCCGTCCCCACCTACCATCTCCACCTGCTTCATTGTGTCGTTACCGTCTCCACCTACCATCTCCACCTGCTTCATTGTGAGGTCACCGTCTCCACCTACCATCTCCACCTGCTTCATTGTGTCGTTACCGTCTCCACCTACCATCTCCACCTGCTTCATTGTGAGGTCTCCGTCTCCACCTACCGTCTCCGCCTGCTTTATTGTGGGTTTAGAATGTTTTAAAGAAGGCTTTCTAACTCCGGTCTTCGAGGGCCGCTGTCCAACAAGTTTCCCTGCTCCAACACACCTGACTGGCGAATGGTAGATCATTGTGTAGGACTTGGCGGCAAGCTTTTGTTTTTAATCTGGTGTGTTGGAGCAGGGAAAACAAGGGAAACAACGCAACAGGGAAACAATTAAAATCCTACTGTACAATGGTCCTCGAGGACCAGTGTCTGACCCCTGTTTTAAAAGTCTCCAGACTTCAACACAGCTGACTGACTTAGACAGATCATGAACAGGTATACCTGACCCAGGTGTGTTGGAGCTGGGGAACATCTAAAACCTGCAAGGCAGGTGGTCCCTGAGGAGCACCAGTGAGAAACACTGCATTGATCCCTTAAAACAGCTGGAATGTGGAGGTAAGATGTGTCAGAGGTCTGAGAATCTTTGCACAGTATTATCTGCAGTAAAAGCTAAAAGATCCACGTTATTTCAGGAGACGTTGAGTTTCTGTAACTTCTCTAATTATCTGATATTTTCATTTCAATTCATTTCAAAAGCCTGGACCTGGAAATATGAAGGTTAGTGCCAGTAATAAGGATGAAGGAAAAACATGAAACTGCAGCTGTTTTCTCATCTCTATGCACATTTTTGTTCTTCATGAGCAGCATGTCAGAAACATCCTTTTTAACACTGAAAATGACTGTTAAAAATAACTTTCTGAACAATCTGAAGTGTTGCAAGAGGCAGAGCCAAAAACAACTCATTTGGTGAAAACAAGCTGCTGTTAGAGTTGCTTCAAACCAGAGTGAGAGTGTAAAGATATGGGGAGTCATGTGATCAGCCAGGTGAGCGTGTGAAAGGTGTGATATGACTCATGCAGACTGGATGTAGCTTTTGTCTGGTTGCGTGAGACAGATGAGGAGGAAAATACTCAGATTGGAGCCCTTTAGTGAGAGGAAGTGACCAGATGTGGACTTCATGGTGGTTTTTAGAGAAAAATAATAAAAACTTTCTGTGATGTTTTCTGATTAAATGACCACTGCTTAGCTTCATCATTATTTAGGGTTGGAGTTAGGGGTTAGCCCAGAGCTCAGTCACATAACTGGCTATAAAAGCAAAGTTTCAGTCTCTCAGGTGGACTGAGGTCTCAACGGTGTTACAGTAAAGATGAAAAATAAAAAGAACAGGTAACATATTTCCCTGCTCCAACTGCTTCAGTGCGGCGTCGCCGTCTCCACCTGCTTCCATCTGAGTTTGTCTCTGTCCCAAACTCAGGTTTGTTAACCTTCATGACATCTCGTCCTGCCTGGTCAAGCAGGTTTAAGAATTTTCCCTGCTGCAACACACCTGACTCAGATTAATGGTTCTCCTCATCAACAGCCTATTCATGAGACAGTCATTCGATCCAGGTGTGTTAAAGTAGGGTAACCAGTAAAACATGCAGGACAGGGATACATGAGGTCCAGGATGAAGAAACACTGATCAGACTCATCACTGCAGTCTGCCACGTGTATGTGACACATGGCTCTATGGGCCCCCTAGTGGCTCTAAAACTACACAACAGAGTTTCAATCTGTAAAATGCTGCTGGATGGACGGATGGATGGACGGATGAATGAACAGATGGATGCATGGATGGATGGATGGATGGATGGATGCATGGATGGATGGATGGATGGATGAATGGATGGATGGATGGATGGATGAACGGATGGATGGATGAATGGATGGATGGATGGATGAATGGACAGATGGATGGATGGATGAATGGACGGATGGATGGATGAATGGATGGATGGATGGATGGATGAATGGACGGATGGATGGATGAATGGATGGATGGATGGATGAATGGACAGATGGATGGATGGATGAATGGATGGATGGATGGATTATGTAAATGAGTAAAATCCTTGTTATAATTTCTGTGTAATGTTTAAAGGAGCACAGAGTGAAATGATTTCACCATAGATTGTATATACAAGATGGGCGGAGCTTCTGTGACATCAGCTGTAGGTTCATATTGAGTGAAATGAAGCTCAGTGGGCGTTTCCTACCATCGCCATCTTCGCAGCACCATGTGTGTTGTCTCTCCCACAAAATACAAATAAGAGCAAAGAGGTGGAGTTGAGAGTGAGGGCAATGAGAGTGTTGTGAATGAGTGACATCTAGTGAACTCTAACCAGTGGTAAACAAGCTAACCCAGAGCTAACTAGTTAACGGAGGTGTGTGAGCTGAAGCCAAATCAGCTGTTAACCGGCTAAAAAACCGTGGTTGTGCTACATTCTTCCTTCTTGCAGGGTATCGGGTACCTGTCAATCAAAAGGACAAACCCTCTAATTTCTCTGATTATATTGAGTTTAAATGACTTCTAAATGGAAGAGTTAGAAAACATTCACTCCTGTTACCTGACCTATTAAACTTAAAATGGATTTTTGTACCTGTCTGTAAACATGTTTATATCTGCTGTAAACATGTTTATTTCTGCTGTAAACATATTTATATCTGCTGTAAACATGTTTATTTCTGCAGTAAACATGTTTATATCTGCTGTAAAAATGTTTATTTCTGCTGTAAACATGTTTATTTCTGCTGCAAACATGTTTATTTCTGCTGTAAACATATTTATATCTGCTGTAAACATGTTTATTTCTGCTGTAAACATGTTTATATCTGCTGTAAACATACTTATATCTGGAGTAAACATGTTTATATCTGCTGTAAACATGTTTATTTCTGCAGTAAACATGTTTATATCTGCTGTAAACATACTTATATCTGGAGTAAACATGTTTATATCTGCTGTAAACATGTTTATTTCTGCAGTAAACATGTTTATTTCTGCAGTAAACATGTTTATATCTGCTGTAAACATATTTATATCTGCTGTAAACATGTTTATATCTGCTGTAAACATGTTTATTTCTGCTGTAAACATGTTTATTTCTGCTGTAAACATATTTATATCTGCTGTAAACATGTTTATTTCTGCTGTAAACATATTTATATCTGCTGTAAACATGTTTATTTCTGCAGTAAACATGTTTATATCGGCTGTAAACATACTTATATCTGCTGTAAACATGTTTATACCTGCTGTAAACATGTTTATATATGTTGTAAACATGCTTATATCTGCTGTAAACATATTTATATCTGCTGTAAACATGTTTATATCTGCTGTAAACATGTTTATATCTGCTGTAAACATATGTATATCTGCTGTAAACATGTTTATATCTGCTGTAAACATGTTTATATCTGCTGTAAACATGTTTATATCTGCTGTAAACATGTTTATTTCTGCTGTAAACATATTTATATCTGCTGTAAACATGTTTATTTCTGCAGTAAACATGTTTATATCGGCTGTAAACATACTTATATCTGCTGTAAACATGTTTATACCTGCTGTAAACATGTTTATATCTGCTGTAAACATGCTTATATCTGCTGTAAACATATTTATATCTGCTGTAAACATGTTTATTTCTGCTGTAAACATGTTTATATCTGCTGTAAAAATGTTTATATCTGCTGTAAACATGTTTATTTCTGCTGTAAACATGTTTATTTCTGCTGTAAACATATTTATATCTGCTGTAAACATGTTTATTTCTGCTGTAAACATATTTATATCTGCTGTAAACATGTTTATTTCTGCAGTAAACATGTTTATATCGGCTGTAAACATACTTATATCTGCTGTAAACATGTTTATACCTGCTGTAAACATGTTTATATCTGCTGTAAACATGCTTATATCTGCTGTAAACATATTTATATCTGCTGTAAACATGTTTATATCTGCTGTAAACATGTTTATATCTGCTGTAAAAATGTTTATTTCTGCTGTAAACATGTTTATATCTGCTGTAAAAATGTTTATTTCTGCTGTAAACATGTTTATATCTGCTGTTAACATGTTTATTTCTGCAGTAAACATGTTTATATCGGCTGTAAACATACTTATATCGGCTGTAAACATACTTATATCTGCTGTAAACATGTTTATACCTGCTGTAAACATGTTTATATCTGCTGTAAACATGCTTATATCTGCTGTAAACATATTTATATCTGCTGTAAACATGTTTATATCTGCTGTAAACATGTTTATATCTGCTGTAAAAATGTTTATTTCTGCTGTAAACATGTTTATATCTGCTGTAAAAATGTTTATTTCTGCTGTAAACATGTTTATATCTGCTGTAAAAATGTTTATTTCTGCTGTAAACATGTTTATATCTGCTGTTAACATGTTTATTTCTGCTGTAAACATGTTTATTTCTGCAGTAAACATGTTTATATCGGCTGTAAACATACTTATATCTGCTGTAAACATGTTTATACCTGCTGTAAACATGTTTATATCTGCTGTAAACATGCTTATATCTGCTGTAAACATATTTATATCTGCTGTAAACATGTTTATATCTGCTGTAAACATGTTTATATCTGCTGTAAAAATGTTTATTTCTGCTGTAAACATGTTTATATCTGCTGTAAAAATGTTTATTTCTGCTGTAAACATGTTTATATCTGCTGTTAACATGTTTATTTCTGCAGTAAACATGTTTATATCGGCTGTAAACATGCTTATATCTGCTGTAAACATATTTATATCTGCTGTAAACATGTTTATTTCTGCTGTAAACATGTTTATATCTGCTGTAAAAATGTTTATTTCTGCTGTAAACATGTTTATATCTGCTGTAAACATGTTTATTTCTGCAGTAAACATGTTTATATCTGCTGTAAACATGTTTATATCTGCTGTAAACATGTTTATTTCTGCAGTAAACATGTTTATATCTGCTGTAAACATGTTTATATCTGCTGTAAACATGTTTATATCTGCTGTAAACATGTTTATTTCTGCAGTAAACATGTTTATATCTGCTGTAAACATGTTTATTTCTGCAGTAAACATGTTTATATCTGCTGTAAACATATGTATATCTGCTGTAAACATGTTTATATCTGCTGTAAACATGTTTATATCTGCTGTAAACATGTTTATATCTGCTGTAAACATGTTTATATCTGCTGTAAACATGTTTATTTCTGCTGTAAACATATTTATATCTGCTGTAAACATGTTTATTTCTGCAGTAAACATGTTTATATCGGCTGTAAACATACTTATATCTGCTGTAAACATGTTTATACCTGCTGTAAACATGTTTATATCTGCTGTAAACATGCTTATATCTGCTGTAAACATATTTATATCTGCTGTAAACATGTTTATTTCTGCTGTAAACATGTTTATATCTGCTGTAAAAATGTTTATATCTGCTGTAAACATGTTTATTTCTGCTGTAAACATGTTTATTTCTGCTGTAAACATATTTATATCTGCTGTAAACATGTTTATTTCTGCTGTAAACATATTTATATCTGCTGTAAACATGTTTATTTCTGCAGTAAACATGTTTATATCGGCTGTAAACATACTTATATCTGCTGTAAACATGTTTATACCTGCTGTAAACATGTTTATATATGCTGTAAACATGCTTATATCTGCTGTAAACATATTTATATCTGCTGTAAACATGTTTATATCTGCTGTAAACATGTTTATATCTGCTGTAAAAATGTTTATTTCTGCTGTAAACATGTTTATATCTGCTGTAAAAATGTTTATTTCTGCTGTAAACATGTTTATATCTGCTGTTAACATGTTTATTTCTGCAGTAAACATGTTTATATCGGCTGTAAACATACTTATATCGGCTGTAAACATACTTATATCTGCTGTAAACATGTGTATACCTGCTGTAAACATGTTTATATCTGCTGTAAACATGCTTATATCTGCTGTAAACATATTTATATCTGCTGTAAACATGTTTATATCTGCTGTAAACATGTTTATATCTGCTGTAAAAATGTTTATTTCTGCTGTAAACATGTTTATATCTGCTGTAAAAATGTTTATTTCTGCTGTAAACATGTTTATATCTGCTGTAAAAATGTTTATTTCTGCTGTAAACATGTTTATATCTGCTGTTAACATGTTTATTTCTGCTGTAAACATGTTTATTTCTGCAGTAAACATGTTTATATCGGCTGTAAACATACTTATATCTGCTGTAAACATGTTTATACCTGCTGTAAACATGTTTATATCTGCTGTAAACATGCTTATATCTGCTGTAAACATATTTATATCTGCTGTAAACATGTTTATATCTGCTGTAAACATGTTTATATCTGCTGTAAAAATGTTTATTTCTGCTGTAAACATGTTTATATCTGCTGTAAAAATGTTTATTTCTGCTGTAAACATGTTTATATCTGCTGTTAACATGTTTATTTCTGCAGTAAACATGTTTATATCGGCTGTAAACATGCTTATATCTGCTGTAAACATATTTATATCTGCTGTAAACATGTTTATTTCTGCTGTAAACATGTTTATATCTGCTGTAAAAATGTTTATTTCTGCTGTAAACATGTTTATATCTGCTGTAAACATGTTTATTTCTGCAGTAAACATGTTTATATCTGCTGTAAACATGTTTATTTCTGCTGTAAACATGTTTATTTCTGCTGTAAACATGTTTATATCTGCTGTAAACATATTTATATCTGCTGTAAACATGTTTATTTCTGCAGTAAACATGTTTATATCTGCTGTAAACATATGTATATCTGCTGTAAACATGTTTATATCTGCTGTAAACATGTTTATATCTGCTGTAAACATGTTTATTTCTGCTGTAAACATGTTTATTTCTGCTGTAAACATATTTATATCTGCTGTAAACATGTTTATTTCTGCAGTAAACATGTTTATATCTGCTGTTAACATGTTTATTTCTGCAGTAAACATGTTTATATCGGCTGTAAACATACTTTTATCTGCTGTAAACATGTTTATACCTGCTGTAAACATGTTTATTTCTGCAGTAAACATGTTTATATCGGCTGTAAACATACTTATATCTGCTGTAAACATGTTTATACCTGCTGTAAACATGTTTATATCTGCTGTAAACATGCTTATATCTGCTGTAAACATATTTATATCTGCTGTAAACATGTTTATATCTGCTGTAAACATGTTTATATCTGCTGTAAAAATGTTTATTTCTGCTGTAAACATGTTTATATCTGCTGTAAAAATGTTTATTTCTGCTGTAAACATGTTTATATCTGCTGTTAACATGTTTATTTCTGCAGTAAACATGTTTATATCGGCTGTAAACATACTTATATCGGCTGTAAACATACTTATATCTGCTGTAAACATGTTTATACCTGCTGTAAACATGTTTATATCTGCTGTAAACATGCTTATATCTGCTGTAAACATATTTATATCTGCTGTAAACATGTTTATATCTGCTGTAAACATGTTTATATCTGCTGTAAAAATGTTTATTTCTGCTGTAAACATGTTTATATCTGCTGTAAAAATGTTTATTTCTGCTGTAAACATGTTTATATCTGCTGTAAAAATGTTTATTTCTGCTGTAAACATGTTTATATCTGCTGTTAACATGTTTATTTCTGCTGTAAACATGTTTATTTCTGCAGTAAACATGTTTATATCGGCTGTAAACATACTTATATCTGCTGTAAACATGTTTATACCTGCTGTAAACATGTTTATATCTGCTGTAAACATGCTTATATCTGCTGTAAACATATTTATATCTGCTGTAAACATGTTTATATCTGCTGTAAACATGTTTATATCTGCTGTAAAAATGTTTATTTCTGCTGTAAACATGTTTATATCTGCTGTAAAAATGTTTATTTCTGCTGTAAACATGTTTATATCTGCTGTTAACATGTTTATTTCTGCAGTAAACATGTTTATATCGGCTGTAAACATGCTTATATCTGCTGTAAACATATTTATATCTGCTGTAAACATGTTTATTTCTGCTGTAAACATGTTTATATCTGCTGTAAAAATGTTTATTTCTGCTGTAAACATGTTTATATCTGCTGTAAACATGTTTATTTCTGCAGTAAACATGTTTATATCTGCTGTAAACATGTTTATATCTGCTGTAAACATGTTTATTTCTGCAGTAAACATGTTTATATCTGCTGTAAACATGTTTATATCTGCTGTAAACATGTTTATATCTGCTGTAAACATGTTTATTTCTGCAGTAAACATGTTTATATCTGCTGTAAACATGTTTATTTCTGCAGTAAACATGTTTATATCTGCTGTAAACATATGTATATCTGCTGTAAACATGTTTATATCTGCTGTAAACATGTTTATATCTGCTGTAAACATGTTTATATCTGCTGTAAACATGTTTATTTCTGCTGTAAACATATTTATATCTGCTGTAAACATGTTTATTTCTGCAGTAAACATGTTTATATCGGCTGTAAACATACTTATATCTGCTGTAAACATGTTTATACCTGCTGTAAACATGTTTATATCTGCTGTAAACATGCTTATATCTGCTGTAAACATATTTATATCTGCTGTAAACATGTTTATTTCTGCTGTAAACATGTTTATATCTGCTGTAAAAATGTTTATATCTGCTGTAAACATATTTATTTCTGCTGTAAACATGTTTATTTCTGCTGTAAACATATTTATATCTGCTGTAAACATGTTTATTTCTGCTGTAAACATATTTATATCTGCTGTAAACATGTTTATTTCTGCAGTAAACATGTTTATATCGGCTGTAAACATACTTATATCTGCTGTAAACATGTTTATACCTGCTGTAAACATGTTTATATATGCTGTAAACATGCTTATATCTGCTGTAAACATATTTATATCTGCTGTAAACATGTTTATATCTGCTGTAAACATGTTTATATCTGCTGTAAAAATGTTTATTTCTGCTGTAAACATGTTTATATCTGCTGTAAAAATGTTTATTTCTGCTGTAAACATGTTTATATCTGCTGTTAACATGTTTATTTCTGCAGTAAACATGTTTATATCGGCTGTAAACATACTTATATCGGCTGTAAACATACTTATATCTGCTGTAAACATGTGTATACCTGCTGTAAACATGTTTATATCTGCTGTAAACATGCTTATATCTGCTGTAAACATATTTATATCTGCTGTAAACATGTTTATATCTGCTGTAAACATGTTTATATCTGCTGTAAAAATGTTTATTTCTGCTGTAAACATGTTTATATCTGCTGTAAAAATGTTTATTTCTGCTGTAAACATGTTTATATCTGCTGTAAAAATGTTTATTTCTGCTGTAAACATGTTTATATCTGCTGTTAACATGTTTATTTCTGCTGTAAACATGTTTATTTCTGCAGTAAACATGTTTATATCGGCTGTAAACATACTTATATCTGCTGTAAACATGTTTATACCTGCTGTAAACATGTTTATATCTGCTGTAAACATGCTTATATCTGCTGTAAACATATTTATATCTGCTGTAAACATGTTTATATCTGCTGTAAACATGTTTATATCTGCTGTAAAAATGTTTATTTCTGCTGTAAACATGTTTATATCTGCTGTAAAAATGTTTATTTCTGCTGTAAACATGTTTATATCTGCTGTTAACATGTTTATTTCTGCAGTAAACATGTTTATATCGGCTGTAAACATGCTTATATCTGCTGTAAACATATTTATATCTGCTGTAAACATGTTTATTTCTGCTGTAAACATGTTTATATCTGCTGTAAAAATGTTTATTTCTGCTGTAAACATGTTTATATCTGCTGTAAACATGTTTATTTCTGCAGTAAACATGTTTATATCTGCTGTAAACATGTTTATTTCTGCTGTAAACATGTTTATTTCTGCTGTAAACATGTTTATATCTGCTGTAAACATATTTATATCTGCTGTAAACATGTTTATTTCTGCAGTAAACATGTTTATATCTGCTGTAAACATATGTATATCTGCTGTAAACATGTTTATATCTGCTGTAAACATGTTTATATCTGCTGTAAACATGTTTATTTCTGCTGTAAACATGTTTATTTCTGCTGTAAACATATTTATATCTGCTGTAAACATGTTTATTTCTGCAGTAAACATGTTTATATCTGCTGTTAACATGTTTATTTCTGCAGTAAACATGTTTATATCGGCTGTAAACATACTTTTATCTGCTGTAAACATGTTTATACCTGCTGTAAACATGTTTATATCTGCTGTAAACATGCTTATATCTGCTGTAAACATATTTATATCTGCTGTAAACATGTTTATTTCTGCTGTAAACATGTTTATATCTGCTGTAAAAATGTTTATTTCTGCTGTAAACATGTTTATATCTGCTGTAAAAATGTTTATTTCTGCTGTAAACATGTTTATTTCTGCTGTAAACATATTTATATCTGCTGTAAACATGTTTATTTCTGCAGTAAACATGTTTATATCTGCTGTTAACATGTTTATTTCTGCTGTAAACATGTTTATATCTGCTGTAAACATGTTTATTTCTGCTGTAAACATGTTTATATCTGCTGTAAACATATTTATATCTGCTGTAAACATGTTTATTTCTGCTGTAAACATGCTTATATCTGCTGTAAACATATTTATATCTGCTGTAAACATGTTTATTTCTGCTGTAAACATGTTTATATCTGCTGTAAAAATGTTTATTTCTGCTGTAAACATGTTTATTTCTGCTGTAAACATGTTTATTTCTGCTGTAAACATGCTTATATCTGCTGTAAACATGTTTATTTCTGCTGTAAACATATTTATATCTGCTGTTAACATGTTTATTTCTGCAGTAAACATGTTTATATCGGCTGTAAACATACTTATATCTGCTGTAAACATGTTGATTTCTGCAGTAAACATGTTTATATCTGCTGTAAACATGCTTATATCTGCTGTAAACATATTTATATCTGCTGTAAACATGTTTATTTCTGCTGTAAACATGTTTATATCTGCTGTAAAAATGTTTATTTCTGCTGTAAACATGTTTATATCTGCTGTAAAAATGTTTATTTCTGCTGTAAACATGTTTATATCTGCTGTAAACATGTTTATTTCTGCTGTAAACATGTTTATTTCTGCTGTAAACATGCTTATATCTGCTGTAAACATATTTATATCTGCTGTAAACATGTTTATATCTGCTGTAAACATGTTTATTTCTGCTGTAAACATGTTTATATCTGCTGTAAACATGTTTATTTCTGCTGTAAACATGTTTATATCTGCTGTAAACATGTTTATTTCTGCAGTAAACATGTTTATATCGGCTGTAAACATACTTATATCTGCTGTAAACATGTTTATACCTGCTGTAAATATGTTTATATCTGCTGTAAACATGCTTATATCTGCTGTAAACATATTTATATCTGCTGTAAACATGTTTATTTCTGCTGTAAACATGTTTATATCTGCTGTAAAAATGTTTATATCTGCTGTAAACATGTTTATTTCTGCTGTAAACATGTTTATTTCTGCTGTAAACATATTTATATCTGCTGTAAACATGTTTATTTCTGCTGTAAACATATTTATATCTGCTGTAAACATGTTTATTTCTGCAGTAAACATGTTTATATCGGCTGTAAACATACTTATATCTGCTGTAAACATGTTTATACCTGCTGTAAACATGTTTATATATGTTGTAAACATGCTTATATCTGCTGTAAACATATTTATATCTGCTGTAAACATGTTTATATCTGCTGTAAACATGTTTATATCTGCTGTAAAAATGTTTATTTCTGCTGTAAACATGTTTATATCTGCTGTAAAAATGTTTATTTCTGCTGTAAACATGTTTATATCTGCTGTTAACATGTTTATTTCTGCAGTAAACATGTTTATATCGGCTGTAAACATACTTATATCGGCTGTAAACATACTTATATCTGCTGTAAACATGTGTATACCTGCTGTAAACATGTTTATATCTGCTGTAAACATGCTTATATCTGCTGTAAACATATTTATATCTGCTGTAAACATGTTTATATCTGCTGTAAACATGTTTATATCTGCTGTAAAAATGTTTATTTCTGCTGTAAACATGTTTATATCTGCTGTAAAAATGTTTATTTCTGCTGTAAACATGTTTATATCTGCTGTAAAAATGTTTATTTCTGCTGTAAACATGTTTATATCTGCTGTTAACATGTTTATTTCTGCTGTAAACATGTTTATTTCTGCAGTAAACATGTTTATATCGGCTGTAAACATACTTATATCTGCTGTAAACATGTTTATACCTGCTGTAAACATGTTTATATCTGCTGTAAACATGCTTATATCTGCTGTAAACATATTTATATCTGCTGTAAACATGTTTATATCTGCTGTAAACATGTTTATATCTGCTGTAAAAATGTTTATTTCTGCTGTAAACATGTTTATATCTGCTGTAAAAATGTTTATTTCTGCTGTAAACATGTTTATATCTGCTGTTAACATGTTTATTTCTGCAGTAAACATGTTTATATCGGCTGTAAACATGCTTATATCTGCTGTAAACATATTTATATCTGCTGTAAACATGTTTATTTCTGCTGTAAACATGTTTATATCTGCTGTAAAAATGTTTATTTCTGCTGTAAACATGTTTATATCTGCTGTAAACATGTTTATTTCTGCAGTAAACATGTTTATATCTGCTGTAAACATGTTTATTTCTGCTGTAAACATGTTTATTTCTGCTGTAAACATGTTTATATCTGCTGTAAACATATTTATATCTGCTGTAAACATGTTTATTTCTGCAGTAAACATGTTTATATCTGCTGTAAACATATGTATATCTGCTGTAAACATGTTTATATCTGCTGTAAACATGTTTATATCTGCTGTAAACATGTTTATTTCTGCTGTAAACATGTTTATTTCTGCTGTAAACATATTTATATCTGCTGTAAACATGTTTATTTCTGCAGTAAACATGTTTATATCTGCTGTTAACATGTTTATTTCTGCAGTAAACATGTTTATATCGGCTGTAAACATACTTTTATCTGCTGTAAACATGTTTATACCTGCTGTAAACATGTTTATATCTGCTGTAAACATGCTTATATCTGCTGTAAACATATTTATATCTGCTGTAAACATGTTTATTTCTGCTGTAAACATGTTTATATCTGCTGTAAAAATGTTTATTTCTGCTGTAAACATGTTTATATCTGCTGTAAAAATGTTTATTTCTGCTGTAAACATGTTTATTTCTGCTGTAAACATATTTATATCTGCTGTAAACATGTTTATTTCTGCAGTAAACATGTTTATATCTGCTGTTAACATGTTTATTTCTGCTGTAAACATGTTTATATCTGCTGTAAACATGTTTATTTCTGCTGTAAACATGTTTATATCTGCTGTAAACATATTTATATCTGCTGTAAACATGTTTATTTCTGCTGTAAACATGCTTATATCTGCTGTAAACATATTTATATCTGCTGTAAACATGTTTATTTCTGCTGTAAACATGTTTATATCTGCTGTAAAAATGTTTATTTCTGCTGTAAACATGTTTATTTCTGCTGTAAACATGTTTATTTCTGCTGTAAACATGCTTATATCTGCTGTAAACATGTTTATTTCTGCTGTAAACATATTTATATCTGCTGTTAACATGTTTATTTCTGCAGTAAACATGTTTATATCGGCTGTAAACATACTTATATCTGCTGTAAACATGTTGATTTCTGCAGTAAACATGTTTATATCTGCTGTAAACATGCTTATATCTGCTGTAAACATATTTATATCTGCTGTAAACATGTTTATTTCTGCTGTAAACATGTTTATATCTGCTGTAAAAATGTTTATTTCTGCTGTAAACATGTTTATATCTGCTGTAAAAATGTTTATTTCTGCTGTAAACATGTTTATATCTGCTGTAAACATGTTTATTTCTGCTGTAAACATGTTTATTTCTGCTGTAAACATGCTTATATCTGCTGTAAACATATTTATATCTGCTGTAAACATGTTTATATCTGCTGTAAACATGTTTATTTCTGCTGTAAACATGTTTATATCTGCTGTAAACATGTTTATTTCTGCTGTAAACATGTTTATATCTGCTGTAAACATGTTTATTTCTGCAGTAAACATGTTTATATCTGCTGTAAACATGTTTATTTCTGCAGTAAACATGTTTATATCTGCTGTAAACATGTTTATTTCTGCAGTAAACATGTTTATATCTGCTGTAAACATATTTATATCTGCAGTAAACATGTTTTTTTCTGCAGTAAACATGTTTATATCTGCTGTAAACATATTTATATCTGCTGTAAACATGTTTATATCTGCTGTAAACATGTTTATTTCTGCTGTAAACATGTTTATTTCTGCAGTAAACATGTTTATATCTGCTGTAAACATGCTTATATCTGCTGTAAACATATTTATATCTGCTGTAAACATGTTTATTTCTGCTGTAAACATGTTTATATCTGCTGTAAAAATGTTTATTTCTGCTGTAAACATGTTTATATCTGCTGTAAACATGTTTATTTCTGCAGTAAACATGTTTATATCTGCTGTAAACATGTTTATTTCTGCTGTAAACATGTTTATTTCTGCTGTAAACATGTTTATATCTGCTGTAAACATATTTATATCTGCTGTAAACATGTTTATTTCTGCAGTAAACATGTTTATATCTGCTGTAAACATGTTTATATCTGCTGTAAACATGTTTATATCTGCTGTAAACATGTTTATATCTGCTGTAAACATGTTTATTTCTGCTGTAAACATGTTTATTTCTGCTGTAAACATGTTTATTTCTGCTGTAAACATATTTATATCTGCTGTAAACATGTTTATTTCTGCAGTAAACATGTTTATATCTGCTGTTAACATGTTTATTTCTGCAGTAAACATGTTTATATCGGCTGTAAACATACTTTTATCTGCTGTAAACATGTTTATACCTGCTGTAAACATGTTTATATCTGCTGTAAACATGCTTATATCTGCTGTAAACATATTTATATCTGCTGTAAACATGTTTATTTCTGCTGTAAACATGTTTATATCTGCTGTAAAAATGTTTATTTCTGCTGTAAACATGTTTATATCTGCTGTAAAAATGTTTATTTCTGCTGTAAACATGTTTATTTCTGCTGTAAACATATTTATATCTGCTGTAAACATGTTTATTTCTGCAGTAAACATGTTTATATCTGCTGTTAACATGTTTATTTCTGCAGTAAACATGTTTATATCGGCTGTAAACATACTTATATCTGCTGTAAACATGTTTATTTCTGCAGTAAACATGTTTATATCTGCTGTAAACATGTTTATTTCTGCTGTAAACATGTTTATTTCTGCTGTAAACATGTTTATATCTGCTGTAAACATGTTTATTTCTGCTGTAAACATGTTTATATCTGCTGTAAACATATTTATATCTGCTGTAAACATGTTTATTTCTGCTGTAAACATATTTATATCTGCTGTAAACATGTTTATTTCTGCAGTAAACATGTTTATATCGGCTGTAAACATACTTATATCTGCTGTAAACATGTTTATACCTGCTGTAAACATGTTTATATCTGCTGTAAACATGCTTATATCTGCTGTAAACATATTTATATCTGCTGTAAACATGTTTATTTCTGCTGTAAACATGTTTATATCTGCTGTAAAAATGTTTATTTCTGCTGTAAACATGTTTATTTCTGCTGTAAACATGTTTATATCGGCTGTAAACATACTTATATCTGCTGTAAACATGTTTATTTCTGCAGTAAACATGTTTATATCTGCTGTAAACATGCTTATATCTGCTGTAAACATATTTATATCTGCTGTAAACATGTTTATTTCTGCTGTAAACATGTTTATATCTGCTGTAAAAATGTTTATTTCTGCTGTAAACATGTTTATATCTGCTGTAAAAATGTTTATTTCTGCTGTAAACATGTTTATATCTGCTGTAAACATGTTTATTTCTGCTGTAAACATGTTTATTTCTGCTGTAAACATGCTTATATCTGCTGTAAACATATTTATATCTGCTGTAAACATGTTTATATCTGCTGTAAACATGTTTATTTCTGCTGTAAACATGTTTATATCTGCTGTAAACATGTTTATTTCTGCTGTAAACATGTTTATATCTGCTGTAAACATGTTTATTTCTGCAGTAAACATGTTTATATCTGCTGTAAACATGTTTATTTCTGCAGTAAACATGTTTATATCTGCTGTAAACATGTTTATTTCTGCTGTAAACATGTTTATTTCTGCTGTAAACATGCTTATATCTGCTGTAAACATATTTATATCTGCTGTAAACATGTTTATATCTGCTGTAAACATGTTTATTTCTGCTGTAAACATGTTTATATCTGCTGTAAACATGTTTATTTCTGCTGTAAACATGTTTATATCTGCTGTAAACATGTTTATTTCTGCAGTAAACATGTTTATATCTGCTGTAAACATGTTTATTTCTGCAGTAAACATGTTTATATCTGCTGTAAACATGTTTATTTCTGCAGTAAACATGTTTATATCTGCTGTAAACATATTTATATCTGCAGTAAACATGTTTTTTTCTGCAGTAAACATGTTTATATCTGCTGTAAACATATTTATATCTGCTGTAAACATGTTTATATCTGCTGTAAACATGTTTATTTCTGCTGTAAACATGTTTATTTCTGCTGTAAACATGTTTATATCTGCTGTAAACATATTTATATCTGCTGTAAACATGTTTATTTCTGCAGTAAACATGTTTATATCTGCTGTAAACATGTTTATATCTGCTGTAAACATGTTTATATCTGCTGTAAACATGTTTATATCTGCTGTAAACATGTTTATTTCTGCTGTAAACATGTTTATTTCTGCTGTAAACATGTTTATTTCTGCTGTAAACATATTTATATCTGCTGTAAACATGTTTATTTCTGCAGTAAACATGTTTATATCTGCTGTTAACATGTTTATTTCTGCAGTAAACATGTTTATATCGGCTGTAAACATACTTTTATCTGCTGTAAACATGTTTATACCTGCTGTAAACATGTTTATATCTGCTGTAAACATGCTTATATCTGCTGTAAACATATTTATATCTGCTGTAAACATGTTTATTTCTGCTGTAAACATGTTTATATCTGCTGTAAAAATGTTTATTTCTGCTGTAAACATGTTTATATCTGCTGTAAAAATGTTTATTTCTGCTGTAAACATGTTTATTTCTGCTGTAAACATATTTATATCTGCTGTAAACATGTTTATTTCTGCAGTAAACATGTTTATATCTGCTGTTAACATGTTTATTTCTGCAGTAAACATGTTTATATCGGCTGTAAACATACTTATATCTGCTGTAAACATGTTTATTTCTGCAGTAAACATGTTTATATCTGCTGTAAACATGTTTATTTCTGCTGTAAACATGTTTATTTCTGCTGTAAACATGTTTATATCTGCTGTAAACATGTTTATTTCTGCTGTAAACATGTTTATATCTGCTGTAAACATATTTATATCTGCTGTAAACATGTTTATTTCTGCTGTAAACATATTTATATCTGCTGTAAACATGTTTATTTCTGCAGTAAACATGTTTATATCGGCTGTAAACATACTTATATCTGCTGTAAACATGTTTATACCTGCTGTAAACATGTTTATATCTGCTGTAAACATGCTTATATCTGCTGTAAACATATTTATATCTGCTGTAAACATGTTTATTTCTGCTGTAAACATGTTTATATCTGCTGTAAAAATGTTTATTTCTGCTGTAAACATGTTTATTTCTGCTGTAAACATGTTTATATCGGCTGTAAACATACTTATATCTGCTGTAAACATGTTTATTTCTGCAGTAAACATGTTTATATCTGCTGTAAACATGCTTATATATGCTGTAAACATGCTTATATCTGCTGTAAACATATTTATATCTGCTGTAAACATGTTTATATCTGCTGTAAACATGTTTATATCTGCTGTAAAAATGTTTATTTCTGCTGTAAACATGTTTATATCTGCTGTAAAAATGTTTATTTCTGCTGTAAACATGTTTATATCTGCTGTTAACATGTTTATTTCTGCAGTAAACATGTTTATATCGGCTGTAAACATACTTATATCGGCTGTAAACATACTTATATCTGCTGTAAACATGTGTATACCTGCTGTAAACATGTTTATATCTGCTGTAAACATGCTTATATCTGCTGTAAACATATTTATATCTGCTGTAAACATGTTTATATCTGCTGTAAACATGTTTATATCTGCTGTAAACATATTTATATCTGCTGTAAACATGTTTATTTCTGCTGTAAACATGTTTATATCTGCTGTAAAAATGTTTATTTCTGCTGTAAACATGTTTATATCTGCTGTAAAAATGTTTATTTCTGCTGTAAACATGTTTATATCTGCTGTAAACATGTTTATTTCTGCTGTAAACATGTTTATTTCTGCTGTAAACATGCTTATATCTGCTGTAAACATATTTATATCTGCTGTAAACATGTTTATATCTGCTGTAAACATGTTTATTTCTGCTGTAAACATGTTTATATCTGCTGTAAACATGTTTATTTCTGCTGTAAACATGTTTATATCTGCTGTAAACATGTTTATTTCTGCAGTAAACATGTTTATATCTGCTGTAAACATGTTTATTTCTGCAGTAAACATGTTTATATCTGCTGTAAACATGTTTATTTCTGCAGTAAACATGTTTATATCTGCTGTAAACATATTTATATCTGCAGTAAACATGTTTTTTTCTGCAGTAAACATGTTTATATCTGCTGTAAACATATTTATATCTGCTGTAAACATGTTTATATCTGCTGTAAACATGTTTATATCTGCTGTAAACATGTTTATTTCTGCTGTAAACATGTTTATATCTGCTGTAAACATCTTTATTTCTGCTGTAAACATGTTTATATCTGCTGTAAAAATGTTTATTTCTGCTGTAAACATGTTTATATCTGCTGTAAACATCTTTATTTCTGCTGTAAACATGTTTATTTCTGATGTAAACATGTTAGTATAGCTGTATTTTTTGGAAAGTTGGAGAATTTAGCCCAGTTCTTTGCAACAAACTATGGTATTAATTCTTTGTAATATAATTTTTCATTTCATTTCATTTCATAACACAGGTGATATTATGGGGTGGGAAGGGAGTAAACAAACAAACAAAAAAAAAGCCTGTAGCACTTCATGGAAGGACCTGCGTCCAACTGGACAGTCCACCAGCACCTTCCTACGATGTCCTCTACTGTATGATTTCCTGCTTGTGTTGTTCTCACTCTTATGTAAGTCGCTTTGGATAAAAGCGTCTAAATGACTGTAGAATAGAATATTGCTGCTGTGAAGTTGGTCTTTTTAACATGGGAGTCTATGGGGATTTTCTCTGTTTTGGAGCCCCTAGTGGATGAAGGGAGGACTGCAGTTTTTGGCACTTCCACCCAATAACCCCCGGCTGCAGCCTGTAGAATGGGGCAGGGCTGGATATTGGGCGTGGTTTGATGTCTAATGGGCGTGGTTTGATGTCAAATGGGCGGGGTTGGATGTCAAATGGGTATGGGGGGGCGAGGTTGGACGTCCAATGCCGCCCCTCAAATTTTGATTGGATAAACCCTAAGTCTAACTCTAACCTCATATCCTCCAGGCTGCAGCCAAGACCCTCTCCTTCCACATGGGCTTCATGTTTAACCACCGGAGGTTGCTGCTTGTGGGTTAGAAAAAGAAGAGCAGTAGCCTGTTAGCTCTGGCATTGTTCTCCACTTTGGTGTCGACTTCCTGTTGTCTCTGGTTTTTATAATTCCACAATGGGGGGAATAGAAATCCAACTGGCACCAGTGTTTCTAGTTTAACAGTGACCAGAACGCACATAAACTAAGCTTTACAAGGGTTGTCTATAACAGACATGCACTTAACACAAGACCAATGGTCATCTGGTTCTGTCCTTTCTTTATCTGACATCTTCCTTTAGAGGTCGTGTCGGATCCTGGTAGTCTTCAGATGAATGTATTGTTTCTTTGTCCACCATGTTACAAACTAGAGCAGAGTTGAGTGATGACAGTAGTACTACTTAACAGTCATTTACTACACCAGACAATGAAGGTCAGATGCTGCAAACTAAGTGTATGGCTGGTCAGTATTTTGAGTTTTTGAAGATTATTTCTAGATTAAAGATAAGATAATATTGCTAAGTGGAATGGACCAGGCCTAATGCTGTGGAAACATAAAAAAAACATAACTTGATAAGGTGAGGTTGAACTTGATAAGGTACAAAAATAGACCAGAACTGAAGGGTACAGAAATGTCTCTCAAAAGAGTACACCCCCAGCGACAAGCATTTGTACCTTTTTAGGTACAAGCTGGTACCTCTACTTTTGAGTGTGTATGGTCAAAATGGTACAAATCTGTACTTTATGTCACTTTGAACCCTTTTTCGTACTCTGAAGGTGCTTCTGGTCTCTTAAAACCCAGTATTGTACTTCTGAGAGAACATTTCTTTTAAATGTACCTATAGGTACAGAAATGTCCTTATCTTGTACCTCTATTTTTGAGAGTGTAGCCTACCTTCCATCCAAAAATGATCGTGAGTTAAAAAGTTCAATTAGAATGAAAGGAGAGAAATGACCCAGTTAAAAGAGAGAGTTGACTTCATGCCTCGCTGCTTCCTCTAATGAGCAAAGAGCATTTTACAAGGAGCTGTGGAGGATCACATGGGAGCATGAAGGACAGGAGGCCTGCAGACTCACTGCTTCTGCATAGAAACATCACACAGCAGTTAGACAGCAGGGGAGTTTACCTTCCTCATCACCTGGGCGGGAACAGCCTCCCTGTAGAAGAAGAAATACATCAATAAATAAATAAACAGAAGCTGCAGAAAAAACAGAATCAGGAAGTGTTCAAGTCCCCATCCAGACCTCCATGCGTGGCTAACCCACTCTGTTTCAGTCACCAGAGAACAAGGACAGGCTGTCATCCCTCCGGCTTCCACGCGTGGACATGTGACTGCGGGACAAGAGAGCAGCTATTGTTGCCACGGAAAACAGCACGGTGCTGCGGGGTGACAGGCGCAGATCTATCCGCACCCTTCATCTCCTCCTCACAGCTGGAATGCTGCTCACCCTGCCCTTCAAGTCCACGCGCGGCACGCGCATTGTGCGTGGAACTTCCACACACTGAAGCGCCACGTTCAGCACGCGCATCCTGCGGTGAGAAACAAGCACGAGCCGTGTTTTTCTGGAGGAGGATCTTTTTATCCGTCAGATCTGCGGAGTTTTTCTCTGATTGATCCAACATGGATCAAAGGAAACGTCCACATGCGCGTGACAGCTAATCAGTAAAAGCAATCACTAAGAGGGTTTGCTTCCTGTGCATCAGTCAGATTAGGTTCCCCTCCCTCCCTCCAGGTCAGCTGATCATCCATCTGAAGGGACCACCTTTTGGAGGGAGTCTCGTGCAGCTCTGAGCGGGAGGAAGAGGAGGAGGAAGCTCAGCAGCGCGCGTGACGGAGCGCAGCATGGCCTGACTGACTGACGGACTGATCCGGATTCTGTTTTATTATCTGCCAGGATGGATGAGCCCAACATCCTGAGACGCCGCGGTCTGCAGGTAAGCCGCGAGGCAGCCTCGCGCGGACGGGTTGTCTGCAGGCAGGCGCGATGACATGAAGAGGATGATGAGGATGATGATGATGATGATTTGATTAAAAATAACCATTGATTGTGAATGAATGAATGATGATTAATCAGACCAGGACAGGTGGTCTTCAGGGTCCTGAATGCGACGTGTGTAAATCTGGTCTGAAGCAGGAATGTTTGACATCTTTGCTTTGGACAAGCTGGTTGCCGTGGTGACCGGAGCACAAAGCCCAAAGGATGCTGGAGGAAAAAAACAAATCCCTTCCATCTTCCTCTGAGTGTTTCCATTCAGGAAGGTTGTAGAAATGATTCCTGAATCTTTCTGGTTTTGTAAAAGAAGGTGATTCTGGTGCAAGATGCTTCAAACTGGGTGTTCCCCTTCGCCAACAACCACCGTCTTGTTCCTTTTGCATTCAGAGAATTTAGATTCCAGCCTCGCCATCGTGGTCTGAGTGCAAGCATTGTTCCTGGGAAGAAAAAGCGCTCGTCTTACAGATACGAAGCAGATGAAACCAGCAAATATCAGCCTCTTTTATGTTGTTGTGCCACCTAAAAAACCAGCAAGCACTAGTTTCACAGTTCTCTGAGCTCTAATGCAGCAGCCAGTTTACAGAAGACCCACTTGTTCTGCAAGTAACTAGGCCAAGCTGGAGCAAATTATATTTACACTGCTCTGGAAGCAAAACAAGTGGGAGTGATGGAGAAGCAGCCGCCTGAAAAACGGCTGTAAGCAGTTTATTCATCGTCTCGTGCATTTAAAGCGCTGCAAGAGCAAACAAACAACACCTTCCTGTTATAAATATATATTTTCTCAGCCACCGACAGAAATATCCAAACGGAGAAGTGTCCCCTGATGGGGAAATGTGTAGAGACATCATACCAGAAATGACAAAGCAAATGTTCGAAACATGTTTAAACAAATATTCTGAATCCAAACGTTCTAATCTCTTCTATTCTAGAAAGAGCTGAGTCTTCCTCGCAGGGGAAACGTGTAAGTATTGTTGTTTTGCTTCTTCTGTACAGCCTCTAACCCCCCCTCCCACACACACACACACACACACACACACACACAACAAGGCCAGCCAGATCTATCAGCTGTCAGCTTAACCGTGATCCTCTCCTGAGGGCAGTCTCAGTCAGGTCTGCATGTACCACGGCGTGGAATATTAAAGTTTACTGCTAAAAATCCACCGTTTTGGTAACATCAGAGAACCTTGTGTTTTCTTCTTTTAGCCATTCTTTGGCTGTCTGAACCCGAACCGAGCCAGCTGCTGTTAGTTAAATTGCAGTAGAACCATCTTTTACATCCAAATATTCGCACTAGCTTTCATTCCTGTAGTTATTTAAAAGACAACAACTGGGAGAAAACCATTATTTCAGTGTTAAACTGTGAAGTGAAGGTATCCATTCTACGTCCTCAGTGTCCCTGCTAAAAGGACATTTTAGTAGGACCCAACCTGTGAGGTGCTCCCTGCACCTGATTAAAAAGATCTCAGATTTTTTTTTTACTTTTGAAAAAGTTTGACATTCAAATATCCCCAAAACATGCTGTGTCATATATACATACATGTTGGCATGAAAAATGCAATTTCTGCAGGGCAGGCCAGATTTTTGTTCAGGCTGGCGCTGGCCACCCCTGGTCACCACTTGACGACATCCCTGCTCACCTGCTGCAGAGACATTACAGACGATTAGGATGTTCAGTCTTTACAAAGTTTCATCTGAGCGCTTCGTGTTTGTGACGTAAATGTCACGACTGTTTGTGGGTCTGAAGTGTCAAAACTTTCAGAGCTAAGTGAAGCCATCTCATGGTTCAGTCAACAAAACTAGGATTATTGTTATTTATCAAATAAAATATAGACACCAAGATGCTGTTAAAATGTGAATTAAACAGAAACGTAAAGAATTCCTCTTTTCTTTGCAGATGATCAACAAAACATTAGATGATAAAACTGAGACATGTTATCGTACAATAGAAACTGTGAGCTGATATGTATCTGATGTAGCAACACATCTGTAGCTTTATGGTGATGTTTAGCTTTGTCAGTAGCTGTTAGCATGTGTTAGCAGGTGTAAAAAGTAGTTCCAGGACGATGTTTAGCATTGTCAGTAGCTGTTAGCATGTGTTAGCAGGTGTAAAAAGTAGTTCCAGAATGATGTTTAGCATTGTTAGTAGCTGTTAGCATGTGTTAGCAAGTATTAAAAGTAGTTCCAGGATAAAGTTTAGCATTGTCAGTAGCTGTTAGCATGTGTTAACAAGTGTAAAAAGAAGTTCCAGGATGATGTTTAGCATTGTCAGTAGCTATTAGCATGTGTTAGCAGGTGTAAAAAGTAGTTCCAGGATGATAATTAGCATTGTCAGTAGCCTTTAGCATGTGTTAGTGGTCGTAAAAAGTAGTTCCACAATGATGTTTAGCTTTGTTCTTTGAACAAATGTTTGAAAACAATTGGGACATGCAGACACTCGTTTGGTCTGATGCAGGTGTGCAGCTGCTCGACACTTCTGGACCTTGTTGCTGGATTTCTGCTTTTTTTGATGCCTGAGATGTTTTGTGCTGGTGAAAGGTCTGGACTGCGGACAGGCCAGTTTTGTGAAGCTATGCACTGTGATGATTGCAGGGTGTGGTTTGGCATCGTCTTGCTAAAGTCTGCAAGGTCACGCAGGATAACCTCTGTCCTCTTTAGTCTGTAGGACACACCGTCCATGCTTACCACAAAGAATTTCACATTTTCATCCAGGTTTTCACTTTGCGTCAGACTGTTTTAAACAAGCTTTGGTCCAGAAAAAAGACAGTGGTGTTTCTGGATCCTGTTCACAAATGGCTTCTTCTTTGCATGATGGAGCTTTAACCTGCGTTTGTGGATTTCAGGGTGATTTTTCTCCACAGAGCTGTTTCTGGAAGTGTTCCTGGGTCCATGCAGGGATTTCCAGTAGAGAATTATGTCTGGTTTTAATACAGAAGATCACCAGCATCCAGTCTTGTTCCATACATACAGAGATTCCTTCAGAATGTTCTGATGATGTTCCATGTGATATTGTAGATGGTGGATCTTCAAAGTATTAGGAACATTTTTGTGTTATCTGGTCTCAGATAACGAAAAAAAGACATTTAATTATTCGATGGATAATAACAACCAATCTGGTGCAGCTTCAGATATGTGAAGAGCAGTTTCAGGGTGATATTTAACATCGTTAGCAGCTATTAGTGTGTGTGAAGCTTGGTGCATCTTTCCATCTGAAAAACTCTGCTTCCCTGACATTCTCCTTTTATACTCAATTACTTTACTGACCTGTCCCAACTTTTTACAGATGTGTTGCTGCATCAGATTTACAATCAGTTCAGATTTTATTTCAGATGATAACGTGTCAGGTTCATTATCTGAGATCTGCATTTATGGACAACCAGTGTTGTAGTGAATATATATCTTTAGATCCATTTCACAAGAAAATAACCTGATAACTGGACTGGATTTAAATTTATGGGACTAAGGTCGTCTAGTCCTTGATATCTATAAAATAACAAATATTTCAACAATGGATTAAAACAATGTGCAGCGTTTGTGACGTTAAAAAAATTAACTGCTTCATTTTTCCAGTAATTTTATTAAAATGTATTTTCAGCGGTAAACACATGTGTTCATTGGAACGCTCTAAAATCATAGGTTGTACATAGAGATGGGCGGAGCTTCCGTGACGTCACCCGTAGGTTTCTGAAGAGCTGAACTGAAGCTCAGTGGGCGGCTCCTACCATCACCATCTTGGCAGAGGCATGAGTGTCGTCTCGCCCGGAAAATACAAATATGGGCAAAGAGGTGGAGCTGAGAGGGGGGCTGTGATACATACATGGTGGATGATTGACATCGAGCAAACTCCGAGCTTTCTGTAGCTAAGAGCTAACCGAGCTAACCCGGAGATAACAGGAGCTAACCAGCTAACGGAGGTAAGCGGGCTAAAGCTAAGTCACGTTGTTAACCGGCTAAAAACCACGGTTGTTCTACGTTTTTCTGACTTGAAGCGGGAGATTGGGTACCTGTCAATCAAAAGGACACGCCCCTAAATATGCTGAACTTCGAGATTAAATTACTTTTAAACGGGCGAGTTAGAAAAAACTTCACTTCCCCCACAGTTTTCCTGAAGGTAAACCTGACCTATTAAACCTAAAATGTATTTTTGAACCAGACTGTAAACATATTTATTTCTGCCGTGAAGATGGCCTTTTTAACATGGATGTCTATGGGGATTTGCTCTGTTTTGCCGCACCTGATGATGATGGGGGAACTGCAGTTTTATGCACTTCCGCATAGGCTTCACCGGAGGCTCCTTCCATCTTTACAGATTATGTCTAAAATCCCTTAGTTGCTTTGTGTGATATGTAAGCCAATTTTCCGACAGCGCCTGAAGGCGTCATTAGCCCCGCCTCCCCGCGGCGCCTGCGGTCGCGGCTGCGCAGTAGGGCGAACAGCGCTGTCGCTGGAAAGTTTGTATCACTCCGTAATTTGACGAAGGTTTGTCTCCATAATGCTGCTTCTGGTCGCGGATGACGGGAAGTTTAGGAGAATCTGCTGATAGGAGGGAAATGTGCAGAAGAAACATGGCTGCTGCTGTCTCTCATGACCACCGAGCTGTCCTGCCGGGGCTCTGGGGTCAGTTTAACCCGACGCTGAGCGCAGTTTCCGCCTCTGGACTCGGCGGCGTGCCGGCCTAACAGCAGCCAGAAGTCCGGAGACGGAGAGACGGTCCAGCATGACGCTCCTGCTTTAACCAGACCACACCGATTCCTCCCTTTCATCGCGGTTTATCTGTCACCTCCACCATGTCCGACCAGAACTACTACTGGACCGTGTTGCCGAGCTACAAAACCAGTTTTGTGACTGGGGCCATGATGAAAAGATCGAAAAGGTAACGAACCGAGACCCGTTTTCAGTTATTAGGACAGAAAATATGCAGAGAATATGGAGATAAATGCCATCCAGTCTTTAATAAACCCAGGAAACGTCTGTCCTGCTGTAGGTATCATTAAATCCAGTAAACACGGTCCTACTTGGACTAAATGTTGGACCTGAGATTGACAGCACGTAAACGCCTCATGCCCAGCAACTGTAATGACATGTTGTGTTCAAGAGCCTGCAGGGTTTTACTGTTTCCTATATCCGCCCTATTTTTCTTTCCAACGGGGAAACGTGGACATTGAAGGCTTGTCTGCGTCTGCAAGCGCGTGTGTGTGAAGCACAGACAGGCTGCATTGTCTGCTGTCGCATAAAACCACAGCAAGACCCGCTGATCGATACCCCGATGCGGCCAGCGGGGTGGTCGTACGGAAGCAGGAAAGGGACAAGATGAAAAGACGTGATTAATTTGATGGCGTTCATTTATAAAAACAGAAAATGTACATATTAAAATAAATAATTACCTGGATGTGTCGTTAACAATATTGTAAATCAATTTGGTGTTCTAAAATATTTAACAATAAATTCATAAATTATTATATCGTGTGTAAATGTAACACGAGTTTGTCAAGATAAAGAATAAAGCACTGAATAAATATTAATCTAATATTTAACTTAATAAACATGTCAGAAAATAAAATGAAAATAAATTTTTTGTTAATCTAATATCATTTGTCAGTTTGCAAATAGTAAATAGATTTACTGAATAAAATATGTGTAACGTATATTTGATGTTTATTTCTCTTTATCATTAAATGTTTATATGTGCCATAAATTTATTGAATATTAACTAAACAATAGATTAATAAAATTATCAATAAACAATTTGAGAAAATGTAATTATTCAAATATATAATGAAATATGTTACAAGTAAATCAAATGATTAAATTCATATTTAATTTTGTCACTGATATGTTGACTACAGCAATAACTTGTGAAATCTCTCATTAATATTGGGGATAGATAGATTGATCGATACATCGATCATCGATAAAAATCTTTTTTACACTCATGCAGATTAGGGCTGAGGGATACGACCAAAACCTCATATGCAGATTCAGCTCATCTTATTATACCCCCATAACGATATAAATAACCATATAAAACTGTGTAATGTTGTGTCAGTCATCAGTTATGTATCAGATGTTGCTAGGCAACAGCAGCAGTGATCTCCTTCCATCTGGGGGAACTATGGCCGTATGACGTTCCACAGGTAAATACCTGCTGCAGCGTTTGGTCTGGAGTTTATTCTGAGCTTTTGTCTCCACTTGACGCTGCTTTTGCTGCTTTTATTGACTCTATTCTTTATTCTGTATTCTTTATCCTGATTCCAGGTGATAAAATGAGTTAGTTGTGTCGGAGTCCGTTGTTGGGACTGTGAGCTAGTCTGTCGGTTCCACGTCGCTCTTTTTATATCCAAACCACATTCAGACAGAAATTTCCCTCCTTTAGGAACAAGATCATCAGTTTGGGTTGGCTGCTCATCTTTTAGTGAATTATCCTCTGAAACACGTCTGCTACCGTCTTCCTACATGTTTATTTATTGCAGCGTGCCGTAAAGCGCGTCTTGATGTAAAATACAGCAGTAAAGCAGCTTATGGTGGCGAAAACGATAGAACCTCATGTGAAACTATAGACATTTTCTATCATCCAGACGATACATATGGTCATATCGCCCAGCCCTAATGCAGATTATTTCCTGCACATTCACAAACTAGAATGTATGAGTCGATCCGGAGCTAACGATGCGTCGGCAGGAAAACTCGGACACATCAGTACTTTTCTGTTTAGGTTTTACATGTTAAATGCTGTCAATAAAACACAAAAATATCCAGAAGAAGAAGAAAGACAGTTCATCTGAATGATATGTTTTTACGTAAAATGAAACAACGTAACGCAATGTTTAATAGTTTAATCATGTATATATTTCCAATGTAAATGACTGAAACACATTAGCTGTGTATGTCCCTCATCGTGGCACTTTTCCCTCCAGAGATGTGATAAATGTATAGATTGTAGCGGTGGATGTGCAGGGACTCTCCATGTCTTCAGAGACCTGACGCTGGTTTTATTATTGATTATGGCATCTTTTACCTTCCGTCCTGATCTGTATGGATGTAAAGAAGTTTAAACTTCCAGGAAGCTCTGCCTTTGTCTTTGATTAGCATGTCATGTAGTTTACCTGATTACACATGCTAGTGATTATGTGTGGAGGTGATGTTTAAATCCTGGACGGACTGAAGTCGTCATGCCTGCAGGATCTAAACAAGGCTGCACTGTTGGCACTAATCGCTGCTAATGGGAGTTAGCTGGTGGGAACATGCTCATGTGGCAACGCCGTCATGCAGCGCTGCCTACATGTATGTGTTATGATCGGGCTGCATTATCAGAGAAGAGGTTTTGTTTATTTTGTGGAGAGTTGTCGGGTAAAGTCATGTCTGCTGCTTTGGAATGGATCCACGTAGTCTGAGAATCTGCCTCAGCATCAACCCAGAAATGTCAGGCAGCGTTATTGACGAGGAGGACACATCACCAGGATGATGGGATTACTCCCAGCTTCACGCGGGACACGGGAAAAACACAGACAAACTGTGATCTGAATGACAGCGGCTGTAAAAGTGGAGCGTCTACGCTCTCTTCATCCTGTCATGTAGAAATACACACAATACGTGTGGTTTTAATCCTTAAACACGTCTGCATGGAGACGTCACGTCGATACCTCCATGGAAACATCACGTCTGCGTGGAAACATCACGTCTGCGTGGAAACATCATGTCTCCGTGGAAACATTGTCTGCAACATTGTGTCTCCATGGAAACATCATGTTAAAAACAGTAAAAAAAAAAAAAAAAAAGAAGGCTTTCAAGTTTTAAGAAATGACTATTAGATTATAAAAATGTCAGATTATCATAATTGTAGGTTGATTGTTGTTTGCTTCTAACATGTAAACAACTTTAAGTTTTCAGTGGAGATTAACAGTTTTGTTTGTTTGTTTCTTGTTACAGTTCCCGTAACAACAAGAGGCCTTTGGGGGTTGGGACCCCGTCACCCACGCTGTCACGACCGTTGTCACCTCTCCCTCTGACCACAGGTACCTGTGTCATGCTTCAGTTTGTTTTTCTGCTGTTTGGTTGTTTTTAATGACATGATTTCACACATTTATAGTGATGGAAATGAATTATTCAGAATAATCTTGATTAGTTCTGTGAAAAAAAATCCTGGTCTGTATCCGAATGTCTACACTATTCCCTACATAGTGCTCTATACCGTACTTGCGCCATTTTCTTGGGGTGTGCGAATATCCACAATAGAAATATAAAAGATAGATGTGGATCCTGGCAACATTCTGGATATTACCATCCAGAATGGGAACAACATGCTGGATACTACCATCCAGAACAGGAACAACGTCCGTGATACTACCATCCAGAACAGGAACAACATTCTGGATACTACCATCCAGAACAGGAACGACGTCCGTGATACTACCATCCAGAGCAGGAACAACATTCTGGATACTACCATCCAGAACAGGAACAATATTCTGGATACTACCATCCAGAACAGGAACAACGTACTGGATACTACCATCCAGAACAGGAACAACGTCCGTGATACTACCATCCAGAACAGGAACAACATTCTGGATACTACCATCCAGAACAGGAACGACGTCCGTGATACTACCATCCAGAGCAGGAACAACATTCTGGATACTACCATCCAGAACAGGAACAATATTCTGGATACTACCATCCAGAACAGGAACAACATACTGGATACTACCATCCAGAACATGAACAACGTACTGGATACTACCATCCAAAACAGGAACAAAGTCTGTGATACTACCATCCAGAACAGGAACAACGTCCGTGATACTACCATCCAGAACAGGAACAACATTCTGGATACTACCATCCAGAACAGGAACGACGTCCGTGATACTACCATCCAGAGCAGGAACAACATTCTGGATACTACCATCCAGAACAGGAACAATATTCTGGATACTACCATCCAGAACAGGAACAACATACTGGATACTACCATCCAGAACATGAACAACGTACTGGATACTACCATCCAAAACAGGAACAAAGTCTGTGATACTACCATCCAGAACAGGAACAACGTCCTGGATACTACCATCCAGAACAGGAACAACGTCCTGGATACTACCATCCAGAACAGGAACAACGTCCTGGATACTACCATCCAGAACAGGAACAACGTCCGTGATACTACCATCCAGAACAGGAACAACGTCCGTGATACTACCATCCAGAACAGGAACAACGTCCGTGATACTACCATCCAGAACAGGAACAACTTCCGCGATACTACCATCCAGAACAGGAACAACGTCCGTGATACTACCATCCAGAACAGGAACAACATTCTGGATACTACCATCCAGAATGGGAACAACGTCCGTGATACTACCATCCAGAAAAGGAACAACATTCTGGATACTACCATCCAGAACAGTAACAACATCCTGGATACGACCATCCAGAACAGGAACAACATTCTGGATACGACCATCCAGAACAGGAACAACGTCCCGGATACTACCATCCAGAACAGGAACAACATTCTGGATACTACCATCCAGAATGGGAACAACGTCCGTGATACTACCATCCAGAAAAGGAACAACATTCTGGATACTACCATCCAGAACAGTAACAACATCCTGGATACGACCATCCAGAACAGGAACAACATTCTGGATACGACCATCCAGAACAGGAACAACGTCCCGGATACTACCATCCAGAACAGGAACAACGTCCCGGATACTACCATCCAGAACAGGAACAACGTCCCGGATACTACCATCCAGAACAGGAACAACGTCCCGGATACTACCATCCAGAACAGGAACAACATTCTGGATACTACCATCCAGAATGGGAACAACGTCCGTGATACTACCATCCAGAAAAGGAACAACATTATGGATACTACCATCCAGAACAGGAACAACGTCCCGGATACTACCATCCAGAACAGGAACAACGTCCCGGATACTACCATCCAGAACAGGAACAACGTCCCGGATACTACCATCCAGAACAGGAACAACGTCCCGGATACTACCATCCAGAACAGGAACAACGTCCCGGATACTACCATCCAGAACAGGAACAACGTCCCGGATACTACCATCCAGAACGGGAACAACGTCCGTGATACTACCATCCAGAAAAGGAACAACATTCTGGATACTACCATCCAGAACAGGAACAACGTCCCGGATACTACCATCCAGAACAGGAACAACATTCTGGATACTACCATCCAGAACAGGAACAACGTCCGTGATACTACCATCCAGAAAAGGAACAACATTCTGGATACTACCATCTAGAACAGTAACAACATCCTGGATACGACCATCCAGAACAGGAACAACATTATGGATACTACCATCCAGAACAGGAACAACGTCCCGGATACTACCATCCAGAACAGGAACAACGTCCCGGATACTACCATCCAGAACAGGAACAACATTCTGGATACTACCATCCAGAACAGGAACAACGTCCCGGATACTACCATCCAGAACAGGAACAACATTCTGGATACTACCATCCAGAACAGGAAGAACTTTTCATCACTGCAAGTGAACAAACATGCAGCAAACACCACTAGATAAGACAATGTGGATTCATTATCAATGGATCTGGAATCTGATAGTGGATCAATATAAAATGAATGTAGGACCAGAACATGATGGACAGCTAATCTTCAAAATGGATCAAATTATGTAACTGACAGAGGAGATGGACGAAACTGTCTGTAAGCATATCGGACTCCTGCGTCCAGCAGAAATGGACATTTTAGAGGCGACATCAGTACAAAACCTCTCATAAATCAGGACCAGATCTACAACCATCCATATTTCTATACTCCTCAGCTTTAAACCATCATGGAATTTAATCAGAAAAGATATATGCTTTGTAAATTCAGTTTAGTCCTTTATAGGAGAACAAAAAACGTACGTTTATTTAAAATAACAAAACAGGACAATCATGTTTAGTTTAAAAGATTCATAGTTAGAAAAGATTAAGTTGATTTTATCCATCCACACTGGTCCAGGTGGGGTTTTCCTTCCTGTTTCTGGTCCAGGTGGGGTTTTCCTTCCTGTTTCTGGTTCAGGTGGGGTTTTCCTTCCTGTTTCTGGTCCAGGTGGGGTTTTCCTTCCTGTTTCTGGTTCAGGTGGGGTTTTCCTTCCTGTTTCTGGTCCAGGTGGGGTTTTCCTTCCTGTTTCTGGTCCAGGTGGGGTTTTCCTTCCTGTTTCTGGTCCAGGTGGGGTTTTCCTTCCTGTTTCTGGTCCAGGTGGGGTTTTCCTTCCTGTTTCTGGTCCAGGTGGGGTTTTCCTTCCTGGTACTGGTTCTGTTGAAGGGTTTTCCTTCCTGGTACTGGTTCTGGTGGAGGTTTTCCTTCCTGGTACTGGTTCTGGTGGAGGTTTTCCTTCCTGGTCCTGGTTCTGGTGGGGATTTTCCTTCCTGGTACTGGTTCTGGTTCTGGATCAGATTGAGAGTAAAATGTTTAACACCTGCTGGACAAACGTCCCTGAATCTTGACATAACGTCGTTATTTGATTCAGTGAGATTAAACTTTTACAGCTACGACACTTTAACAGACATCGTCATAATAGTCTGAATAAAAAACACGCATCATTGAAATTCCAAATAATTGTTTATATGAAGCCAAGTTTAAGGCAGCCGAATCCTCTGATTGTTTTACATTCTGAGCGTGCACATGGCGGCAGGTGACAGCGGATGGAAAACTCAACGAAAGTCGCTAAACTGCGAATCTGGACTTGTCGCCCTCCCTTAAACTCCGTCCACATGTCACCTGATCACCCAGGAGGCACGCAAGCATCAGATGATGGTCTACTTTCCGTGTAACGTGTCTTTATGGAGGACTGAATGAATTTCAGGGTTAATTTTAGCTTTGGTCATGTAAATGTTCCCCCTGCTGCGCCTGCTTTGTTATTGTGTGTCACAAGACGAGCGCTAGTTTCCCTCTGAGGACCACTGACTGCTTCTCTTATAATCATGTTTTTCATCTAGCTTCCTCCAGGCTGCTCATTCCTTCATCCAGCAGCTTTAGACTTGACATTACGACATGCTAGTGTCTCAGGGTGTAGCGGGTGTTTATCCTGAGAGAACGTGACCTTTAGTGACCTTCTCAGCATATGTGATTGGCGTGATAAGAGCTGGAGTCCCTGCTGTTTGACACATTCTTGTTCAGTTTAGTTGTAATAATGATGTTACAAATGTCATAGAGTCACTGCTGGATTTCATTGTTTTATGATGAGCCTTTCAGTAAAACCAATTAAAGGGTTATAATACCCTGCATTAGAATGATTAACATGTGACATGATCCATGTTGGGACCAGACATCAGCAGGCTAACACTTGGGGCAGCTAACAAGTGACACAGGTCAAGATAAAAATGGAGATTATTGAGGCTTCTTTTTTATTTGCTTATAAATATAGTTCCTCTTCAATTTATTGCTTTTTTGTCTATTTGAGGACGAAAGGGGATTTATGGTTGCTGGTGTCGGTATTTACTGGGATTTTCACACAAAATCATTTCTAGGGTTTCCAGAGAATGATCTGCAGGACATAAAATTTCCAGCGAGCAGCAGTTGTCTGGACCGGAATGTCTTGTTGAATGGATAGACTGGTTGGAGATGATGGAAAGCCAACAGGAAGGCAAATCAGCACTGGATGTGGTGGAACAATTGTCAAATAAAACCTATTTATCTGATAATGTGTTGTTCATGTACCGTGTCGTTGTCAGTCTAAATACGTTTCAAGGCGGTTTCGACGTCAGCTTTGACCCATATTCAGTTTGTCTTGTTTTTCTCCCCCCTCTGCTTCTCCAGCTGGCAGCAGTCCTTCAGAAAGCCCCAGAAACGTCTCTGCCAGCAATTCTGCTAATTTCCAGTTTGCTAGAAGGTAAATCAAGTGCTTTTAATATTGATCTATGTCAAAGACGTCAGAGCTCGTCCACTTTACTGATGGAAAATATGTCACACACCACTTAGGTCAGTGAAAAAACATACACTAAATATTATCCTAAAGGAATGTTTTGCATACCCAGATTTTTATTTATATTTTTATTTTATTTTTTAAAAGCTATTTAGGTTTATTTACATTTTTTATTAATCAAATTTTGTTTTGATTTAAAAAGATATCGTAGTTTAATCCGTTAATATTTTATGTATTCATTTTTTATTTAATTGAATGAAATTATTCTTTTAAATTATTCTATTAAAATATTTTTATTTATTCAATTAAAAATAGTATTTAAATTAATTTGTTTTTAAGGCTGTTTTATCCACATTTATGTACATGTTGAATTCAATTAATTTTATTTTGTTTTGTTTACAGAATTTGGTAGTTTAATCGGTTTATATTCTTTCTAATAACATTTGATGAAAAGATTGTCTAATTTCTTATTGAATTAGTATATTATGTTATAGTTAGGGGCTGCACGGTGGCGCAGTGGTTAGCACTGTGGCCTCACAGCAAGAAGGTCGCTGGTTCTATCCTTGGCTGGTTTGGTCAGTGGCCTTTCTGTGTGGAGTTTGCATGTTCTCTGTATGCGTGGGTTCTCTCCGGGTACTCCGGCTTCCTCCCACCATCCAAAACACATGCATGATAGGTTAATTGGTCACTCTAAATTGCCCCTAGGTTGTTCGTCTCTCTGTGTGGCCCTGCGATGGACTGGCGAGCTGTCCAGGGTGTACCCTGCCTGTCGCCCAAAGCCGGCTGGGATAGGCTCCAGCTTCCCCGCGACCCTGAATTGGAATAAGCGGTTCGGAAAATGAATGAAAGGATGAATGTTACAGTTATTGTATTTTATCAAATCAAAATTGTTTAATTATATGTTTGATTATACATTTTTAAAAAATTTTTTATTGTCTTATAGTCAAAGTAATTTAAAAAAAAATTGATTAATATTTGTCATTATTTGAATAAAAAGGTAAAAGGAGAATTGTATCTAGTGCAGTTTATTCCAGCTCAGCATCAGGTTTTTGCTTCTGAAAGCCAAAGCCGTGTGTGTAAAATCATGGGAACATGGAAAATGATCATGCTCCATGAAGAATCCAAGCTGAATGGCCCCGGGGCCCTTCGCTGGACATGGGCTCCACATCATTCAAGCCTGAGTGCCCCCCCGTCACGAGGCCGTTTGTGGGTAACCCTGCACCCTCGGCTGTAAACAGGAAGTCTCTTGAAGCTGCTGAGTGTAACCACTTCTAGTTTACTGGTTTTTACATCTGTGCTCCACTTCTGTTTTGCTAACGCTGAGTAGCTATGTGTTAGCGGATGAATAAAGGTACATTTCTGATAAAAATGGAAAGAAAAGGTGATGAGATGCATCCCAGTATGAAGCATAGCGAGCTGAGCTGGACCTTCACCACACCAGTAGGGATCTGGTTTCTCACACACGCCTCTTAGAACCATAACAGAACCTCACAGAACCATAGCAATGCAAGCAGTGCTGCAGGTTTTCATTGTTTCTCTGCTCCAACACACCTGACCCCAGTTCAGTGGAACCAACAGCCCATCAAACTCTGCACAGTGATTCATTGATTTTTGTGTTGGAGCAGGGAAACATTGGAAACCTGCAGGACTGGGACCTAAGTGAGAGGAGGAGCATCCAGTCTCCTTCCTTTCAGCCGTGTCATCTCGGATCTCAATGGGCCTCTCTTGTTCTAAAGGGAAGAGGAGAAGAGATGATTTGAAGCAGAGTTTTACTTATTTACATGCAGACTGAGGTCTTGTGACGTGGCGGCGGCTTGGGTGTCGCCTTGCAGTGTTTGAGCTCAGCGTCTGCAGCATGATAACAGCTTGGCGGGTGTTCAAGCAGCTGCAGGCTGACAGACCTGACAGACGGACCGACTCTGCCACCAGCATAACGCACAGTCTAATTTTCATCTCTTCTCCCTGTCTTAATCTCTGTCCGGTCCGCGCACGTGCAGCCAGCTGGCTCGAAACGAAAGGTAAGAAAATCTGGATTCAGCAGATTAAAACCTCATGAAAAGATGGTTTAATGAAACCAGTTTTGAAAGTGTAGATGTGGACTGAGGGTCTTGTTTTTGTCCATGTTTCAGCAGAGCAGAGCGAAGGTGGTCCATTCCCTCGTCTGGATACTGCACCAATGCTCCCAGTTCCTCAGTCTCTGTAAGCTGAGCCTCCGTCTCCACACAGATCTTTCTGTCCTTTCTATTAATCAGATATTCAGACTCTTGCCAAACCACTGCCATGGGAGCAGTTAGTCCCTGTGTTACATACCCAGTATCAGTCTGTTAAAATGCCCTGCAGTGATTGGCTGATGGTAGATCTCAGGTTACTCACTGTAGGAGATAAAATTTCCAAATGTCCAAGTGTAGAATTAAGTTATGTTGTTGAATAGTTAAAACTCTGAAAACCAAATGCATGCTTGTGTTGAGTACAGTTTCAGATATTACCTGTGAACCCAGTATGTGCAGGGAAAGTCCACCACTATTCCAAACAAGTTAGGACTCTGTGTAACCCTAAATAAAAGCAGAATTGTGTTAGCCATCTTTTCTTTTCAGAAGAAGATAAACATGTCAGATGATGAAACAAAGAGTTTATCATCTTATGGGACATATGAGCTGCTCTGAATCTGGTAAAAGAAGCTTCAGGGTGGTGGTGAGCATTATTAGCAGCTGTTAGCATGTGTTAATAGGTGTATAAAGTAGTTCCAGGGTGGTGTTTAGCATTGTTAGCAACTGTTAGCATATGTTAACAGGTGTAAAAAGTAGTTTAAGGTGGCATTTAGCATTGTTAGCATCCCTTTTCTTTTAACAACTGTTTGTAAATGTCTGGGAAGTGAGGAGACCAGTTGTTGGAGTTTTAAGAGAGGAATGTCCAATTCTGGCCTGCTGTGGGGTTCTAGCTGCTCATCTGTCCTGGACCTTGGTTGTGGAACGTATGCTTGCATGATGCTAAAGATTTTTTGTATCAGTTAAAGATCTGGATCCAGTTTGTAGCTACAAGCTTGTCCTATGCATACAGAGATTCCTCCACAATACCCAGTCAATTCATTGACATGTTGACTTTTAACCTAATTAGTAGTCAGAATCTGCTCCAACTCTTTGTTGCCCCTGTTGAAGCTGTTTAGATGTGTTTCCATCAGATGATTTAATGTCTCAGTTTATCATCTAGTATGTTGTTTAAATTCCACTAGAAAGAAAATATAGAAGACGAGGTCTATCAATAATTGAATTCTGGTTTTATTTATATTCATGCAGGATCCAAATGAATGAATAAAACATGTATAAAGCCTGCTTTTAGTCCATGAAGTGAATCATTCACTGGTTGCGTTTAAGATGAAATCCGACTGTTGAGTCTGCGCTGTGGCTTGTTTTCCATTTGATCTTCAGTAACTCTGCTACCTCTTTGACTTGATGCTGCTGGAGGGCAGAAAGTCTGAATGCTTTGCTGCTGTTGGCATCTTTCATGAGTCAGACAGCTGTAAAAGGATGTGATGCGTTTCTCCATCGTTTCTCATTGTGTCACATGATAGAAGCCAACATGAGTCTGGACTCTTAACAGAACTAAGATGCAGTTTTCTATCAACAAACTGATTATTTATGTCTGATGGTTTTCTGCTCTAATCCGTGGACTTGAGGGGAAATAATTCCTGAGAAAACTCAGGTCTGGATGGAAAGTCCCACTTTTCTTTCTCCTGGACCAGTCTGCACATCCATGCTTTCACATTTTTCCCACTCTCCTTTTCCTTTTGGTTGCATCCTGGTTCCACCCATTAGCTGATTCATGGTTTCCATGACGATTATCTGGAGATAGTTTCTTGCCTTGGAAGGCAGTCCAGAAGCTGTGGTTTGTGGTCAGAAAACAATCCTCCAGTTCCCGCGTCAGAGTTTTAATTTTCAGTGTCCGAGCACATGTCAGGGAGACGGTGAGGTCAGTCCTTCCAACACAACGCCGCTTTCAGCGCTGCTGTCAGAGAGCTCTTTATGCAGCCTGCACTGCGCTTCCTCTCTCTGCTTTACCACACATTCTCTCTTGTCATTGAAACAGGTTGAACCAGATTGATCTTTTAATCCAAGTCATCATGCAAACATATCTTCCGGCAAATGTGATGTTTCCAGTCAGACATGTTTCCATGCAGACGTGATGTTTTCAGCCTCAGCTGTCAGATTCTGAGGCTAAAATGATATAAAATGAATGTATGAATAGATAAAGCAGCATAAAGAGAAACCAGAAGTTTGTAGAAATAACACACAGATCAGCAGCGAGCAAGTCTTTTCTCATCTGCACACCATCCTCTCATGTCTTGGCTTTTGGGATAAAAAATATTAGAAGAAACACACACCAGTACAACAATATTCTGACAGTTTTAGCTAAATGTGAGACTTCAGCTTGCAGACAGGTTTATGTTGATACACACTGCTGCATCATGAAACCTGGAATCATCCATGTTAAAAGGAAAAGAGGTGGGCTGAGTACAGATCCCTGTGGGATTCCTGAACATCTCCAAAGAGCATCTAACCAAAACTGTTTTCCACACATTTCCTGATTTGTTGATATTCCTGCTTTTTACCTTCACTAAACCACCTCCACCCCAGCTGCATCAGAACTTATTGATCTGAAATATTTAGAGTTTTAGATACCAGAGGAAGACTCACCTGCATGCAGACAGGATTTAAAGCTCGGCAGAGGCTGAATATCTTATTAATGTATCATTTTATCCTCCCTGCACTGCATTTTTCTTATTTATATAGTCTTTTTCTTATATCTAATATATATTATATATATCTTATATATATTATATATATCTTGTAAATATCTAATATATATTATATATCGAATATATATCTTTTCTAATATATCTTACCTCTTTCCTCCTAGTCGTCCTCTTCCCATGAGTTATTGCACCAGCTGCCCCTCCAGCCCACTCAAGATGATCTCCACTTCCTCTTCAAACATTTCCGGAGCACAGAGAGCGTGGCGGACGAGGAAGCAGCCCACCACACGCCCCCCGTCAGGCTGCGCTCTCGCAGCCTCAGGTACTGATGCTTTAAGTTGTGCAGATTTCCAGCACCTCGCTGTTAGGTAAACATTTCTCACATCAGATGGAGATTTTATGAAATAATGAAGTGGTTGTCTGATGAGGAGACGGCCTCAAGGTTTTATCCATCCTCCACCTGCAGCATATGTGTGATGCTTCAGTATGGAGAAAAATCTCTGTTCAATCTGTCACACTAAGAATAAAGACGGAGGTCTGACCGGGTGCTGGTGGTCCTGATGAAGAAGACGGTGAATGTATGAGTCCATGACAAACTGTTTCAATGCATCCTGTGAGAGAGACTCTGGTTTTATGTCTGTGCTGCTCCTGGATCAGCTGCAGCCAGACAACAGGATGAAGTGGCGTCCTCCCTGATAAACAAGCGCTTTTAAATCGTCTCTCAGACTTTCACGTAGGATCAGTCAGAGTAAATACTGGCCTGAGAGCATGGAGGGGAAATGACATCCCTGGATCTGGGAAACGCCACCGTGTCATTTCTGGGTTATAATATAACCACTACTGTACTAGTGGGCCATGCCGGGCCATGCCGGGCCACGCCGGGCCACGCTGGGTAGGAGACCTCTATCCAGCAGCAGGGAATATCGTCCTGCTGGGATCCTAACAGCTGTGCTCTCTGTTAGAAATAAACATGTGGCGCAAAACAACAAATGATTGATTGACAGGTGTCACAGTTGTTCCAGAATTACCCAATAAGGAGGCGGCGTGTGCAACGGTTGTCCTCAGTCAGACATAGTAAGGCGGGCGGTTTGGCGCAGGCGGTGGGCGGTTCGGCGTGGGCGGTTCGGCGCAGGCGGCGGGCTGTTCGGCGAGGGCGGTTCGGCGCGGGCGGTTCGGCGCAGGCGGCGGGCGGTTCGGCGTGGGCGGTTCGGCGCAGGCGGCGCTTGGCCAATCACAGATATCAGATTCACTGATTGACAAGTTTGTGATTTCAGAGCTTCTGACACGTTCAGTGATCTTCTGTAAATGTCAGACTGCTTCTGGGTTGTCATGGTGATGGTCTGGTGGAACATTCTCCAGGGATTTAAGGACACAGATGCAGATCTGGGATCTGTGTTCAGAACATCAAAGCTTGTGCATCATAGTGAACATTTTTGTCTGTTTGGTCACATTTTTATCTCCGTTCGGACATTGTTTTCACTGAACTTCACAAATTTGATCACTGTAACTGTAGGCCTGATAAAAGCACAGACTTGGCTGGAATTTGGGACATCTAGCTGTTTGTGTAGAAAATAAAACGCCACACCATGCAGTTGTATTCTGTAAAAGCTTTAGATTAAAAATGTGGGTTTGATTCGACATAATTTGACATTTTTGCTTTAAAAACAGCGACATGAAGTAATAAAACTGCCATTTAAAGGGAAGATCTTAAATCCTTTTGTTGAATGTTTGGTAGTTTCTGCTGAGAAAAGCATTAAAATGTGAAAGGTTAAGGTTTACAGCTGGTGTTCGTTGTAAGCTGAACGGATGGTGAACGGTGAGATACCGACAGCTGGACTGGTACAGATGGAAATGTGTTTTGTCGGCACCATCTGTTGTCTATTGCTCCGTTAGAGATGAAGCACACGTGTTCATATGTTTCTGATCCATCGTGTTCTCTGCAGCCCCGGACGGACTTGTGGGTCATTCGACAACGAGATCGTTATGATGAATCATGTCTACAAAGAACGCTTCCCGAAGGTGAGGTTGCTGTTCAGAAACCGAGAGGACCAGAGATTTTAACTTCCGTCATAACCAGCTCGTCCATGTTGGTTTCCTAGGCAACGGCTCAGATGGAGGGTCGCCTGCTGGACGTCATTTCAGAGTGCTCTCCAGACACGGCTCTGCCCCTGGCGGATGGCGTGCTGGGCTTCATCCAGCACCAGCTGGTAGAGCTGGCCAGAGACTGTCTGGACAAGTCGCAGAATGGCCTGGTCACCTCCAGGTACTTCATGGAGCTGCAGGAGAAGCTGGAGAAGCTGCTGCATGAGGTGGGTATGAAACTCTGGACATCATTTAGTCTGTTTGGCTCGTCGTTCATCCCTCCAGTCAGTGTTAGTCCCCAGTAAAACCCCACCGAGCCCTTCAGGGACATCGTCTACAGCTGGAACACTGAACTGAATCTGTCTCTTTGATTCGCTCGTGTTTAGTTCACTGCTTAGTAACGGTGTCAGCATTTTGTGTTTTTACATAGAAGCAGCCCAAATGACTCCTTATATGATCTTCCCAGAAACCCCAGAATGAGCTACAAGTTTATTAATGCTCAAAACTCAATCACATGACGTTTCCGCGCAGACGCGACGTCTCCGCGCAGACGCGGCGTCTCCGCGCAGACGTGGCGTTTCCGCGCAGACTTGACGTCTCCGCGCAGACGTGGCGTTTCCGCGGAGATATGTCTCTATAGAGACGTCATGTCTAGACTGGACTAGTTTCTGGAAACAACTGGAACTAACCTCTCGCAGGTGTTTTCAGTCACAAACTGAATCTGTCTTTTTGTCCCAAACAGGCGTACGAGCGCTCAGAGAGTGAGGAGGTGACCATCATCACCAAACTGGTGAAGAAGATTCTCATCATCATCTCCAGACCTGCCAGGCTGCTGGAATGTTTGGTAAGCCTCAGTAAGCATCACGTAACACGTGCTCCATCACGCAGCGTCAGTAAGTCGTACCAGGTGACTCTGACATACTGGTGGCGTGCTGCTAATGCTAGTTTCTGCAGTAATAACAGGCCTACTCATGTTGGTGATTGATGTCTAGTGATGACGTCAGACATGAATGTGGTTCGCACTGCAGCCTCACAGCAGGAAGATAACTGGTTTAAGCCTGGGATTAGAGAGTTGGAACCATGTTCTCCCCGTGTATCCATGGGTTCTCTGCGGCTTCCTACCGTCCGAACACATGCATGTTAGGGGAATCGGTTCCTCTACATTGTTGTTGTCTCTCCGTGATGTACTGGTGACCTGTCCCGGGTATACCTGCCTCTCGCCCAGTGATTGCTGGGATAGACTCACAGACTCATCCCTCATAGCCTTGTACGTAACATCATGTTGTCGTCATTAAAATGACTAAGCTAGCATCTACCAAACCAGCAGACACCTGAATCATCCTCCGTTTCATCACAGCTGGTGGTGGTGTGATTCTGTCTCAGTACTTTGTCTAAAAACTTCCTTATCTCCTCGTTTCCATCAGTCTTCCCTCCAGCAGGCTGTTATCAGGCTGCTCCATGCAGCTGCTTCCTCTCCGTTACTTTTGAGAGGTTATGAAAAATGAAGCTGGGCTTCAGGGTTTTCAGAAAACATCCCGAGTAGCACCTGTTTCTCTCTGCATGCAGTCAGTCTGTCACTCCTACACTGCAGTGTGTGGACCATAGACTGTATGTAGAGATGGGCGGAGCCTCCGTGACGTCACCCGTAGGTTTCTGAAGAGCTGAATTGAAGCTCGGTGGGCGGTTCCTACCATCACCATCTTGGCAGGGGCATTCGTGTCGTCTCTCCCAGAAAATACAAATATGGGCAAAGAGGTGGAGCTGAGAGGGGGGCTGTGAGCGTCATGGTGGATGATTGACATCGAGCGAACTCCGAGCTTTCTGTAGCTAAGAGCTAACCGAGCTAACCCGGAGATAACAGCAGCTAACCAGCTAACGGAGGTAAGCGGGCTAAAGCTAAGTCACGTTGTTAACCGGTTAAAAACCACGGTTGTTCTATGTTCTTCTTACTTGAAGCGGGAGATCGGGTACCTGTCAATCAAAAGGACACGCCCCTAAATATGCTGAACTTTGAGATTAAATTACTTTTAAACGGGCGAGTTAGAAAAAAATCCACTCCCCCCACAGTTGTCATGAAGGTAAACCTGACCTATTAAACCTAAAATAGATTTTTGAACCAGGCTGTAAACATGTTTATTCCTGCTGTAAACATGTTTATTTCTGCTGTGAAGTTGGTCTGTTTAACATGGGAGTCTATGGGGATTTGCTCTGTTTTGCAGCCCCTAGTGGATGGAGGGGGAACTGCAGTTTTATGTACTTTGGAAAGGCTTCACTTTTAACTGCCGGAGGTTGCCGGTTGGTGTGAACCAGCTGCAGGTTGCTGATGATGATGATGATGATGCTTGTAGCCACCAGGATTCCAGCTGCTGCCTCCATGTCAGGACAGGATGTTAGAATCCTGTAAACTTCTTCTAACGTCCCACCTTTGTCCTTCCCGACTGCTCATCACGTCTCTCCTGACTTTCTTCCAGGAATTTGATCCGGAGGAGTTTTACCAGCGCCTGGAGGCAGCAGAGGGTCAAGCCAAGGTGGGTCAGGGCATCAAGACCGACATTCCCCGCTACATCATCCGCCAGCTCGGCCTCACCAGAGATCCACTGGAAGGTGCAGAAACTTTCTCATTTCCTCTTCTGTTTGCGTGCTGATGCTGTTGTTTGTGTTGAAACGCTGCGTCATGCTGGCCAGGTGTTAGAGATGACTCAGCGTTTCTTCGTGTTTTATGTAAGAAACCAGCCTGCAGTGTGAGCGACGCTCCTGGTCGGCGGTTTCCGTTGTGGCTCTGAGTGCAGCACAGCGGACTCCACCCGGCTGAAACAACGTTCCCGTCTTCTCCTCGGTGCGCCAGGAGAAGACGGAGCGAGACGCAGCCTGACGAGGTGTCTCCTCTGCCTCCACAGAGATGGTCCACCTGGAGCAGACCAGTCCATGTCAGAGGTCAGCGAGCAGGGAATCAGATGACTCTGGAGAGGCCACACCTGTGCAGGTAAGCTGTGTGAGGGCTCCTGGTCAGGATGGAAGCAGCGTTTCCTGCAGCTTCATCGCTTGTTTCTGGATGTGTTCAGAGCAGAGCGGGCTGCGTGCTTCCCCGCAGGAAACCGCTGGAGAGCGACTTCGACACCATAAAGCTGATTAGCAACGGCGCCTACGGGTGAGACGGCGCCTGACAGACGCCAGAGAGACGTGTTGCTCTGTGTCTAACTCTGCTCGCCGTCTACCTTCCTGCCCCGCAGAGCCGTGTATCTGGTCCGCCACACGGAGACCCGCCAGCGCTTCGCCATGAAGAAGATCAACCGGCAGAACCTGATTCTGAGGAACCAGATCCAGCAGGTCTTCGTGGAGCGGGACATCCTCACCTTCGCCGAAAACCCCTTCGTGGTTTCCATGTTCTGCTCGTTTGAGACGCGGCGCCACTTCTGCATGGTCATGGAGTACGTGGAGGGTAGGTTCCCCCTGCACACACCGGCGGTCTGATTCCCAGTTCCCACAGGCCAGGACCACAGTCCCCCCCGGAACCACAACCCCCCCAAGGACCACAGTCCCACTGGGAACATGTCGGTAACGTGACTGGTTGAACTGGGAACAGGTCGGTAACAGGACTGGTTGAACTGGGAACAGGTCGGTAACAGGACTGGTTGAACTGGGAACAGGTCGGTAACAGGACTGGTTGAACTGGGAACAGGTCGGTAACAGGACTGGTTGAACTGGGAACAGGTCGGTAACAGGACTGGTTGAACTGGGAACAGGTCGGTAACAGGACTGGTTGAACTGGGAACAGGTCGGTAACAGGACTGGTTGAACTGGGAACATGTCGGTAACAGGACTGGTTGAACTGGGAACAGGTCGGTAACAGGACTGGTTGAACTGGGAACAGGTCGGTAACAGGACTGGTTGAACTGGGAACAGGTCGGTAACAGGACTGGTTGAACTGGGAACAGGTCGGTAACAGGACTGGTTGAACTGGGAACAGGTCGGTAACAGGACTGGTTGAACTGGGAACAGGTCGGTAACAGGACTGGTTGAACTGGGAACAGGTCGGTAACAGGACTGGTTGAACTGGGAACAGGTCGGTAACAGGACTGGTTGAACTGGGAACAGGTCGGTAACAGGACTGGTTGAACTGGGAACAGGTCGGTAACAGGACTGGTTGAACTGGGAACAGGTCGGTAACGTGACTGGTTGAACTGGGAACAGGTCGGTAACAGGACTGGTTGAACTGGGAACATGTCGGTAACAGGACTGGTTGAACTGGGAACAGGTCGGTAACAGGACTGGTTGAACTGGGAACATGTCGGTAACAGGACTGGTTGAACTGGGAACAGGTCGGTAACAGGACTGGTTGAACTGGGAACATGTCGGTAACGTGACTGGTTGAACTGGGAACAGGTCGGTAACAGGACTGGTTGAACTGGGAACAGGTCGGTAACAGGACTGGTTGAACTGGGAACAGGTCGGTAACAGGACTGGTTGAACTGGGAACAGGTCGGTAACGTGACTGGTTGAACTGGGAACAGGTCGGTAACAGGACTGGTTGAACTGGGAACATGTCGGTAACAGGACTGGTTGAACTGGGAACAGGTCGGTAACAGGACTGGTTGAACTGGGAACAGGTCGGTAACAGGACTGGTTGAACTGGGAACAGGTCGGTAACGTGACTGGTTGAACTGGGAACAGGTCGGTAACGTGACTGGTTGAACTGGGAACAGGTCGGTAACGTGACTGGTTGAACTGGGAACAGGTCGGTAACGTGACTGGTTGAACTGGGAACAGGTCGGTAACAGGACTGGTTGAACTGGGAACAGGTCGGTAACAGGACTGGTTGAACTGGGAACAGGTCGGTAACGTGACTGGTTGAACTGGGAACAGGTCGGTAACGTGACTGGTTGAACTGGGAACAGGTCGGTAACGTGACTGGTTGAACTGGGAACAGGTCGGTAACGTGACTGGTTGAACTGGGAACAGGTCGGTAACGTGACTGGTTGAACTGGAAACAGGTCGGTAACAGGACTGGTTGAACTGGGAACAGGTCGGTAACGTGACTGGTTGAACTGGGAACAGGTCGGTAACATGACTGGTTGAACTGGGAACAGGTCGGTAACGTGACTGGTTGAACTGGGAACAGGTCGGTAACGTGACTGGTTGAACTGGGAACAGGTCGGTAACATGACTGGGTATAAAAGGAGCATGTAAGAGTGTCAGGTGGACAGAACTTCACCAACATGCGACAAACTGGATCTAAACACCGTCGAGCAATTTAAGAAAAATGAGAATTAGAAGGAATCTCTGTAGGCACAAGACAAGGATGGGTGCAGACATCCTCTACTGGGAATAAAACCTGCTGGTATTTATAAATCAGTGCGTTGAGCTTACATGTGTGTTTTACTGTCTCTGACGTGTTCTTTAGGTGGGGACTGTGCCAACCTGTTGAAGAACATCGGTCCGCTCCCTGTAGACATGGCCCGGATGTATTTTGCAGAGACCGTCCTGGCTTTAGAGTACCTTCACAACTATGGGATCGTACACCGAGACCTGAAACCTGACAAGTCAGTTGCAACTGCCTGTTTCCAGTGAAAGTGTGTGTGTTGAGTCGTGTTTGATGCGTGTGTTTCCTTCCCGTGTAGTTTGTTAATCACCTCCATGGGACACATTAAGCTGACGGACTTTGGTCTGTCTAAGATCGGTCTGATGAACATGACCACCAACCTGTATGAGGGACACATCGAGAAGGACGCCAGAGAATTCATCGACAAGCAGGTTGGTCTCGCCCACATCGCTTCCTTCCCGCCTCTCTCTCTCTACAGCCTCTCGTGTGTCGGATGCAGGTGTACGGGACTCCGGAGTATATCGCTCCTGAGGTGATCTTGAGGCAGGGTTACGGGAAACCAGTGGACTGGTGGGCCATGGGGATAATCCTGTATGAGTTTCTGGTGGGTTGTGTTCCTTTCTTCGGAGACACACCAGAGCAGCTGTTTGGTCAAGTTGTAAACGGTGAGAAATCTTTTCATCACATCCGACTCTTTATGCAGACACCAGACCCGTCTTAGTCCAGGTCCAGACCACTCATCTGGTCTCGGAGCAGCTACGAGACCAGACCCGTCTTAGTCCAGGTCCAGACCACTCATCTGGTCTCGGAGCAGCTACGAGACCAGACCCGTCTTAGTCCAGGTCCAGACCACACATCTGGTCTCGGAGCAGCTATGTGACAACATAAGACATGTTTTACTGCAAACAAGCTCCATCATTTCATCCAGAAGTTTAGATTTAATCGTCTGAAGATGTGATGACAACCGGAAATATCTGGAGGAAAAGGAGTAAATTATATTTAACCTCATTCACATCTTTTATTTATTCACTCATTTAATGTATTTAAAATGTTTGTTTCTAAATATAAATACATTTAAATTTCATTTTAAATTTTTAAAAAAATTTTCCTACATTTTTATAACTCCAAATGAAATTATTATAAATACTGCTTGGTCATGCGACCGCCATGCGAGTGCAGCATCCTGCAACCGCCATGCGACCGCAGCATCATGCGACCGCCATGCCAGTGTAGCATCCTGCAACCGCCATGCGACCGCAGCATCATGCGAGTGCACCATCATGCGAGTGCAGCATCATGCGACCGCCATGCGAGTGCAGCATCATGCGACCGCCATGCGAGTGCAGCATCCTGCGACCGCCATGCGAGTGCAGCATCCTGCGACCGCCATGCGAGTGCAGCATCCTGCGACCGCCATGCGAGTGCAGCATCCTGCGACCGCCATGCGAGTGCAGCATCCTGCGACCGCCATGCGAGTGCAGCATCATGCGACCGCCATGCGAGTGCAGCATCATGCGACCGCCATGCGAGTGCAGCATCCTGCGACCGCCATGCGAGTGCAGCATCATGCGACCGCCGTGCGAGTGCAGCATCATGCGACCGCCGTGCGAGTGCAGCATCATGCGACCGCCATGCGAGTGCAGCATCCTGCGACCGCCATGCGAGTGCAGCATCCTGCGACCGCCATGCGAGTGCAGCATCCTGCGACCGCCATGCGAGTGCAGCATCCTGCGACCGCCATGCGAGTGCAGCATCCTGCGACCGCCATGCGAGTGCAGCATCATGCGACCGCCATGCGAGTGCAGCATCCTGCGACCGCCATGCGAGTGCAGCATCATGCGACCGCCGTGCGAGTGCAGCATCATGCGACCGCCGTGCGAGTGCAGCATCATGCGACCGCCGTGCGAGTGCAGCATCATGCGACCGCCGTGCGAGTGCAGCATCATGCGACCGCCGTGCGAGTGCAGCATCATGCGACCGCCGTGCGAGTGCAGCATCCTGCGACCGCCGTGCGAGTGCAGCATCATGCGACCGCCGTGCGAGTGCAGCATCCTGCGACCGCCATGCGAGTGCAGCATCATGCGACCGCCGTGCCAGTGCAGCATCCTGCGACCGCCATGCGAGTTCAGGAAAAGCAGGACGTTTCTCCGGCCAGCATTTCCTCTGTAACCCTCTCAGCAAGTTGCTGATATTTACCTGGAGCTCAGGTGTTTGCAGCGATGCTACGTTGGTCTCCTGTCTTCACCTCTCCTCCGGCTGATTCAGGTCCTGCTGCTTGTTCTGCAGCAATCCCAGCTTTCCTGTTCGTCATCTGAACGGTAGTCTTCCTCTTGTCATCATGGAGACATTAAAACAGGTCTCACATTCTTAGTTTTCAGAGTGGGAAGTATTTCCTGATGGTACTTATTTAGTTTATTTAGTTTCATTCAACCAGCTGGTAACTGGTGACTGGTCTGGTGACTGGTCTGGTGACTGGTCTGGTGACCGGTCTGGTAACTGGTCTGGTAACCGGTCTGGTGACCGGTCTGGTAACTGGTCTGGTAACTGGTCTGGTGACTGGTCTGGTGACCGGTCTGGTAACTGGTCTGGTAACCGGTCTGGTGAAAGGTCTGGTAACTGGTCTGGTAACTGGTCTGGTAACTGGTCTGGTAACTGGTCTGGTGACTGGTCTGGTGACCGGTCTGGTAACTGGTCTGGTGACCGGTCTGGTAACTGGTCTGGTAACTGGTCTGGTAACTGGTCTGGTGACTGGTCTGGTGACTGGTCTGGTGACCGGTCTGGTGACTGGTCTGGTGACCGGTCTGGTGACTGGTCTGGTGACTGGTCTGGTGACCGGTCTGGTGACCGGTCTGGTAACTGGTCTGGTGACCGGTCTGGTGACTGGTCTGGTAACTGGTCTGGTAACCGGTCTGGTAACTGGTCTGGTAACCGGTCTGGTGACCGGTCTGGTAACTGGTCTGGTAACTGGTCTGGTGACTGGTCTGGTGACCGGTCTGGTGACCGGTCTGGTAACTGGTCTGGTGACTGGTCTGGTGACTGGTCTGGTGACCGGTCTGGTAACTGGTCTGGTAACCGGTCTGGTGACTGGTCTGGTGACTGGTCTGGTGACCGGTCTGGTGACCGGTCTGGTAACTGGTCTGGTGACCGGTCTGGTAACTGGTCTGGTAACTGGTCTGGTGACCGGTCTGGTAACTGGTCTGGTAACTGGTCTGTGCTCCTGTGTCCAGATGAGATCATCTGGCCGGACGGGGAGGACGCTCTGCCTCCTGATTCTCAGGACCTGATCACCAGACTGCTGAGGCAGAACCCTCTGGAGCGTCTAGGAACCGGTAGGATGGCTGCCGACACGACGTGCTGCAAAGCTCCGCTTCATGTCGTCGGTGCAAACCCGGCCTCCTTCTGACGTTAACCCTTTCTTCTCCAGGAGGTGGCGCTGCAGAGGTGAAGATGCACATGTTCTTTGTGGGCCTGGACTGGAACGGCCTGCTGAGGCAGAAAGCCGAGTTCATCCCTCAGCTGGAGTCGGAGGAGGACACCAGTTACTTTGACAGTACGTAGACGTGACGCTGTGTTTAACCGTGGTCACGGGAAAACTGAAGAACGCCATTTTTCCTCCTCCTGGATGTTCCCTGCAGCCCGATCGGAGCGCTACAGCCACCTGGGTTCAGATGAAGACGATGAAACCAACGACGATGAGTCCTCTCTGGAGCTGCGGCAGTTTTCCTCCGTAACGCACCGCTTCAGTAAGGTACGTCCCAGAAACTTCACCGCCATGTAAGGTACGTCCTGCAGCGCTGCGGGGCTGATGTCACCAGCTTCACCGCCATGAAGCCAGACATGTCGCTGTTAGCTGCTTCACACCCAGACTCCAGGATCTGGATGTGTTAGCAGCATGTGACCAACCAGACATGGAGAAAGGCAGCAGAGACTCCACCATGGAGGAGCAGACAGACAGAATGATGAAACGCATCCTCCAGGCCAGAAGCAGCTCTGTTTCCGTAGCAACAGCTAGGAAGGTTTGCTGGTTAATTCATAAATTTGTGACATTTATCAGACAATATAAACACTCTTTCAGTTTAACTTCATCACGTCTCAGATGTCAGACTGGACTTCCTCACTTCCTGTACGGTCACCACTCAGTTCTGAGGCTCCGCCCCCATGTCAGCCATCTTGTGTTGGATTAATTCCTCACCATGACAACCAGTCGTGGCTCCATAAATTCCTGGTTCTGCATGTTGAACATTATTATTCAGCTTACTGTTTCAGATGAAACGAGGCGAGGAGGAGATCTGTTGGTATTTACACCCTCATGCATCCAGACCTGCTCAGAGTTTCCAAAGCTGCCGCCATGTTTGGTGTCGTCTCCGCTGAACGACGTCCTCTCATCCAGATGGGACATTTCTCCAGAAGAAGGGAGGATTTTACAGGAGTTGACTCTTATTGGCTCGTCCCAGTTTGGGACAACGTCCCGGTCCTTGTTGGTCACATGACCCGCAACGTGCCACTCGTGTTAGCTGACGACGGAGAGCGTCTGTCAGAGACGACAGTTGCGAACCTTCCTGTTTATCCACGCAGAAGCCGATCCGTCCAGCACAGTCACGTCTCGTAGCATCATCTCCCAGGATGCAGCAGGACACGACGTCGGCTCTGGCATCAGTGTTCCCCCAAAGCCCCGCACCTGGAACCTTTCTGAAACCCAGCAGGACGTAGGAGGACTTTGGACCTGCATCCTGGCAGCTTTAATGGTCTTAGTGTTTATAGGAAGTAAACAGGATCTGATGTCTGGAAACGGTTTAGTTCTAGATCAAATATGGGCGGAGCCTCCATGATGTCCAACCCTTTCCCACAAATAGATGCAGATTCCGCCGTTTTTAGTTTAATGGTCTCATTTACATATTTAAGGGTTGAATTTCGGACATTAAATCAGGAAACGTGAGCAACAATCAGGAAAGTTTCATGCTGTCAGTTTGATATTTGACCCTTTTCGCCGCTGATGTCTGAAAAAGACATGATCAGCTGTGTCGTCCCGGTGTCCAGGTGTACAGCAGCACGGAGCACCTGTCCACTTCCACTCCATCCAATCAGAGCCTGTCGTCTTCGGATCGAAGCCACAGCGAGGAGAAAGAGGAGCGCTGGGAGGGCAGAGGGTTCCCGTCCTCTGTGGACGGACACAAACACTTGTCCAGCGGAGACAAGAGGAAAGACGGACACAGGGGGAGGTAAGTGAGACGAAAACATCCTCCTGCTGCTGATGGTCTGGATCGTCTCTCCTTCCTGCAGTTTTATTTCTGATAACAAAGGTTTGTCCTGCTGTAGACGTCATGTTCCGTCTCCTGTCCACAGTCTCCGTCCGCGAGCTTCGTCCAGCTCCTCGCAGTCGGAGCGGAGCGCCAGCCCGCTGGTGATGAACAGCACCCAGAGCCTGGACGTCATGCCTCGCTTTGCCATCTCTGCAGAGGAGGAAGGTAACGCTCGCCAGCCCAGGACCGGATGTCCACTCGGTCTCTGTTACCGTAGCAACCACTCTCTCCTCCAATCACAGACGAGGTTGTTTCCAACCTGCGGCGCATCCGACTCCGTAGCAACAGCACCGGCACCAGGCCGACCTTCCGGAGAGGAGCATCCCGACGGATCGCCCACCAGCTGGAGACCCCGGAAAAACCCAGACCGCCTGCTGGGAAAGTCCCGAAGTCCGCTTCAGTTTCTGGCCTTTCGCTCATCATCACCCCCGGTAAGACGGTCTGACACGTTAACGCCATGACAACAGGCAGGGAGCTTTTATCCTCTTCATCCTTTCCAGACGACTCAGCTGGTCCTCCATCCAGTCCCAAGTCGTCCCTGTCGTCCAACCCCTCGTCCAGAGACTCGTCTCCGAGCCGGGATCTGTCCATCAACATCAGCTGCCTCAGGCCTCCGGTGGTCATCCACAGCTCGGGGAGGAGGTTCGGCTTCGCACTGCGGGCCATCCGGGTCTACATGGGACACAGCGACGTCTACACCGTCCATCACATGGTCTGGGTACGTCTCCGGTCCCCGTCTGGTCATATGCTTCTGTTGACAGGACACCCGCCGTCCTCTTCATCAGGACCGCCCTCCTCTTCATCAGGACCGCCGTCCTCTTCATCAGGTCCACCCTCCTCTTCATCAGGTCCACCCTCCTCTTCATCAGGTCCACCCGCCTCTTCATCAGGACACCCGCCGTCCTCTTCATCAGGACCGCCCTCCTCTTCATCAGGACCGCCGTCCTCTTCATCAGGTCCACCCTCCTCTTCATCAGGACCGCCGTCCTCTTCATCAGGTCCACCCTCCTCTTCATCAGGACCGCCCTCCTCTTCATCAGGACCGCCCTCCTCTTCATCAGGACACCCGCCCTCCTCTTCATCAGGACACCCGCCCTCCTCTTCATCAGGACCGCCCTCCTCTTCATCAGGACACCCGCCCTCCTCTTCATCAGGACACCCGCCCTCCTCTTCATCAGGACCGCCCTCCTCTTCATCAGGACCGCCGTCCTCTTCATCAGGACACCCGCCCTCCTCTTCATCAGGTCCACCCTCCTCTTCATCAGGACACCCGCCGTCCTCTTCATCAGGTCCACCCTCCTCTTCATCAGGACACCCGCCGTCCTCTTCATCAGGTCCACCCTCCTCTTCATCAGGACACCCGCCCTCCTCTTCATCAGGTCCACCCTCCTCTTCATCAGGACACCCGCCGTCCTCTTCATCAGGACCGCCCTCCTCTTCATCAGGACCGCCCTCCTCTTCATCAGGACCGCCCTCCTCTTCATCAGGACACCCGCCGTCCTCTTCATCAGGACACCCGCCGTCCTCTTCATCAGGACACCCGCCGTCCTCTTCATCAGGACCGCCCTCCTCTTCATCAGGACACCCGCCCTCCTCTTCATCAGGACACGCGCCGTCCTCTTCATCAGGACACCCGCCGTCCTCTTCATCAGGACACCCGCCGTCCTCTTCATCAGGACACCCGCCGTCCTCTTCATCAGGACCGCCGTCCTCTTCATCAGGACCGCCGTCCTCTTCATCAGGACACCCGCCGTCCTCTTCATCAGGACACCCGCCCTCCTCTTCATCAGGACACGCGCCGTCCTCTTCATCAGGACACGCGCCGTCCTCTTCATCAGGACACCCGCCGTCCTCTTCATCAGGACCGCCGTCCTCTTCATCAGGACCGCCGTCCTCTTCATCAGGACACCCGCCGTCCTCTTCATCAGGACCGCCCTCCTCTTCATCAGGACCGCCCTCCTCTTCATCAGGACCGCCGTCCTCTTCATCAGGACACCCGCCGTCCTCTTCATCAGGACACCCGCCCTCCTCTTCATCAGGTCCACCCTCCTCTTCATCAGGACACCCGCCGTCCTCTTCATCAGGACCGCCCTCCTCTTCATCAGGACCGCCCTCCTCTTCATCAGGACCGCCCTCCTCTTCATCAGGACACCCGCCGTCCTCTTCATCAGGACACCCGCCGTCCTCTTCATCAGGACCGCCCTCCTCTTCATCAGGACACGCGCCGTCCTCTTCATCAGGACACCCGCCGTCCTCTTCATCAGGACCGCCCTCCTCTTCATCAGAACCGCCCTCCTCTTCATCAGGACCGCCCTCCTCTTCATCAGGACACCCGCCGTCCTCTTCATCAGGACCACCCTCCTCTTCATCAGGACCACCCTCCTCTTCATCAGGACACCCGCCCTCCTCTTCATCAGGACACCCGCCCTCCTCTTCATCAGGACACCCGCCGTCCTCTTCATCAGGACCGCCGTCCTCTTCATCAGGACACCCGCCCTCCTCTTCATCAGGACCGCCCTCCTCTTCATCAGGACCGCCCTCCTCTTCATCAGGACCGCCCTCCTCTTCATCAGGACACCCGCCGTCCTCTTCATCAGGACACCCGCCGTCCTCTTCATCAGGACCGCCGTCCTCTTCATCAGGACACCCGCCGTCCTCTTCATCAGGACACCCGCCGTCCTCTTCATCAGGACCGCCCTCCTCTTCATCAGGACACCCGCCGTCCTCTTCATCAGGACCGCCCTCCTCTTCATCAGGACCGCCGTCCTCTTCATCAGGACACCCGCCGTCCTCTTCATCAGAACCGCCGTCCTCTTCATCAGGACCGCCGTCCTCTTCATCAGGACACCCGCCGTCCTCTTCATCAGGACACCCGCCCTCCTCTTCATCAGGACACCCGCCCTCCTCTTCATCAGGACCACCGTCTCCCGTTCCACCACATCCCAAAGCTGCTCTGCTGGATGTAGATCTGGTGACTGTTGGAGCCGTTGGAGGACAGTGAACTCGTCGTCATGGTGATGTGAGCTTTGTGACATGGTGCATCATCCTGCTGGAAGTTTCCATCAGAAGATGCTACACTGTGCTCAGAAAGGGATGGACATGGTCATAGAGGGAGACCCCGTTGATCCTGACGGCAGGATGGATCCATGTTGTCATGATGTTTCCAGCAGGTTCTGATCCTACCATGTGGATGTGGAGCTGAACTGGAGACTCATCAGACCAGTTTCTCCATCTTCTGCTGCATCCTGGTCCAGACAACTGCTGCTGCTGGATCTCTTCTCTCCTTCAGACCTTCTCTGGAAACACTGGAGATGTTAGTGTGGGAAAATCCCAGTAAACACTCAGACCAGCAGCCTGAAATCCCAGTTCCTCCTCAGTCTGATGCCCAGTTTGAACTCCAGCGTGTCTACATTCCGACGTGTGATTGGCTGGTTCATGGGAAGGTGAACAGGTGGATCTGATGAAGATGATGGGAAGAGTTTATTGTAATTGTGATCCATAAAGATTCGACTGTAGAAAGCCTTTTTTCTTCACGTCCTGCTTTTTCTCCGTCCTAAAAACCAGCTGGTTCAGCTGGACTGGTCTTGCAGTAAATATGTGTTCTGGTGTGTTCAGTGTGTTGAGGATGGAAGTCCAGCACACGAGGCCGGGCTGAGGGCAGGAGACCTCATCACGCATGTGAACGGGGAGTCGGTCCAGGGACTCGTCCACACGGAGGTGGTGGAACTCCTGCTGAAGGTATGACAGCTTCAGTCCATCATGTCTGGGTTTTGCTTCAGACGTGTAAACATGTCCTTCCTCTTGTCTTTACCAGAGCGGCAACAAGGTGACTCTGCAGACTACCGCTCTGGAGAACACCTCCATCAAAGTGGGCCCCGCCAGGAAGGCCAGCTATAAGGCCAAGATGGCTCGCCGCAGCAAAAAGAGCAAGAAGAAAGATGGAGGAGACAGGTAGGATTAAGCTTTAAACCTACCGCAGGTCGACCGCCTCTAGCATCAGGACCAGCAGCGTGTAGCTATGATGGTCATGTGACCCTCCAGCTGGTCTACGGAGGTTTTCCAGCGTTTCTATCCGTCCAGGAGGTCTACAATCCAGACACAACATGTAGTGTTTATTCAGAGACTCTAGATGGTAAATCCACCGTTATTTATCACATCTTCATCACCATCACTACCATGTTGCTAAGAGACCTCTATTTTCACCTGGACATGATGATGAAGACACTTCCTGTCAGACTTTCCACCAATCAGAGAGCTTAAACTGACGGTAACGTCCAATCAGGAGCAAATGTCACGTCTGACTGGGAACGTCTGACTGGGAACATTACGTCTGATTGGGAACGTCTGACTGGGAACGTCTGACTGGGAACGTCTGACTGGGAACGTGACGTCTGACTGGGAACGTCTGACTGGGAACGTGACATCTGACTGGGAACGGAACGTCTGACTGGGAACGTCTGACTGGGAACGTGACGTCTGACTGGGAACGTCTGACTGGGAACGTGACGTCTGACTGGGAACATCTGACTGGGAACGTGACATCTGACTGGGAAGGTCTGACTGGGAACGTGACATCTGACTGGGAATGTCTGACTGGGAACGTGATATCCGACTGGGAACATTACGTCTGACTGGGAACGTCTGACTGGGAACGTGACGTCTGACTGGGAAGGTCTGACTGGGAACGTGACGTCTGACTGGGAACGTCTGACTGGGAACGTGACGTCTTACTGGGAACGTCTGACTGGAAACGTGACATCTGACTGGGAACGGAACGTCTGACTGGGAACGTGACATCTGACTGGGAACGGAACGTCTGACTGGGAACATCTGACTGGGAACGTGACATCTGACTGGGAAGGTCTGACTGGGAACGTGACGTCTGACTGGGAACGTGACGTCTTACTGGGAACGTGACGTCTTACTGGGAACATCTGACTGGGAACGTCTGACTGGGAACGTGACATCTGACTGGGAACGTGACGTCTGACTGGGAACGTGATGTCCAACTGGGAACGTCCAACTGGAAACGTCCGACTGGAAATGTCTGACTGGGATCGTGACGTCCGACTGGGAAGGTCTGACTGGGAACGTGACGTCTGACTGGGAACATCTGACTGGAAAACGTGACGTCTGACTGGGAACGTGACGTCTGACTGGGAACGTCTGACTGGGAACGTGACATCTGACTGGGAACGTCTGACTGGGAACGTGACATCTGACTGAGAATGTCTGACTGGGAACGGAACGTCTGACTGGGAACGTCTGACTGGGAACGGAACGTCTGACTGGGAATGTCTGACTGGGAACGGAACGTCTGACTGGGAACGTCTGACTGGGAACATGACATCTGACTGGGAACGTGACGTCTGACTGGGAACGTGACATCTGACTGGGAACGTGACGTCTGACTGGGAAGGTCTGACTGGGAACACTGGCTAGGAACGTGACGTTTGACTGGGAATGTCTGACTGGGAACGTGATATCCGACTGGGAACATCTGACTGGGAACGTGATGTCTGACTGGGAACGTCCGACTGGGAAAGTGACGTCTGACTGGGAACGTCTGACTGGGAACGTGACGTCTGACTGGGAACGTGATGTCCAACTGGGAAGGTCTGACTGGGAACGTGACGTCTGACTGGGAAGGTCTGACTGGGAACGTCTGATTGGGAACGTGACATCTGACTGGGAATGTCTGACTGGGAACGTGACATCTGACTGGGAATGTCTGACTGGGAACGTGACATCTGACTGGGAACGTGACGTCTAACTGGGAAGGTCTGACTGGGAACACTGGCTAGGAACATGACGTTTGACTGGGAATGTCTGACTGGGAACGTGATGTCCGACTGGGAACATCTGACTGGGAACGTGACGTCTGACTGGGAACGTCCGACTGGGAACGTGACGTCTGACTGGGAAGGTCTGACTGGGAACACTGGCTAGGAACGTGACGTTTGACTGGGAACGTCTGACTGGGAACGTGATGTCCAACTGGGAACATCTGACTGGGAACGTGATGTCTGACTGGGAACGTGACGTCTGACTGGGAACGTGATGTCCAACTGGGAACGTCCGACTGGAAACATCCGACTGGAAATGTCTGACTGGGAACGTGACGTCCGACTGGGAAGGTCTGACTGGGAACGTGACGTCTGACTGGGAACGTGACGTCTGACTGGGAACGTGACGTCTGACTGGGAACATCTGACTGGGAACGTGACGTCTGACTGGGAACGTCTGACTGGGAAATGTCTGACTGGGAACGTGACGTCTGACTGGGAAGGTCTGACTGGGAACACTGGCTAGGAACGTGACGTTTGACTGGGAATGTCTGACTGGGAACGTGATGTCCGACTGGGAACATCTGACTGGGAACGTGACGTCTGACTGGGAACGTCCGACTGGGAACGTGACGTCTGACTGGGAAGGTCTGACTGGGAACACTGGCTAGGAACGTGACGTTTGACTGGGAACGTGATGTCCAACTGGGAACATCTGACTGGGAACGTGATGTCTGACTGGGAACGTGACGTCTGACTGGGAACGTGATGTCCAACTGGGAACGTCCGACTGGAAACATCCGACTGGAAATGTCTGACTGGGAACGTGACGTCCGACTGGGAAGGTCTGACTGGGAACGTCTGACTGGGAACGTGACGTCTGACTGGGAACGTGACGTCTGACTGGGAACATCTGACTGGGAACGTGACATCTGAATGGGAAGGTCTGACTGGGAACGTGACGTCTGACTGGGAACGTCTGACTGGGAACGTGACGTCTTACTGGGAACATCTGACTGGGAACGTCTGACTGGGAACGTGACATCTGACTGGGAACGGAACGTCTGACTGGGAACGTCTGACTGGGAACGTCTGACTGGCTAGGAACGTGACGTTTGACTGGGAACGTGACGTCTGACTGGGAACGTCTGACTGGGAACGTGACGTCTGACTGGGAACGTGATGTCCAACTGGGAACGTCCAACTGGAAATGTCCGACTGGAAATGTCTGACTGGGATCGTGACGTCCGACTGGGAAGGTCTGACTGGGAACGTGACGTCTGACTGGGAACATCTGACTGGGAACGTCTGACTGGAAACGTGACGTCCGACTGGGAACGTGACGTTTGACTGGGAACGTCTGACTGGGAACGTGACGTCTGACTGGGAACGTCTGACTGGGAACGTGACGTCTTACTGGGAACGTCTGACTGGGAACGTCTGACTGGGAACGTGACATCTGACTGGGAACGGAACGTCTGACTGGGAACGTCTGACTGGGAACGTGACATCTGACTGGGAACGGAACGTCTGACTGGGAACGTCTGACTGGGAACGTGACGTCTGACTGGGAACGTCTGACTGGGAACGTCTGACTGGGAACGTGACGTCTGACTGGGAACATCTGACTGGGAACGTGACATCTGACTGGGAAGGTCTGACTGGGAACGTGACGTCTGACTGGGAACGTCTGACTGGGAACGTGACGTCTTACTGGGAACATCTGACTGGGAACGTCTGACTGGGAACGTGACATCTGACTGGGAACAGAACGTCTGACTGGGAACGTCTGACTGGGAACGTGACGTCTGACTGGGAACGTCTGACTGGGAACGTGATGTCCAACTGGGAACATCTGACTGGGAACGTGATGTCTGACTGGGAACGTGACGTCTGACTGGGAACGTGATGTCCAACTGGGAACGTCCGACTGGAAACATCCGACTGGAAATGTCTGACTGGGAACGTGACGTCCGACTGGGAAGGTCTGACTGGGAACGTCTGACTGGGAACGTGACGTCTGACTGGGAACGTGACGTCTGACTGGGAACATCTGACTGGGAACGTGACATCTGAATGGGAAGGTCTGACTGGGAACGTGACGTCTGACTGGGAACGTCTGACTGGGAACGTCTGACTGGGAACGTGACGTCTTACTGGGAACATCTGACTGGGAACGTCTGACTGGGAACGTGACATCTGACTGGGAACGGAACGTCTGACTGGGAACGTCTGACTGGGAACGTCTGACTGGCTAGGAACGTGACGTTTGACTGGGAACGTGACGTCTGACTGGGAACGTCTGACTGGGAACGTGACGTCTGACTGGGAACGTGATGTCCAACTGGGAACGTCCAACTGGAAACGTCCGACTGGAAATGTCTGACTGGGATCGTGACGTCCGACTGGGAAGGTCTGACTGGGAACGTGACGTCTGACTGGGAACATCTGACTGGGAACGTCTGACTGGAAACGTGACGTCCGACTGGGAAGGTCTGACTGGGAACGTGACGTCTGACTGGGAACATCTGACTGGGAACGTCTGACTGGAAACGTGACGTCTGACTGGGAACGTGACGTTTGACTGGGAACGTCTGACTGGGAACGTGACGTCTGACTGGGAACGTCTGACTGGGAACGTGACGTCTTACTGGGAACGTCTGACTGGGAACGTCTGACTGGGAACGTGACATCTGACTGGGAACGGAACGTCTGACTGGGAACGTCTGACTGGGAACGTGACATCTGACTGGGAACGGAACGTCTGACTGGGAACGTCTGACTGGGAACGTGACGTCTGACTGGGAACGTCTGACTGGGAACGTCTGACTGGGAACGTGACGTCTGACTGGGAACATCTGACTGGGAACGTGACATCTGACTGGGAAGGTCTGACTGGGAACGTGACGTCTGACTGGGAACGTGACGTCTTACTGGGAACATCTGACTGGGAACGTCTGACTGGGAACGTGACATCTGACTGGGAACGGAACGTCTGACTGGGAACGTCTGACTGGGAACGTGACGTCTGACTGGGAACGTCTGACTGGGAACGTCTGACTGGGAACGTGACGTCTGACTGGGAACATCTGACTGGGAACGTGACATCTGACTGGGAAGGTCTGACTGGGAACGTGACGTCTGACTGGGAACGTCTGACTGGGAACGTGACGTCTTACTGGGAACATCTGACTGGGAACGTCTGACTGGGAACGTGACATCTGACTGGGAACGGAACGTCTGACTGGGAACGTCTGACTGGGAACGTGACGTCTGACTGGGAAGGTCTGACTGGGAAGACTGGCTAGGAACGTGATGTTTGACTGGGAACGTGACGTCTGACTGGGAACGTCTGACTGGGAACGTGACGTCTGACTGGGAACGTGACGTCCAACTGGGAACGTCCAACTGGAAACGTCCGACTGGAAATGTCTGACTGGGATCGTGACGTCCGACTGGGAAGGTCTGACTGGGAACGTGACGTCTGACTGGGAACGTCTGACTGGGAACGTGACATCTGACTGGGAACGTGACGTCTGACTGGGAAGGTCTGACTGGGAACACTGGCTAGGAACGTGACGTTTGACTGGGAATGTCTGACTGGGAACGTGATATCCGACTGGGAACATCTGATTGGGAACATTATGTCTGATTGGGAACGTCTGACTGGGAACGTGACATCTGACTGGGAATGTCTGACTGGGAACGTGACATCTAACTGGGAACGTGACGTCTAACTGGGAAGGTCTGACTGGGAACACTGGCTAGGAACATGACGTTTGACTGGGAATGTCTGACTGGGAACGTGATGTCCGACTGGGAACATCTGACTGGGAACGTGACGTCTGACTGGGAACGTCCGACTGGGAACGTGACGTCTGACTGGGAAGGTCTGACTGGGAACACTGGCTAGGAACGTGACGTTTGACTGGGAACGTCTGACTGGGAACGTGATGTCCGACTGGGAACATCTGACTGGGAACGTGATGTCTGACTGGGAACGTGACGTCTGACTGGGAAGGTCTGACTGGGAACACTGGCTAGGAACGTGACGTTTGACTGGGAACGTGACGTCCAACTGGGAACGTCCAACTGGAAACGTCCGACTGGAAATGTCTGACTGGGATCGTGACGTCCGACTGGGAAGGTCTGACTGGGAACGTGACGTCTGACTGGGAACGTCTGACTGGGAACGTGACATCTGACTGGGAACGTGACGTCTGACTGGGAAGGTCTGACTGGGAACACTGGCTAGGAACGTGACGTTTGACTGGGAATGTCTGACTGGGAACGTGATATCCGACTGGGAACATCTGATTGGGAACATTATGTCTGATTGGGAACGTCTGACTGGGAACGTGACATCTGACTGGGAATGTCTGACTGGGAACGTGACATCTGACTGGGAACGTGACGTCTAACTGGGAAGGTCTGACTGGGAACACTGGCTAGGAACATGACGTTTGACTGGGAATGTCTGACTGGGAACGTGATGTCCGACTGGGAACATCTGACTGGGAACGTGACGTCTGACTGGGAACGTCCGACTGGGAACGTGACGTCTGACTGGGAAGGTCTGACTGGGAACACTGGCTAGGAACGTGACGTTTGACTGGGAACGTCTGACTGGGAACGTGATGTCCGACTGGGAACATCTGACTGGGAACGTGATGTCTGACTGGGAACGTGACGTCTGACTGGGAAGGTCTGACTGGGAACACTGGCTAGGAACGTGACGTTTGACTGGGAACGTGATGTCCGACTGGGAACATCTGACTGGGAACATGACGTCTGACTGGGAACGTCTGACTGGGAACGTGACGTCTGACTGGGAAGGTCTGACTGGGAACACTGGCTAGGAACGTGACGTTTGACTGGGAACGTGATGTCCGACTGGGAACATCTGACTGGGAACGTGACGTCTGACTGGGAACGTCCGACTGGGAACGTGACGTCTGACTGGGAACGTCCGACTGGGAACGTGACGTCTGACTGGGAACGTCTGACTGGGAACGTGACGTCTGACTGGGAACGTGATGTCCAACTGGGAAGGTCTGACTGGGAACGTGACGTCTGACTGGGAAGGTCTGACTGGGAACGTCTGATTGGGAACGTGACATCTGACTGGGAATGTCTGACTGGGAACGTGACATCTGACTGGGAATGTCTGACTGGGAACCTGACATCTGACTGGGAACGTGACGTCTGACTGGGAAGGTCTGACTGGGAACACTGGCTAGGAACGTGACGTTTGACTGGGAATGTCTGACTGGGAACGTGATGTCCGACTGGGAACATCTGACTGGGAACGTGACGTCTGACTGGGAACGTCCGACTGGGAACGTGACGTCTGACTGGGAAGGTCTGGCTGGGAACACTGGCTAGGAACGTGACGTTTGACTGGGAACGTCTGACTGGGAACGTGATGTCCAACTGGGAACGTCCGACTGGAAATGTCTGACTGGGAACGTGACGTCTGACTGGGAACGTCTGATTGGGAACGTCTGACTGGGAACGTGACATCTGACTGGGAACGTGACATCTGACTGGGAACGTCTGACTGGGAACGTGACATCTGACTGGGAACGTCTGACTGGGAACGTCTGACTGGGAACGTGACGTCTGATTGGGAACGTCTGACTGGGAACGTGACATCTGACTGGGAACGTGACATCTGACTGGGAATGTCTGACTGGGAACGTCTAACTGGGAACGTGACATCTGACTGGGAACGTCTGACTGGGAACGTCTGACTGGGAAATGTCTGACTGGGAACGTGACGTCTGACTGGGAAGGTCTGACTGGGAACACTGGCTAGGAACGTGACGTTTGACTGGGAATGTCTGACTGGGAACGTGATGTCCGACTGGGAACATCTGACTGGGAACGTGACGTCTGACTGGGAACGTCCAACTGGGAACGTGACGTCTGACTGGGAAGGTCTGGCTGGGAACGTGCCATCTGACTGGGAATGTCTGACTGGGAACGTGACATCTGACTGGGAATGTCTGACTGGGAACCTGACATCTGACTGGGAACGTGACGTCTGACTGGGAAGGTCTGACTGGGAACACTGGCTAGGAACGTGACGTTTGACTGGGAATGTCTGACTGGGAACGTGACGTCTGACTGGGAACGTCCGACTGGGAACGTGACGTCTGACTGGGAAGGTCTGGCTGGGAACACTGGCTAGGAACGTGACGTTTGACTGGGAACGTCTGACTGGGAACGTGATGTCCAACTGGGAACGTCCGACTGGAAATGTCTGACTGGGAACGTGACGTCTGACTGGGAACGTGACATCTGACTGGGAACGTGACATCTGACTGGGAACGTCTGACTGGGAACGTGACATCTGACTGGGAACGTCTGACTGGGAACGTCTGACTGGGAACGTGACGTCTGATTGGGAACGTCTGACTGGGAACGTGACATCTGACTGGGAACGTGACATCTGACTGGGAATGTCTGACTGGGAACGTCTAACTGGGAACGTGACATCTGACTGGGAACGTCTGACTGGGAACGTCTGACTGGGAACGTCTGACTGGGAAATGTCTGACTGGGAACGTGACGTCTGACTGGGAAGGTCTGACTGGGAACACTGGCTAGGAACGTGACGTTTGACTGGGAATGTCTGACTGGGAACGTGATGTCCGACTGGGAACATCTGACTGGGAACGTGACGTCTGACTGGGAACGTCCGACTGGGAACGTGACGTCTGACTGGGAAGGTCTGGCTGGGAACACTGGCTAGGAACGTGACGTTTGACTGGGAACGTCTGACTGGGAACGTCTGACTGGGAACGTGATGTCCAACTGGGAACGTCCGACTGGAAATGTCTGACTGGGAACGTGACGTCTGACTGGGAACGTCTGATTGGGAACGTCTGACTGGGAACGTGACATCTGACTGGGAACGTCTGACTGGGAACGTGACATCTGACTGGGAACGTCTGACTGGGAACGTGACGTCTGACTGGGAACGTCTGATTGGGAACGTCTGATTGGGAACGTGACATCTGACTGGGAACGTGACATCTGACTGGGAATGTCTGACTGGGAACGTCTAACTGGGAACGTGACATCTGACTGGGAACGTCTGACTGGGAACGTCTGACTGGGAAATGTCTGACTGGGAAAGTGACGTCTGACTGGGAAGGTCTGACTGGGAACACTGGCTAGGAACGTGACGTTTGACTGGGAACGTGATGTCCGACTGGGAACATCTGACTGGGAACATGACGTCTGACTGGGAACGTCCGACTGGGAACGTGACGTCTGACTGGGAACGTCCGACTGGGAACGTGACGTCTGACTGGGAACGTCTGACTGGGAACGTGACGTCTGACTGGGAACGTGATGTCGAACTGGGAAGGTCTGACTGGGAACGTCTGATTGGGAACGTGACATCTGACTGGGAATGTCTGACTGGGAACGTGACATCTGACTGGGAATGTCTGACTGGGAACCTGACATCTGACTGGGAACGTGACGTCTGACTGGGAAGGTCTGACTGGGAACGTGATGTCCGACTGGGAACATCTGACTGGGAACGTGACGTCTGACTGGGAACGTCCGACTGGGAACGTGACGTCTGACTGGGAAGGTCTGGCTGGGAACACTGGCTAGGAACGTGACGTTTGACTGGGAACGTCTGACTGGGAACGTGATGTCCAACTGGGAACGTCCGACTGGAAATGTCTGACTGGGAACGTGACGTCTGACTGGGAACGTGATGTCCAACTGGGAACGTCCGACTGGAAATGTCTGACTGGGAACGTGACGTCTGACTGGGAACGTGACATCTGACTGGGAACGTCTGACTGGGAACGTCTGACTGGGAACGTGATGTCCAACTGGGAACGTCTGACTGGGAACGAGATGTCCAACTGGGAACGTCTGACTGGGAACGTGACGTCTGATTGGGAACGTCTGACTGGGAACGTGACATCTGACTGGGAACGTGACATCTGACTGGGAATGTCTGACTGGGAAACGTCTAACTGGGAACGTGACATCTGACTGGGAACGTCTGACTGGGAACGTCTGACTGGGAAATGTCTGACTGGGAACGTGACGTCTGACTGGGAACGTCCGACTGGGAACGTGACGTCTGACTGGGAACATCTGACTGGGAACGTGACGTCTGACTGGGAACATCTGACTGGGAACGTGACGTTCGACTGGGAACGTGACGTCTGACTGGGAACGTCCGACTGGGAACGTGACGTCTGACTGGGAACGTTCGACTGGGAACGTGACGTCTGACTGGGAACGTCCGACTGGGACTGTTCAGGTTAAACGAAGCAGGTGAAACAGAAACGGCGTGGAGTTTTCGGGGTAAACGGCGTAAAAGCGACGTCTGTTGCGTCAGCAGGAGAAAAACCCGCGGTGATGAAACTGTCTTTGTTTCGCAGCAGGCGTCGCTTCCTAAAGAAGCTGTCGAAGCACACGCCCCCCCCCGCCCATGCAAAGCAGCCGCAGCTTCTCTTCGGGCTTCCAGCAGTCCTCCAGCGACAGCCTGTCTGGTTCCCCGACTCAGAGTCTGTCTCCTGGACCATCCACGCCGTGCCGCTCCCCTGCTCCGGACCACTCTGGAGGTGAGGAACTGCCTGAACCGGTTCTGTGGAAGCCTGACCTGGACTGACCTGAACTTCCTTCTCTCCGCCAGATTCCAGCTCTTCTCCGTGCTCCAGTTCTCCCAACTCCCCCGTCCCACAGACACGTCCCAGCTCGCTTCACGTCCTCGGTCGCTACACCAAAGCCGGGCGCTGCAAGTCCACCAGCAGCATCCCCCCGTCCCCACTGGCCTGCATCCCCCCACCTCAGCCTCTGTCCCCCCAGTGCTCTCCGTCCTGCCTCCCGGGACACCCCAAGTCCCTGCAGGGCTTCCACGGCAAGACGTTGTCCCCCCCCACCATCGCCCGTCACTCCGTGCGTCCTCGCAGCGTTGAACCACCACGGTCGCCGCTCCTCAAACGGGTCCAGTCGGCCGAGAAGCTGACGGGAGACAAGACGGGGGGTTACCATGGCGACAGGAAGGCTTACAGCACCCGCCGCCACACCATGGAGATGCCTCTGTCTGAGGGGGAGGGGCTGGAAGACGACGAGGGGGACACCGCCACGGGGTTCGTGTGCGTTGGCGAGCACGGTCGGCAGGGACTGCACATCGCTGGACAGAAGGATCAGGACGACGTCCACCGCTCCGCCGCTCCGCCGCCGCTCCGGGGGGCGGGGCAACACTCCAAAGACGTGGTGGTGATGAGGAAGCTGGCTCTGTCGGAGCGCAGGGACTCCTTCAGGAAACAGGAGGCTGTGCAGGAGGTCAATATGGACGTCCTGGAGGAGAAAGACGCCTCGCCGGGCTCCACGGCCTCCTGGATCAGCTCCACCCAGTCAGAAACCAGTATGAAACTGGGAGGAAGGCCATCTCAGAGCTCCATGCAGCCGAAAGCAAAGACACGAGACAAACAAGGCTCGTAGGGTCCTGCTCGCACGTCCAACGCAAGACTGACGGGTAGAGGACACGGGAAGGGTCACGTCCTGGTAGAGGACACGGGGCGGGTCACGTCCTGTTAGAGGACACGGGACGGGACACGTCCTGGTAGAGGACACGGGGCGGGTCACGTCCTGGTAGAGGACACGGGACGGGACACGTCCTGGTAGAGGACACGGGGCGGGTCACGTCCTGGTAGAGGACACGGGACGGGACACGTCCTGTTAGAGGACACGGGACGGGACACGTCCTGGTAGAGGACACGGGGCGGGTCACGTCCTGGTAGAGGACACGGGGCGGGTCACGTCCTGGTAGAGGACACGGGGCGGGTCACGTCCTGGTAGAGGACACGGGACGGGACACGTCCTGTTAGAAGACACGGGACGGGACACGTCCTGTTAGAAGACACGGGACGGGACACGTCCTGGTAGAGGACACGGGACGGGACACGTCCTGTTAGAGGACAAGGGACGGGACACGTCCTGTTAGAGGACACGGGACAAGACAGGACACGTCCTGTTAGAGGACACGGGACAAGACAGGACACGTCCTGGTAGAGGACACGGGACGGGACACGTCCTGATAGAGGACACGGGGCGGGTCACGTCCTGGTAGAGGACACGGGGCGGGTCACGTCCTGGTAGAGGACACGGGGCGGGTCACGTCCTGTTAGAGGACACGGGACGGGACACGTCCTGTTAGAGGACACGGGACGGGACACGTCCTGATAGAGGACAAGGGACAGGGCACGTCTTGTTAGAGGACACGCGACAGGACACGTCCTGTTAGAGGACACGGAACGGGTCACGTCCTGGTAGAGGACACGGGACAAGACAGGACACGTCCTGGTAGAGAACACGGAACGGGTCACGTCCTGGTAGAGGACACGGGACGGGACCTGGTAGAGGACACGGGACACGTCCTGCAGCACTGAAACCAGAACAAAGTCCTCGTGTCCCAGAACTCTTCCTGTCCACCTTCAGCTCAGTAACTGAATCATCTTATGTCTGACTGTTTGTCCTGAAGCTCGCTGTGACGGTCTGAGGGTCGGCGGATCAGAAGGTTGGGGGGACAGACCGCCCCCCCCCCCCCCCCCCCCCCCCCCCCAGATCGTCGCTGTGTGTTCATCACTGAAATGACGTCAGTGTTACTGGGAAGCACGCCGTAACCACGGCAACCCTATGGAAAACACAGCTACTGTACTTGTACATATACAGAGTGCTGCGTGCATGAACTGTCCCTCCGTCCACGTCCCGGTGTCCTCTGTCCAGCTGCTTCTGATTCGTCGTAGTAAATGTTTCTGCTGTCGTCGGCTCAGAACCGCGGCCGGACGCCGGCCATGGACGCTATGCGGCTGCTGGAAGAACTGGTGGAGCTCCAGAGGTGCTGTGGTGTCTCTGGACGTTTGATGGACGTTTCACACATTTAATCTGATGTTTATTTAAAACTTTAAGGGAGAAAAAGTTGTTTGTTTTTTTTTAAAATTCATGATCAGCGAAAAAATGTCTGAAAATATAAAATGTTTGTGATTTTTTTAGAGTTGAGAGATTAAATGAAGGGAAGTTGTGTGAAAAGTGGGATCCAGGCTGCAGGTTATAAACTCTGTCTCAGAGCTACGATGTACGTTTATCCCCACAGGTACAGATCCACAAGCATTCATCAGACCAGACCAGTGAAACCTGGAAGTATTCAGTGCAGAACTTTATAGTGGCGTTTCCAGGCTGACGGCAGGTTACAGCTGGTCTCAGACATGGTCGTCGAGGCATGTTGTGGGTTCATCGTGGCATTTGGATGTTTTTATTCTGCCCTCCAGCAGCTCGTTGGTCGTGTTGCTTCTGAAACACGGACAAGTCGGAGTTTCAGAGGGTGAAACGTGACGAGGAGCCACTCGTGTTTCATATGTGTTGCTTCCCACTACGTCATCTCTGATTGGTCAGCAGGTGTGTGTGTGGGAAACCTCTCCAGTGTGTGTGTGTGTGTGTGTGTGTGTGTGTGTGTGTGTGTGTGTGTGTGTGTGTGTGTGTGTGATGCAGATCGGTTCAACCCTCGTCTTAAAAGTGCTTCAAATAAATGAGTTGTAAAGGACTGCAAGGAGTCCAGAAACGAAACGTTGTCTGTCATCTGTCTCTCATGTAGCCTTGACCCGACAGATTCACCTGCCGGCATTCCCCACAGCCTGACATGCAGGATGGGCTCCACCAGCAGCCCAGCAGGTCTGACTGGGATAACTGGGTGTCCTCAGCCAACCAGCACACATCATCAATGCAGGAAACGTGGACCTGAAATGATATTAAACTAAAAACTGTTTCAGCAGCTGGTTTGTGTTTAATGATATTAAATGTAACTTTATCGGATTGTTTTTGTGCGTTTTATCAGAAGCTTTAGAAAACTGGACAGAGCAGAAAACATGCTGGGAGAGTTTCTACTCTGGAATAAAGTTCAGATTAAACAGAAGCAGCAGAAAAACAAGTTGTCTGTAAATAACAGATGGTGTAAATACCTGCAAAGTCACAGAAAAAATGGAAAACCAGCCTTGTTTTCCAAACTACCTTTACCTGTACCAGACGTTTAAAAGAAAAAAAAAAATGAAAAAAAATAAATAAAATATATATATATATATATAAAATTACACTCACAGCTGATGTTCTGGTCCACATACACACACACGTCAGGGTCAGTCCCAGTATTAATCCCAGTACCAGACAGATATGAACACATGTGACTGAAGCGTGTGGATAAAAACACGTTTAAATCTCTGTATCACGTGGTCTCTTGATCTGTGAACTGAAAATGAATCCTAATCGATAAGTGTGATCAGTTTAAACAGAACTTGAAGTTGATGGAATTAAATGTATTTTTGACACAGACTTTATTCATCTCTAGTTTTACAGTTTTCACACCAGTGGTCATATTTCCAGTCCTCCACTAAAACACATTTCCATGAGAATCCCTGTTAAAACTGTTCGGACGTTTCCGTCGCGCTTCGTGTCTTTCCGCGCGTCATGTTGGTTCCCACGCGCACGCTCGCGTCCCTGCGCCGTGCGGAGCTGGAAAATGGCTGTGTGCAGAGGGAGTCCTGACGGGAGAAAGCCAGTTTAAAAAGTAAAGTCGTCGCTTTGCCACCGCGCGGAGAGCCGGGCAGCGTGGCGGGCTGAAGCCGGAGCCGGACTCCCTCCCCGCGGCCTCCACGTCGCGGAGCTCCGGCGCCTGGAAACACGCAGAAACATCCGCGGTGAGTTTTCCTCAACTTATTGCACATTTCCAGATCAGACACTGTACTGGAAAATGGTGGGAGCGATGTTTGTCACAGTCACGCTGCTGTTTGAAACCTTATCAAAGCAGTTTTACTCATCAGTAAAATCATCTGAACTCTTTCCGATCAAGATGATCGATCCGTGCAGCCCACTGTCCTGGAGCTGCCCCGACATGTCCCCTCTACTGTCATTAACATGTTTTACTTAACTTTTAAACAACTAACTGAAAATAAACACGCGTAAAAGCTTTTTTTTTTTTAAATTATTATTATTATGTTTGAAGTCCAAAAAGAAAGTGTTTAAATCTGAATAAAGCGGCTGGAAGTTGGAAAAGTTGGTGGTGGTGGGAGGGGGGAGGAGGGGGGTCGTGCTGTAAAATAACAGGAATGGTGCGTTCACGGTCTACTGGAAACCCGAGGTGTGCAGGCCCAGCAGGATTTGGTATACAAGGACGTACTGGAAACTGTGCCACTTGTATAATGATGGTCTCTGCTGTGCGGAACGCCCCCCCCCCCCCCCCCCCCCCCCTTCTGTCCTGTAATTATTGGGGCTGGGACGATAGGCTTTTGTTCCAATTCGATTCGATTTCAATTTTTATTGCTGATTTTTGTAGATTAAAAACAGAAAAAATGTGTATTGCGTGTCATTTTTCTTGATTTCAATCAGGAGAAAACAACCCAGTAACCAGACCATCACTCTGCTGCTATAATGTCCAAGAAGATATGTAAAAAGAGCAATACAAACAATAAAAATTTAATTCTATTGTTAATTTTATTTATTTGAAAAAAAAATCGAAATTTTAAAATTAAAATAGATTTTTTTTAACAAAAAAAAAATCCCGATTTTTGATTTTTCGATTAAATTTTCCCACCCCTAGTAGCAAGTAAATCCAGCTTAATGCGACCAAATGTCAGTCCTGCGCTGCACCACTTTCTCTCTTGCAAAGTCCTGTAAATGTCTCTAAATGCTCTAAATGACCTGCACGGCTGCTTTAGTTTAAACTGGGGACAGTAGTGGAGCATAAACTGCCAGGTGCCCCCCCCCCCCTGAGAAAGCCAGAGAGGTTGCATGGGGGCAGCTTTAGGTTTGTTTGCTGCTGTGTGGATAAAAGCTTTGGACTTATACAGATTTATCACACCTTCTGTGATGTGGAGAAAAGCTCACCTGAATATCTCCGACCAGGTTAAGTAACTAGTCTGATTCACTGACTTGATGTGTTCCTGTAATTTCGGGATAAAAGGCTTCATAGACCTGACATTGAACGCGACAGATGAGCTGGTAGTTTAATGTGGTGTATGTGAGCTACCAGTTAAAACCAATTAGTATTGGATTTAGGTACGCTAAAGTGTGGAAAAGCTCAACCAGATCCTGTCACCCTTGACCGCCGTCAGTGTGTAATGGTGTGATGGTCATGTGACCCTCCAGCTGGTCTACGGAGGTTTTCCAGCGTTTCTATCCGTCCAGGAGGTTTACAACCCAGACACAACATGTAGTGTTTATTCAGAGACTCTAGATGGTAAATCCACCATTATTTATCACATCTTCATCACCATCACTACCATGTTGCTAAGAGACCTCTGTGTTCACCTGGACATGATGATGAAGACACTTAGTGTCAGACTTTCCACCAATCAGAGAGCTTAAACTGACGGTAACGTCCAATCAGGAGCAGCCAAAGATCAACAAGTGATGAGAAAAGCAGGAAAATAATGATCCTCTATGGCTGGAATAAAGCCAAGAAGACGTTTGGGATGCAGCTGAGGTGGAGGTGCTGCAGTGAGGAGAGCAGGTAGATAGTAGCAGGAAGAAGTGGAAATTAGGAAAAAGTGTAAATATGGAAATAGCTTCTGTTGTTTGTTTGTTTCAGTGCCAACAGGTTTCAAGTTAGATGTTCTTGGAGATGTCTAGAGGCATCCCACAGGGATCTGTACTCCGCCATCTGCCTCTTTATGCATAGTGGCCCTGTAGTCGGCACCTATTTACAAGCTCTTATCCTGCATATCTATGAATGAGGGTAGTATTTTTGTAAATACATCACTTTAGTGGATGTTCGTGAGTCATCCAATATGTTTCAGTATGTTTCTATGATATAATTATGAACATAATTACACAGGTTTGCCTTTGCAATGAATAGGAAAAGATGACGCAGCTATAGTTTTATAGAATATTTACATAATATAATTATATATTATTTTATAAATATTTTATAAAAGATTCACTGAATATAATTATGATTATAGATTATAAATATTTGATAGAAGATTTACATAACATGACTATATATTATTTTATAAATAATTTACAGAATACATTCAAATAAACCATAAATTATCATACATTCTAAATATAACTAATAAACAAAAAGTGTCATTTCATATGTCCGTAGAGATAAAATACTGTATTTAAAAAACTGTTGCATTGTTTTTAATAAATTCATGCATGAAAGGTTTAAAGTGGCTTAATGATGCTATTTCTAGTTTTCTGAGCTTTCTACAGAGTTATAGTGTTGAATACTCATCAGACATGTGAGCGGCACCATGTTTTATCACCTAAACCCATGTTTGGGTTTTCCAGCACTCTCTACGTTTGGTTCCTATGGCGACGGAAACGATTGGTTTTAGAGAGTTTTTCATCACTGCAAATTTTTAGTGATGTCCCGGGGGAGGGACTCAGTGAGCTTTCTCTGTTGGCTTGTTTCCAACCGGCAACCTCCAGCGGTTAAAAGTGAAGCCTATGTGGAAGTGCATAAAACTGCAGTTCTCCCTTCATCCACTAGGGGCTGCAAAACAGAACAAATCCCCATAGACTCCCATGTTAAAAAGACCAACTTCACAGCAGAAATAAACACGTTTACAGCAGAACTAAACATGTTTACTGCAGGAATAAACATTTTTACAACAGAAATAAATATGTTTACAGCAGAAATAAACATGTTTACAGCCTGGTTCAAAAATCCTTTTTATGTTTATTTCTGCTGTAAACATGTTTATTTTTGCTGTAAACATGTTTATTTCTGCTGTAAACGTGTTTATTTCTGCTGTAAAGTTGGTCTTTTTTAACATGTGAGTCTATGAAGATTTGCTGTGAAGCCCCTAGTGGATGAGGGGGGAACTACAGGTTTGACTGGCTTTACTGTTAACCAACAGAAGTTCCCACTTGGGAAAGACACAAGTCCACCTTGGCAAAGAACTGCCTAGTTGGAGTCTGATGGAAGACCAGTGTGGATGTAAAACTCTCCGTTTGGCTCGGTGTTAGCGGGCTGCTAAGTTAGCTCTTTGTTTGTTGTGTAAACGCGGCTGAAATGTGATGAACTTTTTCACATATTTCAGCCGCGTTTATTCAGAACAACAGCAGTAAGCGCCTGATGAGCTGCAGAACGTTGCAGAATACGTTTGTGTCTTTATTTTGCTATTTAGAAGAAGCTAAATGCGGCTAGTTGAAGCTAACTGACTACAGACCAAAGCTAACGTGACTCCCTAAACGTTTAGGAGAATGAATGATTGTGAATGAATGAATGGTCTGGTTTGCAGTAATAAATGAAATTCATGTAATTCATGTAAATATTAAAGAATTAACAGAACAATTACCGTAATTTCCAGGTGGTTGAGCGCATAGAAACATAATAATCCTTCTTCAACGGCCACAACAACCACCGTCAGCTGGAAAGCTGCATCGTACACGTTTCTCTGTTTTCCATGATGAGGGTGTGTGCATGAAGCCCAGCTAGCAAAGATTCATACATTTACTGCATCGTTGTTTAAACCTCAACATTTAATTCATGTGAAAGAAGAAGCGTCTTATAGCCTGGAAATTACGATGGCAACGGGCCTGGTTTGGTTTTATGGTTTCATTTGCTGTTCAGTATGAAGCAGAACTACCGTCACGTCCCATAGGCTAATGGCTAATGCTAACATTTTCATATCTAAAAGTTATGGACAAGACTTGTGGCAAAGTTACTGCTTCATTTCATACTCAAAACTAGAGTTAAAGTTATATTTTTAGGGCGGTTTTTGTGTGAGTGTAGTTTTTAAATAGTTTTCTGTTACTGGTTGGTGTTTCTGCTGCTAGACAGATAGACATATTTATATTACTTTAGCCTCATTCCATCACAGAGGCTGAAGACATCATGTCTACTTGAAGACATTGTTTCTGCTAGAATACATCATTTCTGTTATAAGACATCGTTTCTGCTTGAAGAAATTGTGTCTGCTGGAAGACGTTGCGTCTGCTGGAAGACGTTGCGTCTGCTGGAAGACGTTGCGTCTGCTGGAAGACGTCGCGTCTGCTGGAGGACGTCGCGTCTGCTGGAAGACGTCGCGTCTGCTGGAAGACGTCGCGTCTGCTGGAAGACGTCGCGTCTGCTGGAGGACGTCGCGTCTGCTGGAGGACGTCGCGTCTGCTGGAAGACGTCGCGTCTGCTGGAAGACGTCGCGTCTGCTGGAAGACGTCGCGTCTGCTGGAGGACGTCGCGTCTGCTGGAGGACGTCGCGTCTGCTGGAGGACGTCGCGTCTGCTGGAGGACGTCGCGTCTGCTGGAGGACGTCGCGTCTGCTGGAAGACGTCGCGTCTGCTGGAAGACGTCGCGTCTGCTGGAGGACGTCGCGTCTGCTGGAGGACGTCGCGTCTGCTGGAAGACGTCGCGTCTGCTGGAAGACGTCGCGTCTGCTGGAGGACGTCGCGTCTGCTGGAAGACGTCGCGTCTGCTGGAGGACGTCGCGTCTGCTGGAAGACGTCGCGTCTGCTGGAAGACGTCGCGTCTGCTCGAAGACGTCGCGTCTGCTGGAGGACGTCGCGTCTGCTGGAGGACGTCGCGTCTGCTGGAGGACGTCGCGTCTGCTGGAAGACGTCGCGTCTGCTGGAAGACGTCGCGTCTGCTCGAAGACGTCGCGTCTGCTGGAGGACGTCGCGTCTGCTGGAGGACGTCGCGTCTGCTGGAGGACGTCGCGTCTGCTGGAGGACGTCGCGTCTGCTGGAGGACGTCGCGTCTGCTGGAAGACGTCGCGTTTGCTCAAAGACGTCGCGTTTGCTCGTTTTTTTTGTTGAAAAAAAAATCCTTTTTTTTTTTTTTTTTTTTTTTTTTCTAATTAATAAAAATAATACATGGTAAAATTTTAGTAATTTTTATAGTGTTTATTGATCTTTTAACTTGTCGTCTTGGGCATTTTATCAGCAGAATGATGGTCTGGATGCTGTGTTGTTTTTTCCTAACTAAAATCAAGAAAAATGACGAGCAAAATAAAAGTTTTGCACTCTTTTGTTTGTTTGTTTTTAGTCTATAAAATCTGCAATATCGCTATTTAAATCAAATCTGCACCCAAAAAAATGGGAATTGAATTGAATTGGGACGAAAGCACATTGTCACAGCTCTAATATTTCCTACTTCTCAGCAGATTTTCCTTTTTCTGCTGTTGTCGTCTTAAATCTTTACCTTTCAGCGCTCGGCCATGTGAATTAGAATCATGGCAGACTGGAAGTGGCTCTGAGCTGAGCGTGTTTCTATCTCAGAGCGAGATGCTACGTGTTGCAGCAGATGTTTCTGTTTAGCCAAGCCAGCGTTCTGGCTTCTTTAAGACTGAGCAGATTCAACGTCAGTCTCCGCCAACATTTTAGAAATGACGTCTCCACAGCCGTGCTGGTGTCGGCCGGTTCTCCAGTCGCACCATGTCCAGCAGACGTCACATCCATGTGGACATGAGTGTGTTGGTGTTTGGGCGGGTAAACTGCATTGGCAGTAGAAAACAAAGGCTTTGGAAAAAGACTTATTTTGATATTAGGGCTGGGAGTTATTAGGTTTGTACTTCTTCCTACTCCTTTTTGTACATGTTAGATGTGCGTGAAGCATTTATTTAATTTGTTTGCTTTATTTGTTTACCTATTGTGTTTATATTTTCTGGGTGTACATATATTGTATGTTTTATATTTGGAGTGCACATGCACACAGAGACTCAGGTTGTTGGACTTCTTTTATTGTTTTTGTTTGCATGTATGAAATAAAAATGAAGAGATGACTGTAAAAGGCTCAGAGAGGACCAGCTATATGCATTGACAACTGTCCTTAACAAATCAATATTTGCATGTTTGAACAGCAACTTTCTCACCTCCTGTGTTTAAAAAAGAGTGATGGTCTGAAGGGTGCATTCACACAGTGTTTGGTCCACTTTAAATAAATCCACTTAAATAAATTACGGTGTGTTTGGAGTCGAGTGTACATGCAACTCTGGTGAAATATTCCTTCTGGGTCTGAAAGAGGATCAGATTTTCTACCAAATCTACCCACTAGGAACTCTGACGTGAGCTTTTTTTGGCTGCTGCCATGAAGAAAGTGAGTCACAAGTGTAAACGACGGGTCACCTGGTAGCTGCCGTACGGGAATGCCCGCCCACTGCAGCGCCTGTCGGAAATGGTTGATGCAACAGATGATGACTGATGACAACTAACTGGATACTCAGTTATATTATCAGTTTTTGTTTTTTTTAACACTACTATTAACACAATAACTGGTCACAAGTTTAATTCCTGTATTTTAATAACAGAGCTGCATTTCCATTTTTTTCAGAATATATAGGCTATACATGAAGGTAAACCTGGCCTATTAAACCGAAAATGTGTTTATTGTACCAGGCTGTAAACATGTTTATTTCTCCTGTGAACATGTATATTTCTGCGGTAAACACGTTTATTTCTCCTGTGAACATGTATATTTCTGCTGTGAAGTTGGTCTTTTTAACATAGGAGTCTATGGGGATTTGCTGTGTTTTGGAGCCCCTAGTGGATGAAGGGGGAACTGCAGTTCTTGCCAATTCTGCATTGGCTTCACTTTTAACCGCCGGAGGTTGCTGATTGGTTTTGCATGTTTCTATGTGTGATGGAAACACAACAACAGACTCAGTGAGGCTGCATCATTTCCATTAGGTCACGTGATTTGTTCGTGCCAATGTGTAAATACAAGATCCTCTCTTGCTTTCCACCAAACTAGTTGTCTTCACCATGCCTACGTGGCAAAACGAGTTGCCGGCGTGTGATTGGTCGGTTAATGGGAAGTTGAAGGGTTAACCGAGTTGCTGCCTTGTGATTGGCCGGTTGAAGGGTCAACCGAGTTGCCGGCGTGTGATTGGCCGGTTAACGGGAAGTTGAAGTGTTAACCGAGTTGCCGGCGTGTGATTGGCCGGTTAACGGGAAGTTGAAGTGTTAACCGAGTCGCCGGCGTGTGATTGGCCGGTTAACGGGAAGTTGAAGTGTTAACCGAGTCGCCGGCGTGTGATTGGCCGGTTAACGGGAAGTTGAAGTGTTAACCGAGTCGCCGGCGTGTGATTGGCCGGTTAACGGGAAGTTGAAGTGTTAACTGAGTTGCTGCCTTGTGATTGGCCGGTTGAAGGGTCAACCGAGTTGCCGGCGTGTGATTGGCCGGTTAACGGGAAGTTGAAGTGTTAACCGAGTTGCCGGCGTGTGATTGGCCGGTTAACGGGAAGTTGAAGTGTTAACCGAGTCGCCGGCGTGTGATTGGCCGGTTAACGGGAAGTTGAAGTGTTAACCGAGTCGCCGGCGTGTGATTGGCCGGTTGAAGGGTCAACCGAGTCGCCGGCGTGTGATTGGCCGGTTAACGGGAAGTTGAAGTGTTAACCGAGTTGCCGGCGTGTGATTGGCCGGTTAACGGGAAGTTGAAGTGTTAACCGAGTCGCCGGCGTGTGATTGGCCGGTTAACGGGAAGTTGAAGTGTTAACCGAGTCGCCGGCGTGTGATTGGCCGGTTAACGGGAAGTTGAAGTGTTAACCGAGTCGCCGGCGTGTGATTGGCCGGTTAACGGGAAGTTGAAGTGTTAACCGAGTCGCCGGCGTGTGATTGGCCGGTTAACGGGAAGTTGAAGTGTTAACCGAGTTGCCGGCGTGTGATTGGCTGTATGATGTTAGGTTAAACGGTGGGTATTAGTTGGTTTTTCTAATAAACTGATCATAAACGGATTAATCTGTTGAAGCTGTAATTCTGTTCTCATCGTGAAATGTGTTTTACAGAACGTGTGTGTCTTTGGAGACGGTTATCGAACGGTCGGGATGGTTTTTTCTGCTTTATCCGGGCAGAGCTGCACTCGGCAGACTAAACACTGCAGAGAGAAATCTACATGTCTGAAATATGAAAGAATTTATGAAAGTTGGGATTCGCATCATTTCAAAATGCAAATTATTCTTTTTTATTTATTTTTTTTTTAATCTTTTTTTAAAAAAAATTTCTTTATTATAATGTGTCGTATTTCTGTCTTCTGGTCTGAATCCCTTCATGTCCTCCAGTCGTTTCTACGGTCTCTGAGTATTTTCCATCCTCTGTTCTCTGCCGTTCTCACCCTGTTACTGCAAACATCTCTCTGATCCCATTGCTCCACTCCAGCATGACTCATGGAGGATCTCTCCAATCAGGCGCAGCCTTCAGTTTTTCTGTAATGTTCCCGTCCTCACCCTGAGACGGCACCGTTTATCTCCACTCAGCACATTTTCTGAGCAGTCATGGAGGTTTGGGGGGATGAGGAGGCAGCAGGGTTGGAGGAGGTGGGATTGTAGCGTTGGGATGTTTGATGGCTGCCTGGATACATTTTCTAATATTAGAACATTTCCTTGATTTGCCCGGCTTCTCCGGTGACTGCAGAGCACATGGCCGGAGCTTCGGCCAATCAGAGCGCAGGATTAGCTTTCCCTCTCTCTAGCAACAGTGAGTTACTTGCTGCCTATTCATTAATTATTTTCCTGTGGTCTCTGCTCTGCCGTTCGGACCCGCTCTCTGTTTTCCGCCGCCTCTCCCTGCAGACTGGCACACACTGACTTTTAAAATCAGGAGGATCCACTGGCGCTGATGTTGCCAGCTGCTGCCGCCGACCTGAAAACTACTTCACAACACTCTGAGACCGCAACATGACTATGTTTTCATCTCGTAGGACTTTTCCTGCTCTGGAACTGGAGGGAAAAGATGGAATATCGGACGGGAACACCAACTCTGAGCTGTTTCTTCTTCTCTCCTGCTGCTGGCTGCAGCAGCGCTCCCTCTATAAACACATAAAACTAGAAAACAAGTGGAGTTTCTTTCTGGCAGACGATGGAGGAGGGAGGTTCGGGGGGTTGGAGAGCAGGTGGAGCGAGGAGGGAGAGGAGTTGAGGGTTGGTTGTGGGGGGGGGGGAGTCCTGGTGGTGTGAGGATTGCGGGCTGTGGTTGGGTATGCCAGTGCCACGTGTCTCGCCTGGCACTTCTTGCTTGTCGACTGGAAGGATGTGGGACTGAGAGTCTGGCTCAGCCCGTCCGGCTTCTCTCTCAGCCCAAAGTGGGGGGAGTCTCTGCTGCATCCTGTCGTCACGGTAACTCTTAAAGCTTTTTATTTTGGTTGGTTTTTCTAAACCGGCGACATCGCTCGGCAGGTTTGCAGTAAATCTACATTGGCTTTAGGAATGCGGAGGGGGGGCGGTGAGAGGGAGGATCATGTAGATTAAGGACCAGAAGCGAATAATTTGGACCTGAAACAACCGAACTCCAGGCCTGGCCTCATATTTCACGTCCCTTCATTGTATTTGTAGCTTTCCTGCACATTTAGCATCAGGCCTTGCAAACGAGGCCCCAACATCCTCCGAAGTGCAAAAATAAAACTTCTCTTCACCTCTCTGCTGCTTTTCCTGGCTCCTGTCCTCACCGAACATCCTCCCATCCTGCTCCGAGACTTCAGCCAGACCATTAATCCTCAGTCGCTCCACAAAGCACAGATGTCGTACTTAACCTGGAACGCGATACGTCTTTTCCCCGCTCCCTGTCGGGCCGCATATTTTCGATTTTGGATGTTTCAGATCGGCGGTATTTTTTTCAGGATTCAGGATTTCTCTTTTTAAAATGATAGAAAAGAAGTTGTGCTGGAAGAATGAGCGACGTTTGACCCCTCCAGCTGCTCGACTGCTGTTTTACGCTGCAAACTGCGCATTCCACTCCTCTTCCATCGGCTTTTGGTAGGATTTTTGTTTGTTGCCCGTTTAATCGGGCGAAGCAGTGTGATAGGGTTGGACTGGATGTGGTGGCTTGTGATGTTGTCTCTGGTTCATACTGGGAAGGGTTTGGTACAGTATGACTGAAGGAAGTGCAGCATCCTTTCCCTCCTAGGTGGTGAGGGGGCTTGGAAAGGGTCTGCGCTGCCGGCGTGAAAAGCTCTGATGTGAAACTTCTCGATGCGTCGTCTTAAGGCTGACAGGAGGGAATGGAGGCTCCCGTCCAGGGACCCGGTCTGCCGTTGCTTATGACGCAGCAGCATCATCGGATCGCTCCATCCCAACCATAGACTGCACAGATGCACGAAGCTGTCGCAGTTCGCCATTTTCACGCGCTGCTGAAGAAGATCTCTGATCTGTCGGCGGATAAGATTTCTGTCTTTGACGAAGATTTCCTTCTTTTTTAGTTTTTCGTTGTTGTTTGTAAGAATTCTTCCCGGTTTTTACTCTTGGTGTTTCTTCTCCTCTGCAGGTCGGTGAGGATTGCTGCTCGCGTCGCTCGGTGATTGGTGAGAGGACGGAAAGCCTCTCGTCCTCCAATCAGAGCAGCGACGCGAGGCCAGAACCTCGCCGGGCTCGGCGAGCAGCACCCAGCCACTGGGATCTGCTGCTGGGAAGAAGCATGTTGCCGGCGCTCTCGCTCTGCTCCATCATCTGGCTCAACCGCGGGATCAAGCTGAGGAAAGTGCGCGAGTCCAGCAGAAGCGGTCGGGTCTGAGTCCGCCGCCAGCCGAGACGCCGCAGACACCAAACGCCTCCGATCAACGTTTAACAATGCTTTTGAGCTTCGGGTGACTTCCGCTCCTTCCCCTCGCCCCGGCCCTGTGGACCCCCGCATTGCCAGTCTTAGTGACTCAGCAGCGTTGTTGGCGGCCTCGCAGTGGGACTAAACCTCCATTTGGTGGCCATTTTTTACTTAGCTTCCACAACAAAATGGCGGCGGAAGGTTTCCAGTATCGCGCGGTCTACCCGTTCACCAAGGACCAGGATGAGGATCTGGATCTGCAGCCTGGAGACCTGCTGACAGTCAGCAAGGCGTCTCTGACCTCCATGGAGAGCTACGAGGACGGCTGCGTGGAGCATCCCGAGCGTCTGGGCTGGTTGCTCGGATACAACGAACGCACCAAGCAGCGAGGCGACTTCCCGGGGACGTTTGTCCAGTACGTTGGCCCCGTCAGGATGGCCCTTCTATCCAGTCAGCCCAGGTCCCAGAGACCCCTCCCTGCTGCTCCCAGACCAGAGTCTCCAGGTAAGAACATTCTCTCTCAGCAACATGTTTGTAAGTTTGGGATGTCGAGCCGGCGTTACCATAAAACCCCAAACTGAACAAAGTGACCACAAATAATCTGCATTTTGTTTTCTATTTAAAACTTAAAGCTTGACTTTCTGGTTTTTCTGTCTGGGTTTCCTTACATAAACCTGGAAGCCTAAAGTCTGACAGGAAGTGTCTTCATCATCATGTCCAGGTGGAAATAGAGGTCTCTTAGCAACATGGTAGTGATGGTGATGAAGATGTGATAAATAATGGTGGATTTACCATCTAGAGTCTCTGAATAAACACGACATGTTGTGTCTGGATTGTAAAGAAACGCTGGAAAACATCCGTAGACCAGCTGGAGGGTCACATGACCATTACAGAGTTACACACTGCTGGTCCTGGTGGTGGAAGAGGGAGACGTCGGGTGTCTGACGGAGGTTTAAGGGTTAAACCACGATCCACATCAGTCCAGTTTGTAATTGCTTCATTCAAGCCGGTTCATAAAAATAATTACCATCAAACCCTAACCTCCACCAGAACCAGAATCAGAACCAGAAATTTCAGGAAGGAAAAGCTGCGTCTCAGAGCCGAGTGCATCATGGAACGTAGAGCTGTGACGATATGCATTTTTTGGCTGCTGATTCAATTTAAATTCTAATTCTTATGATTCTTCGATATTGCAGATTTTTGTTGACTAAAAACAACCGGAAAAAAAAAAGGTACAAAAATTTTTCTCGTTATTTTTCTTGATTTTAACATGGAGAAAAAATCCCAGTTGCCAGACCATTGTTCTGCAGCTGTAACACCCAAGAAGATAAGTTAAAAGATCATTTTAAATGATAAAATTTATAATGGATTCTTTGTGTTTATTTGAAAAAATAATTTTTTTAAACAAAATAAATCAATTTTAAAATTGTGACCCAATTCAATTTTTTCAATTCCATTCTCCACTCTTATTGGGACGTCTCCCAGTGCATCATGGGACGTCTCCCGTCCACTTCTGGTTCCTGAAGCAGACTGGGATCTGGTTCCTGAATCAGACTGGGATCTGGTTCTGGTTCCTGAATCAGACTGGGATCTGGTTCCTGAAGCAGACTGGGATCTGGTTCCTGAATCAGACTGGGATCTGGTTCTGGTTCCTGAATCAGACTGGGATCTGGTTCCTGAATCAGACTGGGATCTGGTTCTGGTTCCTGAATCAGACTGGGATCTGGTTCCTGAATCAGACTGGGATCTGGTTCTGGTTCCTGAATCAGACTGGGATCTGGTTCTGGTTCCTGAATCAGACTGGGATCTGGTTCTGGTTCCTGAAACCAGAGTGGATCTGGTTCTACCAAGAGTTCTGAAATAACAAACCAAATCCGGAATGAAGAAGATTCAGGCAGAAAGATCCAAACCAGAAATAGAGTGACTCCACTATTATTATTATTATTATTATTATTATTATTATTATTTAATCACGAGGGACCGTGTGAAGTTTAGAATATAATTGTTGTCATTGCAAGCCCCTCACCTTATTAGCTTTACGTCTGCAGTAGTCCCCCCCCGACCTAAACACCAAGTAAAAATAGAAAAGATTATAATTTATAGATAAATCATTGTTTACAGATTCTTGTGGAAACAGTTTCAGCTGAGATGTAAAGCAGTTTGTGGAGCTGCAGGTCTTCATGAAACCACATTGTATGTGTTGGTGAAGCTTCTTCCAGGTGAATACGGAGGACATGCTGGGCGATCAGACTAAATCCAGGACCCATGAGGGTCTTTTAGGATCTTGATACGAGACTCAGGTTTTAAATAGTCTAAAACTTTACAAACTCATCAGACCGTTCTCAGTAACGTCACATAGTTATGCCGCCATGTTGGCTAACAGCTAGCTGCCGTCATGCAGCGACTCTTGTTTCTCAACAAGCATGATGCCAGCAAACGTCCCGCTTTCCAAACCAGTTCAGCTCAAGTTCAGCTCCTGTGTGTCCAGGTCAGACATGTCTACAGTAATGAGCTTGTTGGTGCTCAACACCTGCATGATGATCCAGAATCCTGCTTTCCAAACCTCCAGCTGACGTAGCTTCAGCTAGCAGATCCAGCTTCCAGCACGTTTACAACGAGACGCTCAGTTTCACAGGAACCAGAAGCTACACGTCGCCAGAGGTTTCTTCATGTCTGCTGGCTGGATGGGAATCAAACCTCCGGCTGTGGGGAGTGTTTCCTCTCCATACTGAAGTAAAACCCAGCAGACACAGATAACGTTAGCGTGGTGTAGAATGAGGGACGTCTCCGTGGAACGTCTCAGACGTTACCATGAGAAAACGTTGATATTTGACCGTTTATTGACACCATGAAGGAGAAAAAACTCTAAATTTCCTTTCAGGCTGAAAGTCTCGTCTCCACATCTGGCATTAACAACCCGCTGAAGGTTGAACTGGTCCGATATCCAGCCGTCTTCATGACAGTCGCATTTACACCAAGAGAAACTTCTTTTGCTGCTGAACAGCAACAACGTGATGCTAACGCAGCTGAGAGGCTTCCAGGTTCTGGTTTGATGCAGCAACACATTGATGCCGCCGTTCAGGATCGGCAGGCGGTCTGGAAAAGGAAATCCGTCACTGGGAAGCCGACTGGGACATCCAGAGACACAGGAGAAGCTAGCTGGAGCCGCCGACTGGGACATCCAGAGACACAGGAGAAGCTAGCTGGAGCCGCCGACTGGGACATCCAGAGACACAGGAGAAGCTAGCTGGAGCCGCCGACTGGGACGTCCAGAGACACAGGAGGAGCTAGCTGGAGCCGCCGACTGGGACATCCAGAGACACAGGAGAAGCTAGCTGGAGCCGCCGACTGGGACATCCAGAGACACAGGAGAAGCTAGCTGGAGCCGCCGACTGGGACATCCAGAGACACAGGAGGAGCTAGCTGGAGCCGCCGACTGGGACATCCAGAGACACAGGAGAAGCTAGCTGGAGCCGCCGACTGGGACGTCCAGAGACACAGGAGAAGCTAGCTGGAGCCGCCGACTGCGACGTCCAGAGACACAGGAGAAGCTAGCTGGAGCCACCGACTGGGACATCCAGAGACACAGGAGAAGCTAGCTGGAGCCACCGACTGGGACATCCAGAGACACAGGAGAAGCTAGCTGGAGCCGCCGACTGGGACATCCAGAGACACAGGAAAAGCTAGCTGGAGCCGCCGACTGGGACATCCAGAGACACAGGAGGAGCTAGCTGGAGCCGCCGACTGGGACATCCAGAGACACAGGAGAAGCTAGCTGGAGCCGCCGACTGGGACATCCAGAGACACAGGAGGAGCTAGCTGGAGCCGCCGACTGCGACATCCAGAGACACAGGAGAAGCTAGCTCGAGCCGCCGACTGGGACATCCAGAGACACAGGAGGAGCTAGCTGGAGCCGCCGACTGTGACGTCCAGAGACACAGGAGAAGCTAGCTGGAGCCGCCGACTGGGACATCCAGAGACACAGGAGAAGCTAGCTGGAGCCATCGACTGGGACATCCAGAGACACAAGAGGAGCTAGCTGGAGCCACCGACTGGGACATCCAGAGACACAGGAGAAGCTAGCTGGAGCCGCCGACTGGGACATCCAGAGACACAGGAGAAGCTAGCTGGAGCCATCGACTGGGACATCCAGAGACACAAGAGGAGCTAGCTGGAGCCATCAACTGGGACATCCAGAGACACAGGAGAAGCTAGCTGGAACCGCCGACTGGGACATCCAGAGACACAGGAGAAGCTAGCTGGAGCCGCCGACTGGGACATCCAGAGACACAGGAGGAGCTAGCTGGAGCCGCCGACTGGGACATCCAGAGACACAGGAGAAGCTAGCTGGAGCCGCCGACTGGGACGTCCAGAGACACAGGAGAAGCTAGCTGGAGCCGCCGACTGGGACATCCAGAGACACAGAAGAAGCTAGCTGGAGCCGCCGACTGGGACATCCAGAGACACAGGAGAAGCTAGCTGGAGCCGCCAACTGGGACATCCAGAGACACAGGAGGAGCTAGCTGGAGCCGCCGACTGGGACGTCCAGAGACACAGGAGAAGCTAGCTGGAGCCGCCGACTGGGACATCCAGAGACACAGGAGGAGCTAGCTGGAGCCGCCGACTGCGACATCCAGAGACACAGGAGAAGCTAGCTCGAGCCGCCGACTGGGACATCCAGAGACACAGGAGGAGCTAGCTGGAGCCGCCGACTGTGACGTCCAGAGACACAGGAGAAGCTAGCTGGAGCCGCCGACTGGGACATCCAGAGACACAGGAGAAGCTAGCTGGAGCCATCGACTGGGACATCCAGAGACACAAGAGGAGCTAGCTGGAGCCACCGACTGGGACATCCAGAGACACAGGAGAAGCTAGCTGGAGCCGCCGACTGGGACATCCAGAGACACAGGAGAAGCTAGCTGGAGCCATCGACTGGGACATCCAGAGACACAAGAGGAGCTAGCTGGAGCCATCAACTGGGACATCCAGAGACACAGGAGAAGCTAGCTGGAACCGCCGACTGGGACATCCAGAGACACAGGAGAAGCTAGCTGGAGCCGCCGACTGGGACATCCAGAGACACAGGAGAAGCTAGCTGGAGCCGCCGACTGGGACGTCCAGAGACACAGGAGAAGCTAGCTGGAGCCGCCGACTGGGACGTCCAGAGACACAGGAGAAGCTAGCTGGAGCCATCGACTGGGACATCCAGAGACACAGGAGGAGCTAGCTGGAGCCGCCGACTGGGACGTCCAGAGACACAGGAGAAGCTAGCTGGAGCCGCCGACTGGGACATCCAGAGACACAGGAGAAGCTAGCTGGAGCCGCCGACTGGGACATCCAGAGACACAGGAGAAGCTAGCTGGAGCCGCCGACTGGGACATCCAGAGACACAGGAGAAGCTAGCTGGAGCCGCCGACTGGGACATCCAGAGACACAGGAGAAGCTAGCTGGAGCCGCCGACTGGGACGTCCAGAGACACAGGAGAAGCTAGCTGGAGCCGCCGACTGGGACATCCAGAGACACAGGAGAAGCTAGCTCGAGCCGCCGACTGGGACATCCAGAGACACAGGAGGAGCTAGCTGGAGCCGCCGACTGTGACGTCCAGAGACACAGGAGAAGCTAGCTGGAGCCGCCGACTGGGACATCCAGAGACACAGGAGAAGCTAGCTGGAGCCATCGACTGGGACATCCAGAGACACAAGAGGAGCTAGCTGGAGCCACCGACTGGGACATCCAGAGACACTGGAGAAGCTAGCTGGAGCCGCCGACTGGGACATCCAGAGACACAGGAGAAGCTAGCTGGAGCCGCCGACTGGGACATCCAGAGACACAGGAGAAGCTAGCTGGAGCCGCCGACTGGGACATCCAGAGACACAGGAGAAGCTAGCTGGAGCCACTAGCAGTGTTTACCTCCACGCACGTCGCGAACATGCAAGTCACGTGATCGGTGGCGAAGGTAGAGAATGGTCAGTAGGTCACATCGCCTAAACGGCGGAACTCGCCGTTAACTGGTAAACAAGGCTGCATTATGATCCCCCCCAACGCTGTGTGTGACCAGATATTAGGAGCGGGAAAATCAAATCGGACATCAGGATTTTTTTTACACAATTTTAAAATTTTTATTTTTTTTTTCAAATAAATAAAATGAATCCACAATCAAATTTTTGTCATTTTTATAGTTTTTATTGATCTTTTAACTCTTCTTGGACATTGTCACAGCAGAATGATGGCCTGCTTACTGGGTTGGTTTTTATCATTGAAATGAAGAAAAATGATGAGCAAAAAAAAGTTTTATCCATTTTTTTTTGTTTTTCATCTATAAAAATCACCAATATAGAAGAATTGTGAGAATCGCAATTTAAATCGAATTGGAACCCAAATAATCGGAATCAAATCGGGACAAAGCGTGCCGTCACGGCGCCATCAGATATAATCTCTTTTTGTTTAGGCGGCTGAATTATGAATCTGACTGAAGGACATTTACGTTCCAGACTGGTGGATTGGCGCTCCTCGTGGTGATGGTGACTCGCCGCTGGTTCAGCGTTTTACCTCCGAGCAGGTTACCGTTGACCGCCGGTTAACCCTTTAATCTATTCATCCTGCACGTCATCAGCCCTCACCCTGAAGCACAGCTGCCCGAACTGATCTGAATAATCTATTTACTGAGACTCTACAGGTCTGACATTGGTTCTGTCCGTCTGCTACCCCCTCCCCCACATTAAACATGACGTAGAAACGAGGCTGCATGGCGCTCGGGCACCGGGTCGTACGGGCCGCGGGGTCCAGCAGCTCGGCCACCAGTGATCGGCGTCTCTTTCTGACATTCACTCATTGTGCAGCTAGGCGCTGGTCTTTTCGCACCGACCCGAATCGCGAGTCATGTGTTGCTGAACTTCCTCCACCTTCCAGGTTCTTCCCCGCGCTTCACGTTGCTTTCACACTCGCTGGATTTGGGTCATTTCTTGCTTCCCTGAACGGTGCCAAAGGGACGAGCCCGCTTGTCACCGAACGCATTCCTTCCAGTCTTATGGCAGATGGGACGAGTCCCACGGCGAGCACGCTGGCCGTGAACTCTGAGTCACCTTTAGCCACTCATCGTGTGGAAGCCAAGGCTACTACTATAAGCTAATGAGCTGTCTTACCCTGGTGTGGCCTCAGTTTGCTGTGATCATGCTGAATTAGCCGTGCATTGCTTCTACAATCTGCAGGAAAGCAGAAAGATTCCTCTTTTTGTTTGGTGAACATGTTTACCTGAGAAGCCACGTTTAGCAGCATAACAAGGGAAAAGTTCTGTTCACATATCCGGCTCCTGAACTCACCCAGACTCTCAGGTTGGATTTAATTAAAGGAAAATTCTCCTGAAGAGACGTCTCTGACAACAAAATGAAAGATTCAGGACAAAGGAGGGGCTCTTTGATGCCTTTTCTCTGTGCAGAGGCAGGTGAGGAGGACAGCGGTGTCCCGTGGGGTGACAGACAGTGGGACAAACCAGTTGGACAGCATGCATTCATGTCTGTGATGCAGAGAGACGGGAGCCCAGTGAAACTGTGACACATGAGAAAGGGAGGCATGGCGGCGGCTGCAGGAAGAATACCAAGGCTGCATTGTGAATTAGAAATGGTGGCGTCAACGCCTTCCAAACTTCACCTTCTCCTCCCTGAAGGAGCAAACCGGCCATGTTCAGAGGCGACTGTTAAACTTTCTGACTGCGGCGCGTATCCTGCTCATTTCTTCACATTTAGCTGCTGAATTCAGATCAATGTCACATTTACTTTGTTAAGAAAGGAAACTATTCAAACTATTCTTGTTTTACTGGCAGACATGTGCCGTGTTGTACCACAGCGTAGAGGTTCGGGGTGCACACGTGCACAGACGCTTCATGGCGTCTCATATGAAGCTGAGCAGAACTTCTCTGATCCTGCAGCAGAAACCAGGCTGGAAACCCCGTCTCCCTCTCCTCTCCCTGGCCTCACTTTAAATGCCTGCTGAAGTGAACCATGGCTTGGCATTTCTGCAAACTCCTCCCTTCGTCCTCCTTCTCTCAGCCTCAAGCACCCCCCTCTGGCCCGTCCTCCCTCCCTTTCTGCAGCCTCTCCGCCTGATTCGCACACAGACTTCTGATACTGTCTCTGGCCAGCTATAAACCATGTTGGCCAGTTCTCAGCAAGGAGAGGCCTCTCCTCATTCTCCCTGCTCTCCGTGCTTCTCTAAGAAAACCTTTTTAGAGGAGCCATTGAGAAGGCGGTGGGGGGGGGGGGCAGAGACGGTAGAGAATGTGAAGGAAGAGGGCTGAGACGACTGCTGCAGGAACCAACTGTGTAATGCTTTACTCTGCTGTAGTTTAGTGTTTTAGTAGCATGTCGCGGAGCAGTGAAAAAGCAGAATATGACTCTTTAAAGCTGCATATGATGCAGTCATGTTGGAGATCACATCAAGATTAACGTGAACATCTACATGAACAGGTTTATTTTCTGCCCCCTGGATCATATTACGTACCTGAAACAAATACAGTGCACCTTCACAGCTACTGGGCTTCTTTTATAAACTTGGTCTGAGATGTTAGATTACTGCAGGCGTGTCAGAATCAACATACGTGTTGCTGTGTCTGAGGAAATTCTTCTGGAACACAGCAGAACATAAAGAAAAAGAAAACCACATAACTTTCAGTGGGAACCAAGCAGCAACCTCTGGTGGTTAAAAGTAAAGCCAAAAACTGCAGTTCCCCCTTCATCCACTAGGGGCTCCAAAACAGAGCAAATCCCCATAGACTCCCATGTTAAAAAGACCAACTTCACAGCAGAAATAAAGATGTTTACAGCAGAAATAAACACGTTTACAGCAGGAATAAACATGTTTACAGCAGGAATAAACCTCCATTAGCTGGTTAGCCCCTGTTAGCCTTTGTAGCTCTTAGCTACAGGCAGGTCGGAGTTTGCTAGATGTCAACAACCCCCCCCACCACCATGCTTACAGCTCCCCTCTCTGCTCCACCTTTCTGCCCATTTCTGTATTTTCCTGGAGAGAAACGAGACGCGTGATTCTGCCAAGATGTTGACGTTAGGAAACGCCCACCAAGCTTCATTTCAACTCTTCAGAAACCTGCAGGTGACGTCACGGAGGCTCCGCCCATCTTTAATAAACGGTCCATTAGAACCGGGACGATATGCCTTTTTCACGATTCAATATTTAACTATTTTTTTGGTTCCGATTTTAGTTAAATTGCGATTCCTGAGTTTTGCTGGTTTTTACATACCGTGTAAAAAAGCTGCATGATGTTTACAGACTACAGATTTCCCCGATAAAAAACATCAGCTGTGTCAGTTTGTAAGATTTATTCAGCAGTAATAAATCTGAAGCAGCTGTGTGAACTTCTACTTTTGTTCCAGAAGCTGGACCTGCGTATAAAAGTTCTGGTTTGAGTGTCTGTCGTCTTCCTGCTGCTCCATCTTCTCCATCTGGCATCTAAACATAAAAACATTTAAAACTGAAAATAAAAGGATTTAAAAATTGTAAAATAAAAATCCCAATTTTGATGTAAAATGAGTTTTTGTCCCACCCCTACAGTCAATGGTAGAAACCAGAAGATAACAGCTCGGTTTGTCTAGGAATGAGTAAACGTATCTTAGGAATAAGTAAAGTAATTTTAGGATGAGAAAGGGAATCCACGGTCTTAGCATTAGCCGCTAAAGTGAGAGGCCATGGTGTTACTGTTAGCTGCTATTGTCATAGCACATCGTCTTAGTAAAACCATAGGCTCTTAAATTATCAGCTAATGCTATTATGTGGTAGCTTGCTGTCTTAGCATTAGCTGCTAATGTGGTAACCTGTTGTCTTAGCATTAGCTGCTAATTTGGTAGGCTGCTGTCTTAGGTTTAGCTCCTAATTTGGTAACCTGTTGTCTTGGCATTTGCTGCTAATGTGGTAACCTGTTGTCTTAGCATGAGCTGCTAATGTGGTAGCCTGTTGTCTTAGCATTAGCTGCTAATGTGGTAGTCTGCTGTCTTAGCATTAGTTTTCTATTGTGGTATCCTTCTGTCTTAACATTAGCTGCTAATGTGGTAACCTGTTGTCTTAGCATGAGCTGCTAATGTGGTAGCCTGTTGTCTTAGCATTAGCTGCTAATCTGGTAGTCTGCTGTCTTAGCATTAGTTTTCTACTGTGGTATCCTTCTGTCTTAGCATTAGCTGCTAATGTGGTAACCTGTTGTCTTAGCATGAGCTGCTAATGTGGTGGCTTGCTGTCTTAGCATTAGCTGCTAATGTAGTAGCCTGTTGTCTTAGCATTAGCTGCTAATGTGGTAGCTTGCTGTCTTAGCATTAGCTGCTAATGTAGTAGCCTGTTGTCTTAGCATTAGCTGCTAATGTGGTAGCCTGTTGTCTTAGCATTAGCTGCTAATGTGGTAGTCTGCTGTCTTAGCATTAGTTTTCTACTGTGGTATCCTTCTGTCTTAACATTAGCTGCTAATGTGGTAGCCTGTTGTCTTAGCATGAGCTGCTAATGTGGTAACCTGTTGTCTTAGCATGAGCTGCTAATGTGGTAGCCTGTTGTCTTAGCATTAACTGCTAATGTGGTAGTCTGCTGTCTTAGCATTAGTTTTCTACTGTGGTATCCTTCTGTCTTAGCATTAGCTGCTAATGTGGTAGTCTGCTGTCTTAGCATTAGTTTACTACTGTGGTATCCTTCTGTCTTCACATTAGCTGCTAATGTGGTAACCTGTTGTCTTAGCATGAGCTGCTAATGTGGTAACCTGTTGTCTTAGCATGAGCTGCTAATGTAGTAACCTGTTGTCTTAGAATGAGCTGCTAATCTGGTAACCTGTTGTCTTAGCATTAGCTGCTAATGTGGTAGTCTGCTGTCTTAGCATTAGCTGCTAATGTGGTAGCCTGTTGTCTTAGCATTAGCTGCTAATAAGTCATCCCAGGGTCTTAGCATTTATTGTTAATGTGGTTGGCCAAGGTTTTAGCGTTAGCTGCTATAGTGATCTACTAATGCACCAAAGACAATCTTTGTACCTGAGTGTTTAGCTTCTGTGGAAATGTGAATAAAAAGTTTCTGAGGACAAGCGAAGGGTTAAGAAACACATGTTGACTAAAACACCTCATCTGCTTTTGTTGGAACAGACAGAAGTCATGACTCTGCCACAGGAACGCTGTGTTATGTAAAACATCCTGCAGCTACACCCAGTCTAATGTGTGTTATACCCAGTTTCTCTGCTTTTATTAATTGTTTAGACATGTCAACATTTCGTTGGTAAAAACTGGAAACATAAGCCTCATTAAAGCATTCAAATGGTTCATAACCTGAAATGGATCAATTATTCAGAGCAAATATGGATCCTCGTAAAAAGTCAGAGAGCCGAAGCTTTACAAGCTTCAGAAACAGGAAAACTAAATCAAAACATGCAACATTAGAACCGTGGCTTACAGAAGTATCTACTGTCTTCCAGCCGGAACATCGAATAAGAATATTTTCTTTTTATTTAACTCAAATTCTCAGATTAATCATTCATGGAAAGTCAGAGCAGAGTAGAAGATGCTGTCAGGCTTTTCTGCAAAAGGAAGTCTTTGTTTTACAGTTTTCTTCTCCGTCTTGCACAGTCAGGGCAACCCCTCAGTCTTGTCAGGGTTCATGAAGAGATAAAAGCTTGTATTCAGTCATTACGAAGCATCTCTTCTGCAGACTGCATGCTGCTGGTCCTCCTCATGACCTAACGAGACAGTCACGGGTCATTTCAGGCTTCCTTCATCACATCACATGACTAATTTTAGGTTCTTCTGCCTCCAGTTTCATAAAGTTGCTGCAGTTAAATCATCAGATTTAGTTTAGTTTGTTATGAAATGAGAATGTGGACTGTAGTGTCGGGTAAAGACCCGTTGGCTCAGTCGACATTAAGAGGCTGGGAATCTGTTTCATCGGGGTGATTATGCAACATTTTGCTGGCTCTGCAACAGAAACCTCGGCCTGCTGTACAGACTCTACGTCAACTGGATTCACATGGTTTCACAGGCCGAATTAAACCTCTGGAATTTCCTCACTTTAACTCCTTAGTCTAGTGTGGCATTCACTTACCACGTAAAGAGCAGAATTTTACATATTCTACATCTTTACAGCCGATATTTTACATGCAAACATTGTTTTTAAAACAAATGTCTATGGAAAAAAGAAGCTACTGTGCATCATGACGTCACATCACAACCATGCAGGTCGTCCAGTCGTCATCTCACTGCATCCTGCTGCAGACTACACCACCGCAGCAGAACAGGTGATTTCTATCTAAAACGGTGAAAAGAAAAACGTGTTTATTCAGGATGGGAACGTAGAAACTTCCGCTTCATTTCCTACAAACAGCACATAAAACTGCAGTTTATTCTTCATCTGAGTGAAGATCCGATCGCCGGGCGTTTGGCTGCAGGTTTCCCTCCGACGCGGCGTTTACAGAACGCAGAGAGTCCGGCCAAAAGAGCAGGGCAAGGCAGCTCGACATGGAGAGGCAAAGGAGGAGAGAAAAACCTAAATAAAAAGGCCCAAAGGAGGGGAGGTGGGGAGGGAGTTCATAAAAAGTAAGTGTGCAGGAGAGAGCGGGGCGAGAGACATCCAGAGAGAGAGAGAGAGAGAGGGGGAGAGAACGGGGGAGGAATGTGCTGACATGGCGTTTCTTGTCTGAACTCTCCAAATTAATAATCAGTGGTGGTTTAACAGAGCCGGGCCGGAAACCGGAGCCTGCTGCCAAGTCCCGGCTAACAACCTGACCCCACCTCCTCCAAGCCAAAGAGGAGCCGGGCCGGATCGGGTCGGGTTCGGGATAAGGCTTTTGCTTGTTCAGTAGTTCTGATTAAATCCTTTATTGTGTTTCGTTCACGCAAAGAAGGAAGGCGAGAGTCTGAGCGGGATGGAGTAGAGGGGAGGAGTAGAGAGGGAGGAGAGAAAAGAAGGAGCGAGGAGGAAAGATGGTAGATTCTGTTCCCGGGGAGTCCTGAAGCGGACTCTGGTTCTGGTTTTACTGTGGTTTCCGTCTGATCTCCACATCCACCGTTGTGAACAGTAACTTCCCGCTTCAGGTTTTATCGGCTGCTCTGGGCGATGGCGGCGTGCGGGTGGAACTCAGGTTTGTCTTGTTGTTTCAGCTGCTTGTGCGCCAGACCTCAGCGAGCAGTTCACGCCACCGGAGACGGCTCCCCCGACCCTGATCGCTCTCGTCCAAGCGGTGGAGAAGAGAGGTAAACCCACATTCAGCCGGCTCCTCCTCCTTTCTCAGCTCCTACACGTCTCTGATCCTCCACATCTCAGCAGGACTTTTACCTGGTTTTTTCTTCTCCTTCCTGCCGTGGAGGTTTTAAATATTCACCTCAAAGTCAGAGCAAAAGATAACCTACATAACCTCCTCTCACATGACCTAAATATCTACAGAGAGGCTTTTCAGCTTAATAGAAAGGAATCTGTGAAGTTCCTCTGCTGGACATTAGCAGAGTCCTGGATTTCTGCTGTGGTTCTAACACCTACCCGGCAGACTGGCTCGTCTCTTCTGAGACGCAAAATGTTGACATTTCTATGTGTGAAGACAGAAATGATGTTGTTGGAGTTAATGTTGTTTATCAGGGAGCTTTTACAGCAAGATCAGTAGAGTCAGAGTTTACACCAGGTTTACACCATTTTTTATTTTATGTTATTTTATTAGTTGTGTTTTTTATTTTTGTTTTTTCATTTTACTTTATTAGTTATATTTTTTATTTTAGTTTCTTTTTATTTTATTTTATTAGTTGTATTTGTTATTTTAGTTTATTTTTATTTTCATTTATTTTATTAGTTGTATTTTTTATTTTTGGTTTTATTTTGATTTATTTTATTAGTTATAATTTTTATATTAGTTTCTTTTTATTTTATTTTATTTTATTAGTTGTATTTCTTATTTTAGTTTATTTTTTATTTTCATTTATTTTATTAGTTGTATTTTTTATTTTTGGTTTTATTTTGATTAATTTTATTTTATTAGTTGTATTTTTTATTTTTGGTTTTATTTTGATTAATTTTATTTTATTAGTTTTATTATATTAGTTATTAATTTATTTTACGATGTTTTGTTTTAGTTTTTTATTTTAATGTATTCTATTTTAATAATAAAATAGATACATGTTTTGAATAAGTTATTTTATTTTATTTTTTGTTTGTTTTATTTTCAGGTTATTAACTTATTTTATTTCTTAGTTTACTGTTTTTATTTTAGTTTGGTTTTTTTGTTTTTGTTTGACTTGATTTGATTTCTGTTTTTTCTTGTTCTGATTTAATGTGATGTGACGTGATGTGATTGATTCCTTTCCAAGCCGCGTTGTCTCGGCATGTATTTCAGGGTTTTTTTGTTGTCTTTTCACCCATGAACCCATGTGGCCCTGCTCTCCGCCCTTCAGGTCTGGACTTTAAGACGTTGTATCGGGCGACGTCGTCCGGCTCGGACAGTCCAGTCTACACGCTGAGCTCCGGTGAGTGAAACAATCGTATGAACCTGTAAACTGTTGTTCAGTCATCTTGGTTTAATAAACCTCAGTAGAGAACAGCAAACTAAGCAGTCATCCTATCTAATGCCTTGCTCAGCGGTTCCCAGGCTGGTTGCTGAGTCATCATAAAGATGCTGACTCATCATTTCTGTCTCTATGCTGGTTGGAGTTAACAAGTCTTTGTCTTTGTGGTCCAGAGGGCGACGTCACTGAGAGGGATGTGAGTTACCTCTGTGAGAGAGTCCTGCAGTACCTGAGAGACCTCCCGTCTCCCGTCATCCCTGCATGCGTCTACCCTCCTCTCCAGACGGCCGTCATGCAGCAGCAGCTCCTCCAGCAGTCAGCAGGTACGTCAGACGCTATGAGGCGCTTTCTCTTCAGGTTAGGACATCTGATTTAACTCATGTCTTCCAGATGGGGCTGTAGCTGGCAGCCATGGCAGGGAGGTAAGCCTGGTCCTGGAGACGTCCTCCACGGTCCCTCTCCATCACCGTCTCACCCTGCAGTACCTGCTCACACACCTGGCAAAGGTGGTCCAGGCTCAGTCCAGCAACGGCATGGACACACACACTGTGGGGAAGATCTTCGGGCCACTGCTGATTCGGACCGGTCCCTGCAGCCCGTGGTAGGTGAAGAGGAGGTGATGAAGGGCCGTGCTGAGCGTGTCTGTGCGGTTAAACGGCGTGATGTGATGCAGGTTGTCCCCGGACGACGACTTCCCTGCTGCGGTGGTGGAGAGGCTGCTGATAGAGCGGACGGCGCAGCCAGACCTCCCTCCTCCAGGTAAATACGTTCCTTAAGACCCCCCCGTTCCTTTAAAATGCCTCCAGTCATGATTTCTGGGTGTGTTTCCAGTTCTTCCAGCAAAACCAGTGAAAAGCAAGCTGGCACCGTGTGCCTTGACGGAGACCGGCAGCATGCTGAGCGATGCGGAGTGGTACTGGGGAGACATTTCCAGGTAAACGGCTGCCGTCCAGACAGTTTACAGCTGAGGCGATGAGTGCTTGTTGGGGTGTGAACCTGTTCTGGAATCTGCAGAGAGGAAGTGAACGAGAAGCTGCGAGACACTCCGGACGGCACATTCCTGGTCCGAGACGCCTCCAGCAAACTGGAGGGCGAGTACACGCTCACCCTCAGGTGAAGTGGAGACAAGCATGCAGGCAACGTGTCTCTTCATGTCCTCACATGTCAACCAGTCCTCTGTCTCCCCCTGCAGGAAAGGCGGGAACAATAAACTCATCAAGATCTACCACCGAGAGGGTCGCTACGGTTTCTCAGAGCCTCTGACCTTCCTGTCCGTTGTGGAGCTCATCAACCACTATCGCCACGAGTCCCTTGCCCAGTACAACACCAAGCTGGACACCAAGCTGCTGTACCCCATCTCTAAATACCAGCAGGTTGGTGACCCCCCCCCAAATCCCCCGGAAGTTGGGTAGATATGTGAAAACCAGAATCTCATCAGGTCACGTTTTGTTCCGTGAAGATAAAACATGATAAACCTGAGATGTTTTATCATCTGATGGAAGATATGAGCTGTTTGTGAATCTGATGCAGCATCACATGGAGGAACTTCTACTGGTTTAACTGGGAACTGGTTGGTGACATGACTGGGTACAAAAGGAGTATTTCAGAGAGTCTCTCAGATGCAAAGATGGACAGAACCACACCTATCTGAGACAAGCTAGATCTGAACATCAGAATAAAGGACTGAAGATCCACAATCTGCAGCGTAGTGTATCATAAGATTCAGAGGGAATCTCTGTATGCACGGGACATAACTGGATACTGGGGATCTTCTGCATTGATAGACATCATTCTCTGCTGGAAACTCTTTAGCACAACATGTTTGTGACACTATTTCCTCCTGTGGTGCAATTTTGAAGAAAGCATTTTACAGAAACGTTTCCGAGGTTAAAAAAAAAAAAAAAAAAAAGAAAAACACTTGAATGTGCCTAACCTCAAATTCAAGTTTAGAAAATTTGGGACAGAATTTAATGGTTTAAATGTGAGTTTGCTGCTGTTTGTTATGTTTGGTGACTCAGCTGGTGAAGGAGAACAGCATCGAGGAGGTGGGAGAACAGCTGAAGGTCTATCACGAGCAGTTCCAGGAGAAGAGCCGCGAGTATGACGCTCTGTACGAAGATTACACCCGAACCTCGCAGGTATGAGCACCACGCGTCGACACGTGAAGCTCCGTCGTCGACTTGGGAGGAAAACCGTCCAAGTCTCTTCCTCTTCTCTGCAGGAGCTGCAGATGAAGCGCACGGCCATCGAAGCCTTTAACGAAACCATCAAGATCTTCGAGGAGCAGTTTGAGACTCAGGAGAGATACAGCAGGGAGTCTTTGGAGCGATTCCAACGTGAAGGCAACGAGAAAGAAATTCAGAAGTAGGTTTATGTGCAGAGAATGACCCAAGCTGCTGAACTATGTTGTTGGTGTGGGTGCTAGGCGATAAGGAACACGTGTTGTTTGTCTACGTACTTTCTGAGTAATTCCACGCACTTTGCACTTTTCAGCATTGACTTCCACCTGCTGCTTCAACTCGAACCAATAAAGTTATAACGTGTATCTCCATCAGGATTAGTGGCTTTGCTCTACAAAAGTCTTGCATCTTTTACAATTATCGCAATAAACTGCGAAATTGTGGGGTTTGTTGAAATGAATGCTGAACCCAGCCGACTAGGAGCCCGATAAGTCAGCTGTACGGTCACTTAAAACAAAATCAGTTCAAATGGCCATGAAAGATAAAACTTTCACTCTGAGAGAGCATTTTCATATTTTTGATGAGTTTTAAGATGCCGCAGTTCAAGTTTTATAAAAACTCAGAAAAAATCTCCCAACATCACACACACACTTAATGTGGCCCTCAGTTATTCTGTTACGCCTCTTTTCCATTAGTGTCAGCTCATCTCATCTTAACTCGCCTCAACTCGTCTCAGCTTGGTCCTGTTCCTTTTCCATTACAGTTTAGTACCAGGTCTAAAAGGGGCGGGGTTTGTGTGAAATCGCTGTGACGTCAGTGTTGTGCATGACTAGCTCCATAACAACACAGGACCTAGAGACAATCTGCTACTTGGCCTGCGGCTTACTGGTCGCTGACCATAAATCGTTTCCATTTGTTGGAACCACTTCTAGTCTTGTCTGTTTGATCCACTCCGACCACTGTGGTCCTTGACCTGCCGATAGTCACTTTGGAGCTTTTTCAGCTTCTCTCAACGCTGCTGGAAACTCCGTTGCTAGCTGTAGACATGGAGTCGGAAAGCTCTTGATAGATTTTATCAATTCGTGTCGCTCCATCTAGTTCCCTCTGTATCCTTTCCTCAGCAACCAAGCAGAGAAATGTTTCCACCTCAGTGTTGGACCACGGGACGGACTTTTGTTGTGTCATTGGTTGTCACGTAATGAGTCGCTCTTCCACTGATGTCCCCTCCTGACCCTGACTTGTGATTGGCTGCACCCCTGACCAATAGCAGCGTGCAGTCTGGCGACATCACACACAACCCAACTCAGCTCGCCTAGAACCTGGACTGAGGAGTTACAAAGAAGTACTGGTAAATGGGTACAAAAGCCGAGTGGAAAACCCTGCAAACCAAGCCGAGGCGAGATAAGTTGAGACGAGCTGATACTGATGGAAAAGGGCTATAACTTTCTGAAACTTTTCTCAAGGCAACTGTTTTTCCTCTATATACACAAGTTATGCATCAAAATGCTGGAATTTCTTCTGGCTTCCATCCAACGTGACCACCATTGTGATAAGTCTGGTAGTTTTCTGTCAGATTACTGAGTCCTGGCTCCATTCAGTTCCTCGACTCAGGAGGTGAGGGGTGTTTTTAAGCGGCCTAAAAACTACACAGACAGTTTGAATGATGAAAACGACATCTGTGTGTTCAGGAGACCCTTCTGTTGCACTTGGTTAGAGAACTTTTTCGATGGGATCTCCCTCCTACTTTAATACCATCAAGAGTTGTTATGTTTCGACAAGTTTCCATGACAACCGAATGGTAACAAACTGATAAAAAACAAAGCTGTTATTGTTTCAGTAGCCTGGGTTTTGGATGTATTTCTGAATTTGTCTTCAGTCAAACCAATAAAAAATAAGAAAAACCTAAGAACCCAGACAGCCCCTCCCTTCATTTAAACAAGAAGCCAGTTAGGCCCTCCCATTTATGTCAGATTCCATATAGCCCCTCCTCTTTATCTGAATGAGAAGCCAGATAGCCCCTCCCCTTTATGTCAGATTCCATATAGCCCCTCTTTATCTAAACGAGAAGCCAGATAGCTCCTCCCCTTTATGCCAGATTTCATATAGCCCCTCCCACAGCATGAAGATACTAAACGGAGGGAAGGGGGTTAAACGGTAGAAATGAGACTCTTAAGGTCCATTTATGCTTCCTTACGTATGTAAATATGTCATACGTCTCTGTCTTCATCCTTCCATGCGTCTTTTATGTTGCCATGGTTACTAAATCTGTTCATCCACTAGTGGGCGGAGCTGAGTTTACGTCCATATTCTGACACCGGTTGGTAGCGCTAATGCACTGCTATAAAGTTACGATCCAAAAACACAAGAAGAAAACGTCGTAGCAGCATCATAGAGCAGTTGTGTGTGTGCTATTGGAATCATACACACACCATGCAACAACAATGATTTAGAGGAACACGATGCATTTTTTCAACCGGTTTATATTAGGTTTTTTTTTTTTTTTTTTTTTAATATATATTGTTTTCTTTACTTTGCACACTCTTGTATCATACGGCACATTACATTTGCTTAGTATTGTATATTGTACTGGTTTTTATTCTGTTATTTTATATAACACTTTTAATTCAATTAAATAAAATTTTGTTTTGTATACGCTTGTGCATGTATATGAATGATAATAAAGCCTGTCTAAGTTATTTGCAGCCCGTCCCTCACACTCATTCATTATAAACACCAGCAGCTGCTTCTTCCTGACATTTTCCATCTGTTTTGCTCCCGTTGCACGTTTCATGCAGTTTTATGTACATGTCAGCAAACAGTAGCTACACTGGCATCCATCAAACCTCGTTCTCTGTTGGTTGGTTTGTCTCCGGTAGGATCCAGAGCAACTCAGAGCGACTGAAGTCTCGTGTGAAGGAAATCCACGACAGCAAGTGTAAGCTGGAACAGGACCTGAGGCAGCAGGTGTCTGAAAACAGAGAGATTGATAGGAAAATGAACAGCCTCAAGCCGGATCTCATGCAGCTTCGCAAGATCAGAGACCAGTACTTGATGTAAGGACAAAGTAAAAGGTTCTTCCTCCAGCTTTATATGCACCCAGCATGACCTTGCTGTGTTCTCCCTATCAGATGGTTGACACAGAAGGGAACCAGACAGAAGAAGATCAATGAATGGCTGGGAATCAAAAATGATGCTGATGAGTAAGTCACTGATTTCATTCTTTCATTTTCTTAATTTATTTTGCTGCCCGTTAGCTTGCAGCAACTGCAGTGATGTGTCCCTTCATTTAATGCCATGAACTGTTGTTAAATGATGTAATCCTTGCACATAAACACATACACATCCAATACACATATCTTCACACAGATATGCACACATAAACTTTGTCATATAATCCGTGCTTTAATAAATTCTGCCATTGTGCTTTTTTTTTTTTTTTAAATCTATTTGTGATGCCAGGATCCGGCGACTAGTCGTGGTAATGTCGACTAGTAAAACTGTGGAAAATAATTTAATATTAGACGTAATTTTTAAAGCTTTTTTTTCTGTCAGTCTGTTGCTGGACATTTTGCTGCCTCCTCTGGCGTGCAGTACGTCATGCACATGCTCAGTTGGGGCATAGGGGCCGGCCGTGACGTTACCAGAAAAGCTACACCCAAACAAGAGCATAGTTTCCAACGGCAACGGAGCTCAAGAGTTTGGGAACATTTTATAAAGATTAGAGAAGGTTGTGTGATGCAAATCTGCAAGCTAGTACTTTCCCTCCATGGCAATACAATGGCAAAATGGTGGCTGTATGATGGCGGTACGACGGCAGTACGATGGCGGTACGAAGGCGGTACGATGGCGGTATGAAGGCGGTACGATGGCGGTACGATAGCGGTACGAAGGCGGTACGATGGCGATACGAAGGCGGTACGAAGGCGGTACGATGGCAATACGAAGGCGGTATGATGGCAATACGAAGGCAATACGAAGGCAATACGAAGGTGATACGATGGCGATACGAAGGCGGTACGGTGGCAATACAATGGTGGTACGAAGGCCATATGATGGTGATGCGATGGCGATACGAAGGCGGTACGATGGCAGTACGAAGGCGGTACGATGGCAGTACGAAGGCGATACGATGGCGGTACGAAGGCGATACGATGGCAATACGAAGGCGGTACGATGGCAATACAAAGGCGGTATGATGGCAATACGAAGGCGATACGAAGGCGGTACGAAGGCGGTACGAAGGTGATACGAAGGCGATACGAAGGCGGTACGAAGGTGATACGATGGCAATACGAAGGCGGTACGGTGGCAATACAATGGTGGTACGAAGGCCATATGATGGTGATGCGATGGCGATATGAAGGCAGTACGATGGCAGTACGAAGGTGGTACGATGGCGATACGAAGGCGGTACGAAGGCAATACGAAGGCAATACGAAGGCGATACGAAGGCGGTACGAAGGTGATACGATGGCGATACGAAGGCGGTACGGTGGCAATACAATGGTGGTACGAAGGCCATATGATGGTGATGCGATGGCGATACGAAGGCGGTACGATGGCAGTACGAAGGCGGTACGATGGCAGTACGAAGGCGATACGATGGCGGTACGAAGGCGATACGATGGCAATACGAAGGCGGTACGATGGCAATACGAAGGCGGTATGATGGCAATACGAAGGCGATACGAAGGCGGTACGAAGGCGGTACGAAGGCGATACGAAGGCGGTACGAAGGTGATACGATGGCGATAGGAAGGCGGTACGGTGGCAATACAATGGCGGTACGAAGGCCATATGATGGTGATGCGATGGCGATATGAAGGCAGTACGATGGCAGTACGAAGGCGGTACGATGGCGATACGAAGGCAATACGAAGGCGATACGAAGGCGGTACGAAGGCAATACGAAGGCGATACGAAGGCGGTACGAAGGTGATACGATGGCGATACGAAGGCGGTACGGTGGCAATACAATGGTGGTACGAAGGCCATATGATGGTGATGCGATGGCAATACGAAGGCGGTACGATGGCAGTACGAAGGCGGTACGATGGCAGTACGAAGGCGGTACGATGGCAGTACGAAGGCGATACGATGGCAATACGAAGGCGGTACGATGGCAATACGAAGGCGGTATGATGGCAATACGAAGGCAATACGAAGGCGGTACGAAGGCGGTACGAAGGTGATACGAAGGCGATACGAAGGCGGTACGAAGGTGATACGATGGCGATACGAAGGCGGTACGGTGGCAATACAATGGCGGTACGAAGGCCATATGATGGTGATGCGATGGCGATATGAAGGCAGTACGATGGCAATACGAAGGCGATACGATGGCAATACGAAGGCGGTACAAAGGCAATACTAAGGCGATACGATGGCAGTACGAAGGCGATACGATGGCAATACGAAGGCGGTACGATGGCAATACGAAGGCGATACGATGGCAGTACGAAGGCGATACGATGGCAATACGAAGGCGGTACGATGGCAATACAATGGCGGTACAAAGGCGATATGATGGCGATGCGATGGCGGCACGATGGCGATTTGATGGCGATACGAAGGCGGTACGATGGCGGTACAAAAGTGGTAAGATGGCGAAACGATGTCGATACGATGGGGTTACGATGGCGATGAACTTGCGTTTTAATAAGAAGCACGTTGTGGCTGCTTCAGGGACACTTGTCTCAGTTAGCTAATTGGCTAGTTAGCCACAAACAGTAAGCTAAAAATCTTTTTTTTTTTTTTTTTTTTAATTATCTTCAGTTTTAGGTACCGACTACATTTGATTTAGTAAAACTATTCAGTACTTAAAGAAAATACTGTTTGATTCCTCAGACACATGAAGTGAAGAAAAACCCTTACAACTATTTAGTTTCCTTAACGTCTTGTTTTCCTTATTTTACTCCGAGCTGCAAAGTTCATCCACAGTTGTTGAATGAGATTTCTTCGTAAATGTCTTTATTGGAGAAAACACTTCTGGAATCTAATGATGAGTTTTTCCCCGCAGCTGCATGCTGGTACTACAAGCTACAATTTACATCGTGTTTCGTCCACTAATCTCCTAAATGACTGGCGACTGGTCCATTTGCAAAATAATCTTTTCTGTTTGTCCTAAACTCAATAATAGCATATCAGTATTGATATGTGATTTGGTAAATGACTCCACTCATACATTCCTCTATAAAAACATATTTTTAATTGCTTTGGGTAATATATAACATTTTCCCAGCTGCTTGGCTTGTCGTGTAGCCATGTACTGAAGGTTTTTATGAAGTATCACCAGTGTTTTTGTTCTGAAGACAGCTGTCTTTAACCAATAACCCATTGAAATGATTATTGGACCAACATTTGACCTGCAATTACACTTAATGTGCTGCTCGGTTTGAAAGTATTTGAAGTTTCATAAGTATTTCCTTTGATGCGCTGCACCAGATGACTGAACAATAACTCAGGTTAGAATATATTAGTGATTGGATTATTTCCTTCATTGCATTTGTTAGAAATGTTGTAGTGATCACTTCTCCCATGATAGACACTATTCTATTAACAGGTTTGGTCAATAATACCAAGAAGTTTCCTTTTTTGTACTTGCTTGATGTCTATGATCTTTATTTTCTTTTTTTATATTGTTTTATATTTATTGTGTCCATTTGAACCGATGTTATTAATGACATTTTTGCCATTTCACAAAAGGACAATATTTTAACATCCAGTGAGTTAAATCATACATATCTGTAGGCAACCACCCACAAACCCAGTCCATATCTATAATGTGTATCCATGAGGTTACATACATGACAAACAAAGGAAATGTGTCTACATACAACCTCAATTTTCAGTTTAGTTTCAGACTGAAACAGATTTCAGGCAGTTATCATACAACTGGTCTTTGTTACGTTGAGAACTAGTTGATTTTCTTCAACTGAGTCGCAACTTTCACTTCATTATTTAAGATTTTGTTCAGTTCAGTCGTTGTAGGAGCCGAGAAATATGGTGGGAATCATCAGCACATCATAGTTTTGGCCATTTTCAAAGCCAAATAATGGACCTAAGCAGCTTCCCTGTGGCACTCCACGTCACACCGCTGACGTGAGAAAAGCGTCCGCTGAAGTACGGTGTTGGAGTTACAGCTCAAAGTCTTGGGTCGAAGCTGAAGGGAAGCAGATATTCGGCTAGATTTCTGATCTACTTCTGTCCTCAGCTCCTACTCGCTGGAGGAAGATGAAGGCTCGCCGCATCATGACGAGTGCACCTGGTATGTTGGCGATATCAAACGGACCCAGGCCGAAGAGATGCTGAGAGGCAAATGTGACGGGACCTTTCTTATCCGGGAGAGTCAGTCCCAGAAGGGCTCCTACGCCTGTTCTGTGGTGTAAGTTTGTCCCCGTCTACAGGGAAAATTCAAATTAAAGCCAGATTCACCAGGAGGGTTAAAAGCTGAACATATTTATCTCTGTTGTGCCGACGTTCTGCTCAGTAAGCATTCCTTCTTGTAGGACGATGCCGAGCCTGACTTTGACCCAAACTCTTCCTTTTCAGGGTGGATGGTGACACGAAGCACTGCGTCATCTACAAGACCAGCACAGGTTACGGCTTCGCTGAGCCCTACAACCTGTACTCGTCCCTCAAAGACCTGGTGCTCCACTACAAAAACGTCTCCTTGGTCCAACACAATGACCAGCTGAATGTCAATCTGGCCTACCCGGTCCTGGCCCGCTCCCAGAACCAGCATCCCAGATGAATCCTCCACCAGCCAGGGTGGGAACCCTTCCCTCCCTCACAAAACAAGCTCATGGACGACACTTGTTGCAGGAAAAACCGACTAACTGAAGAAGAAATGGTATATTTTCAGCTGGAGCCTGGTGCTTATTTTCCACACCGGTCCCGGTCCAGTTAGGAGCACTCCTTGCTTAGCAGCATGGCCTCATATAAGCACACTACTACTGATGACAGGACCCTGCACAGTTTCCCTGTTCACGGTCTGCAGCTCAACTTTTATATCAGCCAGCATCTCACAATTCACACAAAACACGTTAACAGAAAAATAAGCACACAGGGACGTTTTCCCAAGATCGCAGGGAAAGAAGTGGAGAGTCTGGACAGTGGGATGATACAGGACGGGGTTTTTGTCTTTATTTTAGACTCAATCTGTCATCCCCAGACTGCCTGCAAGCTCTCTGCTAGACAACAGCCTGAGCAGCTATCGGCTGAACAGACCAGGTGGGCAAAAGCAGGCTGCTCGCCTCTCCTGGCGGACTGCAGGAGATCGGAAGATTCAGTTAAAAGCTTGCATAAGTGCCATAGCTCTAGCTTTGAGCCTGTTGGTGTCGGGTTGTCCAGGCTGGACAGAAAGGCAGTGATTAAGCACATGTCAATATGGACAGAGCTAAAGCTTTAAGATATATTCATACTGGTATATTTTTATCTAATGGTCTTTGTGTCCCAGTAAAACATCCAGTGAATCTTGTCTTAGAGGAAATGCATGGTACATGAATTTCAAAGGATTTTTAAAACCAAGAATGAATCCCAGTTCAAATCTCAGAGCAAATCCCAGTACAAATCCTGGTATGAATCCCCATATGAATCTCGGAACAAATCCCAGTAGAGTCCTGGTACGAATCCTGGTTTGAATCCCAGTACAAATCTCGGTACGAGCCCCATTACGAGTCCCAGTACATATTGTACGACAAATTCCAGAACGAATGCTGGTACGAATTCTAGTACAAATTAATCCCAGTATGAATCCTAGAAAAATACCAGTACGAGTCCCAATACAAATCTCAGAAAGAGTTCCCAGTACAACTCCCAGTACGAATTCCAGAACGAATACCGGTACGAGTCCTGGTACAAATCTCAGACAAATCCCAGTATGACTCCTACAAAAAGTCCCAGTAAGAGTCCCAGTACAAACCGAATGATTTCCTGTGTCGGTCACAGGACCGACACATTTCCATCTCTAACACTGCAGAACCTGCAGCTGTCAGCTGGTTTCGGTGTCAGCTGATCATGTTGGGCGCAGTGTCAGCCGGAAGTGGCATCTCCCAAGTGCTCTGTTAATCCGAAGTAGCGACTGGGGCAGGAATGGTGCATGTAACAGGTCCAGGTGCGTGTAACAGTTCCAGATACATGTAACAGCCCCAGGTGCGTGTAACGGGTCGAGGTACATGTAACAGGTCCAGGTGCATGTAACGGGTCCAGGTACATGTAACAGGTCCAGGTGTGTGTAACAGGTCCAGGTGCATGTAACGGGTCCAGGTACATGTAACAGGTCCAGGTGTGTGTAACGGGTCCAGGTGCATGTAACAGGCCCAGGTGCGTGTAACAGGTCCAGGTACATGTAACAGCCCCAGGTGCGTGTAACGGGTCGAGGTACATGTAACAGGTCCAGGTGCGTGTAACGGGTCGAGGTACATGTAACAGGTCCAGGTGCGTGTAACAGCCCCAGGTGGGTGTAACAGCCCCAGGTGGGTGTAACAGGTCCAGGTACATGTAACAGCCCCAGGTGCGTGTAACGGGTCGAGGTACATGTAACAGCCCCAGGTGCGTGTAACGGGTCGAGGTACATGTGACAGGTCCAGGTGCGTGTAACAGGTCCAGGTGCATGTAACAGGTCCAGGTGCATGTAACAGCCCCAGGTGGGTGTAACAGGTCCAGGTACATGTAACAGCCCCAGGTGGGTGTAACAGGTCCAGTTACATGTAACAGCCCCAGGTGCGTGTAACGGGCCGAGGTGCGTGTAACAGGTCCAGGTGCGTGTAACAGGTCAAGGTGTGTGTAACGGGTCCAGGTGCATGTAACAGGCCCAGGTGGGTGTAACAGGTCCAGGTACGTGTAACAGCCCCAGGTGCATGTAACGGGTCGAGGTACATGTAACAGGTCCAGGTGCGTGTAACGGGTCGAGGTACATGTAACAGGTCCAGGTGTGTGTAACAGGTCCAGGTACATGTAACAGGTCCAGGTGCGTGTAACAGGTCCAGGTACGTGTAACAAGCACAGGTACATGTAACAAGCACAGGTACATGTAACAGGCCCAGGTGCGTGTAACGGGTCCAGGTGCATGTAACGGGCCCAGGTGCATGTAACAGGTCCAGGTGCATGTAACAGGTCCAGGTGCGTGTAACAGGTCCAGGTGCGTGTAACGGGTCGAGGTACATGTAACAGGTCCAGGTGCGTGTAACAGGTCCAGGTACGTGTAACAAGCACAGGTACATGTAACAGGCCCAGGTGCATGTAACGGGTCTAGGTACATGTAACGGGTCCAGCCAGAAGGAAAACGACTGGATTCAAGATGTAATTGAGGAGAAACTTCTTGCTTAATTTTGTCGTTAGGTGTGTAAAACATGTAAAACACAATTCATGTTTTGTACTTGGACAACTGAACATGAATTTTTTTCAAAAATGGACTTCTATCCCTAAACTGGTTTGTTCTGGTTAGAGTACTTAAACTGGACATACTGGTCAAGCAACCTGTCCGTACCATCGCTGCTCCTCGTTTCTGCAGAGCATCAACTTGTGATTATCGTATCATAGCTACTAGATTCGCTTTGTGTAGTTAGACTGTTATGATACTGTCAGATGTTATTTTAACTCTTCTGGAGGTCCTCCTGCTCAGCCATTTAGCGTAGATCTGTAGAGGACGTCTGTCAGAGAAGCAGTAATATAACTGGTGTACAGTACGTCCATGCAGTTGCTGCATGCCACTTGACATTTTCAGGACGTTAGTTCTTCTGAGAATGTAGATGATCCACCTGATGTGAGCCCAGGAAAGCTGTTCTCAAGTAGCAGGACGGAGTCAGTCCTACCCATTCAGCGTGGTCTCATGGTGGTCTCAGATATTACACCGTATCGTATGCATGGACTTCTTTGTTTGGATTGTTGTTTATAATCTTTTTTTTACATAGATTCGTGGTTGATCTTTGTGTTTTTATGAGACGTTTTAGGTCCACGGATAAGCTCCCCCACTGTCCATTGTGGTTTCTGTGTTTTGTTCTGGTTGGAGGGAAGCAGCATGGGTTTGGATGCAGCGTGGATCGGACGCAGGGTGATGCAGTTCTTAAGGTCAGTTTGACTCGTGGCTCATTTCTTAAGATGAACAAATATATAGATCTTTAATATTTCTTACACAGGGAGGTAAAAAGAATATTTTTCTAGGTGAGTGTAGCTAAACAAGCGTGTGCTTTAAGAGCTTGTGTGTGTTTCTTCCCATTTCTGCTTGTAAACATGATTTACTCCTGAACATTAAGATGAATCAGGCTGACTGCTGTCAGGAAGAATCTACTGTCTTCAGCTGCCATGATGATGATGATGATGATGATGATGTAGAAGGATATGAAATAATCATTAGAAGTGCCTTCAGTCCTTGTGATGATCAGCTGGTCTCTCCACCAACGCTGTCATCACGTCATTCACCATGTAGCTCACGAGTAGAGAGTGTGTGTGTGTGTGTGTGTGTGTGTGTGTGTCAATAATATCTCAGCAAGGCAAGCAGCTGATTTAAGACTCGTTACTTTCACCTGTTATTGTCTGCAGGATGTTGGTTGTCTCGATGCTGGCATCCATGTTGGAATCCATTCTGGTGTCCAAGATGGCGTCCATGTTGGTATCCAAAATGGCGTCCATGATGGAACCCATGATGGCATCCATATTAGTATCCAAGATGGCGTCTATTCTGGCATCCATACTGGAGTCCATATTGGAACCCATGATGGCATCGATACTGGAGTCCATGTTGGAATCCAAGATGGCATCCATGTTGGCGTCCATGATGGCGTCCATAATGGTGTCCTTGATGGTGTCCATTCAAGTGTCCATAATGGCGTCCATTCTGGTGTCCATATTTGGCATCCATGTTGGCGTCCATCTTGGCGTCCATGTTGGTGTCCATTCTGGGTCCTGGAGGAGGTTCGGGATGGTCCTGGTTCTGTAGGGAGACATGATGGTGCAGACATCTCTTGGGACAGATCTGGAAGACCAGTTCCAGTCTTCTATCGGGGCTGAAACCACCTGGATCTCTGAACCAGACTGAAACCAGGAGGATCTTCCAGGCATTCTGGAGGGAAAACACTGAGAGGGACATTAAAGGACGGAAGACGTCCTCCCCGTCCCGACCCGACATGTCCGCTGTTAAACTGTGAACCGACCCAGAGGTCCACGTACGGTTGTCTGTGTCCGTAAAGGTTTGATTCCTACAGCTGAATGGGATCGCGCTCGAAACAAATCTCATGTAAAAAGAATATTTCTAGGTTTCTGATTGGACGGCGGTCCTTCCTGCCCGCCGCAGTGAGCTTCATCATCATCATCATCATCATCATCATCGTCATCATCAAACATGTAAAGCATTTAGTGTGACGAAGCTTCTCCTGCAGACACGTTCAGACCCGACTGCATATATGACAAGTTTCTTCTTTCTGGATGTTGGAGTCTGTTGTTTGTTTGTTGTGTGTAGAAGCAGTTTTAAAGTGTTAAATTTGCACCAGAGAAGAAGAGCGTGTTGCTGCTGCAGATGCAGGAACGCGGAGTGTAAACGGCGCCCTCTGGGGGATCTCTGTGGCTGCAGACGCTTGTTGGTTTGTTTGTTGGCGTGGATCAGCGTTCGCAGGCAGGAGGGAAGAGATGGACGGCGTGAGGAAGTGATCTTTTATGGTGCCTGATTTGTTTTTGTTTGGCTTTTGTAAAAAGCAGATAGGTCCGTCTGTCCAGGTGTTTTTGTTTGTTTCTATTCACAACAAACTTTCAGAGCCTGAAAAGAAAATATAAGCTAGCTTGACATTTCCTCCACAACGCAAAACAAATACAAATGTTTACATCATGTAATGAACCAAATAGTACAAACTGAGCTCAAGGATGGAGCTGCAGGCCTCCGGACGGCCGCGCAGACCAGCCACATTTCATTTCCTTTGTTTTAAACTTGAAGATGTTCCAACTGCTTGTTCTGTTTCCCGATTTTTCCTTTTTTTACGTTAAACTTGTGAGAACAGTGCTCCCTCAGAATAAAGCCAGGTGGGTTTGTCACCGTCCCCAGCCAACCCCAACCCCCAGTCCCCGCTCCCTGACCCCAACCCCCAGTCCCCGCTCCCTGACCCCAACCCCGAGTCCCCGCTCCCTGACCCCAACCCCCAGTCCCCGCTCCCTGACCCCAACCCCGAGTCCCCGCTCCCTGACCCCAACCCCGAGTCCCCGCTCCCTGACCCCAACCCCGAGTCCCCGCTCCCTGACCCCAACCCCGAGTCCCCGCTCCCTGACCCCAACCCCCAGTCCCCGCTCCCTGACCCCAACCCCCAGTCCCCGCTCCCTGACCCCAACCCCCAGTCCCCGCTCCCTGACCCCAACCCCCAGTCCCCGCTCCCTGACCCCAACCCCCAGTCCCCGCTCCCTGACCCCAACCCCGAGTCCCCGCTCCCTGACCCCAACCCCGAGTCCCCGCTCCCTGACCCCAACCCCCAGTCCCCGCTCCCTGACCCCAACCCCCAGTCCCCGCTCCCTGACCCCAACCCCGAGTCCCCGCTCCCTGACCCCAACCCCCAGTCCCCGCTCCCTGACCCCAACCCCCAGTCCCCGCTCCCTGACCCCAACCCCCAGTCCCCGCTCCCTGACCCCAACCCCCAGTCCCCGCTCCCTGACCCCAAACCCCGAGTCCCCGCTCCCTGACCCCAACCCCCAGTCCCCGCTCCCTGACCCCAACCCCGAGTCCCCGCTCCCTGACCCCAACCCCGAGTCCCCGCTCCCTGACCCCAACCCCCAGTCCCCGCTCCCTGACCCCAACCACCAGTTCCCGCTCCCTGACCCCATCCCCAACCTGGTCCCCATCCCTGGTACCTGGTCCCCGCCCCATCTCCCTCTACCTGCTGATGAACTCTAACTCCAGCCTTCCTCTGTTTTTCCCGCCCTGTCGTGTTTCTGGAAGCGGCTGGACGGTGAAAACAAACGGCCTGGATGACAAACTTTGTCCTCCTGGCTGGAAAACACGTCTCTAAGACCAAACTTGCTTTTTTCTCTCTGCATCCAGATTTTTCATCAGTGAATCAAACTCAGCCTTCTCCCAGTAAACCTCTGGTTGCTAAGCTGCACAGCTGGCAGGGATCCTCTCATGATGGGGGGGGGCTGGGTGGGCCAGGCGGGGATGGGGGGGGGGGCGGTCGCAGGAAGCTACTCTACACCAAAGTGCAATTGAAAGGCGAGGGAGCACTGTTGTTTCCGTGCAGCAGAGGCCTGCTGGTCGTGGCGAGCCTCGTCTCCCTCTGCTGGTCTGTCTCTCGTCTACAGCGAGCTTCACAGCTGTTTGTCCTCAGACAGGTTCTCTGATCCGTTCGGTTCTTCTGTAGGCTGATGCCATGATTTTAAAAGACAATAAAAGGTTTAAGATGAAGCTGAAGTCCTGCTCTTGTTTTTTTATGTGAGCTAATCATTACCCCTCATACCTCCACAGTCCTGATCATCCAGACGACACATTTACAGAAGCAGCCGCGAGTCCAGAAAAAGCCACAACCAGAAAACCTTTACAAACCTCCTCAGGTCAGTTTTATCCCCAGTAGAAGAAGAAACATTTTACCATCTGGTGGAAAATGTGAATCTGATGCAGCTACTCATCTGTAATCCGCTGCAACGGGAGAAACTGGGAAAGTGACTCAGAAACAGCTGGTTAAACTGGAAACTGTAACATAACAGGGTATAAAAGGAGCATTTTTTTCTTTATTTACACAACAACAGATCATTTCATCACAAAAGAAAAGATCAGGTGCAGGAGAGAAGACCAACCAGGTCTTAAAGCCGCCTCCTCAGACAACAAACATCTTACGCTACTTCACATCACAAGCACTCTGTTTCCCATGGTTTTAATAAAAGCTGTTTTAACTGTTCAGACAAGTGCAGACGGTCTGTAAGGAACCGAGAAGGTTCCAGAGGGAACGGCCTTTAGATCTTTATATCTGAGTATTTTGACTGGAAGAAGTTCTACTGGGCAGACGCAGGTCTTTGCAGTGTGAACATCAGAAGGATTCATAAAAATGTATCCTTAACACTGGGTGTAAACAAATAAACATGAAGAGACAAAGGCAATAAACATTGACATGAAATACATGAAGAGAGGAGCAGATGAATTTTATATATTTATACAACAGAATGTCATTCAGACACGTTCAACATGCAGCATGTCGAACCATTTTACAGTCAGTTAAATGATGAATTAAACTAAAATATTGTGTTATTATACATGTAGTAAGGAGTGAATTCTCCAACAGATTTTCCTACAAACATGTTGACGAGGATATTTCCAGTTTAAATTTTGGTTACAAATAACACCTAAAAGTTTTAAGTTTTAATTCCTTTTAGTGAAACTGGATTTTTCATCTGATTTTCTTTTTAGCTAAAAATCATAAAATTAGTTTTTTGTATTTTAAAAGAGTTGATTTTCTTCAAACCACTCAAAGATATTGAATAAATTCTTCATTTGCTTTTCTCACCAGACTGTTGAGGCTTTCATGACATAATAAAAGACTGCAAACATAAGTAGAAATACATTTTTACAAACATTTCCTAAACCAATGATATAGATTATAAATAAAAGAAGCCCTGCATATCGGTCTCTCTTTATCTGAGCTTATTACCATAAACACATCATTCCTCTTCCAGAGAGTTTCGCCTTTTTAAGGCACAGTCTTTCATCTTACTTTTCTCTAATCTTGTCCAAAGAATAATATGATTAATTGTGTGAAAAACCTTTGACAAGTCCAGATATATGCTGATCTTATTCTATTTATCATCTAAATCTTTGGTAGCTTTATGAGAAAATAGAAAAAGGTTTCAGTCGACATGTCTGTAGACACCGCCGTACTGATGGTTTTACAGGATACACTTTCAGACAATCTAATGTAAACTAGTTTTTCAGCCACTGTAGAAAACAGGTAAAGCAGAGATAGTGAACAAACGCGAATCACCAGATTTAAACTCTGGAATTTCTTCGGCTAACTTCCGGTCTCTCGGTTCAACACCTGCTTTGAGGGACACAGAGAGAGAAAGGCTCCATTTCAGTCTCTCAGATGGGAAGATGGACGGAGCTTCAGAGACAAACTAGATCTAAATATTCACCGTGATGGTCCGACTTTACAGAGTAGATAGTGGGAGGAATCTCTGTATGCACGGGACAAGGCTGGTGATCTGCTGCGTTAAAAGCAGACGTGATTCTCTCTGCATGGACTGATGGCAGCTGCACATCTGTAAAAGTAGCTCCAGGCTGTTGAGCATGTTGTTGTATAAAGTAGTTCTGATTGGTGCAAATCAGTCCTTTCTGGCTCGTACCAGGTGCCTTTTGTTCCTGCTGTTTACAGATGATTCCCATTCAATCCTACAGGTGTACAACAACCGTCTGACCAGGAGACTCCGGTCTGATCCGGTCTGATCCAGTCTGATCCGGTCTGATCCAGTCTGATCCGGTCTGATCCGGTCTGATCCAGTCTGATCCGGTCTGATCCGATCTGATCCGGTCTGATCCAGTCTGATCCGGTCTGATCCGGTCTGATCCAGTCTGATCCGCTCTGACCCGCTCTGATCCGGTCTGATCCAGTCTGATCCGGTCTGATCCGGTCTGATCCAGTCTGATCCGGTCTGATCCAGTCTGATCCAGTCTGATCCGCTCTGATCCAGTCTGATCCGGTCTGATCCGCTCTGATCCGGTCTGATCCGGTCTGATCCGCTCTGATCCGGTCTGATCCACTCTGATCCGGTCTGATCCGCTCTGATCCGGTCTGATCCACTCTGATCCAGTCTGATCCGGTCTGATCCACTCTGATCCGGTCTGATCCGGTCTGATCCGCTCTGATCCAGTCTGATCCAGTCTGATCCGGTCTGATCCGCTCTGATCCGGTCTGATCCAGTCTGATCTGGTCTGATCCGCTCTGATCCGGTCTGATCCACTCTGATCCAGTCTGATCCGGTCTGATCCGGTCTGATCCAGTCTGATCCGGTCTGATCCGGTCTGATCCAGTCTGATCCGGTCTGATCCACCCTGATCCAGTCTGATCCAGTCTGATCCGGTCATTGATCCAATCTGATCCGGTCTGATCCGCTCTGATCCGGTCTGATCCACTCTGATCCAGTCTGATCCGATCTGATCCAGTCTGATCCGATCTGATCCGGTCTGATCCGGTCTGATCCGGTCTGATCCAGTCTGATCCGGTCTGATCCGGTCTGATCCGGTCTGATCCGGTCTGATCCAGTCTGATCCGGTCTGATCCGGTCTGATCCAGTCTGATCCGGTCTGATCCACCCTGATCCGGTCTGATCCAGTCTGATCCGGTCATTGATCCAATCTGATCCGGTCTGATCCGGTCATTGATCCGGTCATTGATCTAGTCATTGATCCGGTCTGATCCGGTCATTGATCCGATCTGATCCAGTCTGATCCGGTCATTGATCCGATCTGATCCAATCATTGATCCAGTCATTGATCTGGTCTGATCCGGTCATTGATCCGGTCTGATCCGGTCATTGATCCAGTCTGATCCGATCTGATCCAGTCTGATCCAGTCTGATCAGATCTGATCCAGTCTGATCCGGTCTGATCCGGTCTGATCCGGTCATTGATCCAATCTGATCCAGTCTGATCCGGTCATTGATCCGGTCATTGATCCACTCATTGATCCGGTCTGATCCGGTCTGATCCAGTCTGATCCGGTCATTGATCCAATCTGATCCGGTCATTGATCCGGTCATTGATCTAGTCATTGATCCGGTCTGATCCGGTCATTGATCCGCTCTGATCCGGTCTGATCCGGTCTGATCCGCTCTGATCCGATCTGATCCAGTCTGATCCGATCTGATCCGGTCTGATCCAGTCTGATCCGGTCTGATCCGCTCTGATCCGGTCTGATCCAGTCTGATCCGGTCTGATCCGGTCTGATCCAGTCTGATCCGATTTGATCCAGTCTGATCCGGTCTGATCCGATCTGATCCAGTCTGATCCAGTCTGATCCGGTCTGATCCGGTCTGATCCAGTCTGATCCGATTTGATCCAGTCTGATCCGGTCTGATCCGATCTGATCCAGTCTGATCCGGTCTGATCCGGTCATTGATCCACTCATTGATCTGGTCTGATCCGATCTGATCCGGTCTGATCCGGTCTGATCCAGTCTGATCCGGTCATTGATACGGTCTGATCCAGTCATTGATCCGATCTGATCCAGTCATTGATCCAATCTGATCCAATCTGATCCTGTCTGATCCGATCTGATCCGGTCATTGATCCACTCAATGATCCAGTCTGATCCGGTCATTGATCCAGTCATTGATCTAGTCATTGATCCGGTCATTGATCCGGTCTGATCCGGTCATTGATCCAGTCATTGATCCACTCATTGATCCGATCTGATCCGGTCTGATCCGGTCTGATCCAGTCTGATCCAGTCATTGATCCAATCTGATCCGGTCTGATCCGGTCATTGATCCGGTCTGATCCAGTCTGATCCGGTCATTGATACGGTCTGATCCAGTCATTGATCCGATCTGATCCAGTCATTGATCCAATCTGATCCAATCTGATCCTGTCTGATCCGATCTGATCCGGTCTGATCCGGTCATTGATCCACTCAATGATCCAGTCTGATCCGGTCATTGATCCAGTCATTGATCTAGTCATTGATCCGGTCATTGATCCGGTCTGATCCGGTCATTGATCCAGTCATTGATCCACTCATTGATCCGATCTGATCCGGTCTGATCCGGTCTGATCCAGTCTGATCCAGTCATTGATCCAATCTGATCCGGTCTGATCCGGTCATTGATCCAGTCATTGATCCGGTCTGATCCGGTCATTGATCCAGTCATTGATCTAGTCATTGATCCGGTCTGATCCGGTCATTGATCCGATCTGATCCGGTCTGATCCGGTCATTGATCCACTCAATGATCCAGTCTGATCCGGTCATTGATCCAGTCATTGATCTAATCATTGATCCGGTCATTGATCCGGTCTGATCCGGTCATTGATCCAGTCATTGATCCAGTCATTGACCCGATCTGATCCGGTCTGATCCGGTCTGATCCAGTCTGATCCGGTCTGATCCGGTCTGATCCGGTCTGATCCAGTCTGATCCGGTCATTGATACGGTCTGATCCAGTCATTGATCCGATCTGATCCAGTCATTGATCCAATCTGATCCAATCTGATCCTGTCTGATCCGATCTGATCCGGTCTGATCCGGTCATTGATCCACTCAATGATCCAGTCTGATCCGGTCATTGATCCAGTCATTGATCTAGTCATTGATCCGGTCATTGATCCGGTCTGATCCGGTCATTGATCCAGTCATTGATCCACTCATTGATCCGATCTGATCCGGTCTGATCCGGTCTGATCCAGTCTGATCCAGTCATTGATCCAATCTGATCCGGTCTGATCCGGTCATTGATCCAGTCATTGATCCGGTCTGATCCGGTCATTGATCCAGTCATTGATCTAGTCATTGATCCGGTCTGATCCGGTCATTGATCCGATCTGATCCGGTCTGATCCGGTCATTGATCCACTCAATGATCCAGTCTGATCCGGTCATTGATCCAGTCATTGATCTAATCATTGATCCGGTCATTGATCCGGTCTGATCCGGTCATTGATCCAGTCATTGATCCAGTCATTGATCCGATCTGATCCGGTCTGATCCGGTCTGATCCAGTCTGATCCGGTCTGATCCGGTCATTGATCCGGTCTGATCCGGTCATTGATCCGGTCATTGATCCAGTCATTGATCTAGTCATTGATCCGGTCTGATCCGGTCATTGATCCGATCTGATCCGGTCATTGATCCGGTCTTGATCCGATCTGATCCGGTCATTGATCCAGTCATTGATCCGGTCATTGATCCGGTCTGATCCGGTCATTGATCCAGTCATTGATCCAGTCTGATCCAGTCTGATCCGATCTGATCCAGTCTGATCCGGTCATTGATCCAATCTGATCCGGTCATTGATCCGGTCATTGATCTAGTCATTGATCCGGTCTGATCCGGTCATTGATCCGATCTGATCCGGTCTGATCCGGTCATTGATCCGGTCTGATCCGGTCTGATCCGCTCTGATCCACTCTGATCCGGTCTGATCCAGTCTGATCCGGTCTGATCCGGTCTGATCCAGTCTGATCCGATCTGATCCGGTCTGATCCGGTCTGATCCAGTCTTATCCGGTCTGATCCGCTCTGATCCAGTCTGATCCGATCTGATCCGGTCTGATCCAGTCTGATCCGGTCATTGATACGGTCTGATCCAGTCATTGATCCGATCTGATCCAGTCATTGATCCAATCTGATCCAATCTGATCCTGTCTGATCCGATCTGATCCGGTCTGAACCGGTCATTGATCCACTCAATGATCCAGTCTGATCCGGTCATTGATCCAGTCATTGATCTAGTCATTGATCCGGTCATTGATCCGGTCTGATCCGGTCATTGATCCAGTCATTGATCCACTCATTGATCCGATCTGATCCGGTCTGATCCGCTCTGATCCAGTCTGATCCGGTCTGATCCGCTCTGATCCGGTCTGATCCGGTCTGATCCGCTCTGATCCGGTCTGATCCAGTCTGATCCGGTCTGATCCGCTCTGATCCGGTCTGATCCACTCTGATCCAGTCTGATCCGATCTGATCCGGTCTGATCCACTCTGATCCAGTCTGATCCGGTCTGATCCGGTCTGATCCAGTCTGATCCAGTCTGATCCGGTCTGATCCGGTCTGATCCGCTCTGATCCGCTCTGATCCGGTCTGATCCGCTCTGATCCGGTCTGATCCGGTCTGATCCGCTCTGATCCGGTCTGATCCAGTCTGATCCGGTCTGATCCGCTCTGATCCGGTCTGATCCACTCTGATCCAGTCTGATCCGATCTGATCCGGTCTGATCCGGTCTGATCCGCTCTGATCCAGTCTGATCCGGTCTGATCCAGTCTGATCCGGTCATTGATCCACTCTGATCCAGTCTGATCCGATCTGATCCGGTCTGATCCGGTCTGATCCGCTCTGATCCAGTCTGATCCGGTCTGATCCGCTCTGATCCGGTCTGATCCAGTCTGATCTGGTCTGATCCGCTCTGATCCGGTCTGATCCACTCTGATCCAGTCTGATCCGATCTGATCCGGTCTGATCCGGTCTGATCCAGTCTGATCCGGTCTGATCCGGTCTGATCCACCCTGATCCGGTCTGATCCAGTCTGATCCGGTCATTGATCCAATCTGATCCGGTCTGATCCGGTCATTGATCCGGTCATTGATCTAGTCATTGATCCGGTCTGATCCGGTCATTGATCCGATCTGATCCAGTCTGATCCGGTCATTGATCCGATCTGATCCAATCATTGATCCAGTCATTGATCTGGTCTGATCCGGTCATTGATCCGGTCTGATCCGGTCATTGATCCAGTCTGATCCGATCTGATCCAGTCTGATCCAGTCTGATCAGATCTGATCCAGTCTGATCCGGTCTGATCCGGTCTGATCCGGTCATTGATCCAATCTGATCCAGTCTGATCCGGTCATTGATCCGGTCATTGATCCACTCATTGATCCGGTCTGATCCGGTCTGATCCAGTCTGATCCGGTCATTGATCCAATCTGATCCGGTCATTGATCCGGTCATTGATCTAGTCATTGATCCGGTCTGATCCGGTCATTGATCCGCTCTGATCCGGTCTGATCCGGTCTGATCCGCTCTGATCCGATCTGATCCAGTCTGATCCGATCTGATCCGGTCTGATCCAGTCTGATCCGGTCTGATCCGCTCTGATCCGGTCTGATCCAGTCTGATCCAGTCTGATCCGGTCTGATCCGGTCTGATCCAGTCTGATCCGATTTGATCCAGTCTGATCCGGTCTGATCCGATCTGATCCAGTCTGATCCAGTCTGATCCGGTCTGATCCGGTCTGATCCAGTCTGATCCGATTTGATCCAGTCTGATCCGGTCTGATCCGATCTGATCCAGTCTGATCCGGTCTGATCCGGTCATTGATCCACTCATTGATCTGGTCTGATCCGATCTGATCCGGTCTGATCCGGTCTGATCCAGTCTGATCCGGTCATTGATACGGTCTGATCCAGTCATTGATCCGATCTGATCCAGTCATTGATCCAATCTGATCCAATCTGATCCTGTCTGATCCGATCTGATCCGGTCTGATCCGGTCATTGATCCACTCAATGATCCAGTCTGATCCGGTCATTGATCCAGTCATTGATCTAGTCATTGATCCGGTCATTGATCCGGTCTGATCCGGTCATTGATCCAGTCATTGATCCACTCATTGATCCGATCTGATCCGGTCTGATCCGGTCTGATCCAGTCTGATCCAGTCATTGATCCAATCTGATCCGGTCTGATCCGGTCATTGATCCGGTCTGATCCAGTCTGATCCGGTCATTGATACGGTCTGATCCAGTCATTGATCCGATCTGATCCAGTCATTGATCCAATCTGATCCAATCTGATCCTGTCTGATCCGATCTGATCCGGTCTGATCCGGTCATTGATCCACTCAATGATCCAGTCTGATCCGGTCATTGATCCAGTCATTGATCTAGTCATTGATCCGGTCATTGATCCGGTCTGATCCGGTCATTGATCCAGTCATTGATCCACTCATTGATCCGATCTGATCCGGTCTGATCCGGTCTGATCCAGTCTGATCCAGTCATTGATCCAATCTGATCCGGTCTGATCCGGTCATTGATCCAGTCATTGATCCGGTCTGATCCGGTCATTGATCCAGTCATTGATCTAGTCATTGATCCGGTCTGATCCGGTCATTGATCCGATCTGATCCGGTCTGATCCGGTCATTGATCCACTCAATGATCCAGTCTGATCCGGTCATTGATCCAGTCATTGATCTAATCATTGATCCGGTCATTGATCCGGTCTGATCCGGTCATTGATCCAGTCATTGATCCAGTCATTGACCCGATCTGATCCGGTCTGATCCGGTCTGATCCAGTCTGATCCGGTCTGATCCGGTCTGATCCGGTCTGATCCAGTCTGATCCGGTCATTGATACGGTCTGATCCAGTCATTGATCCGATCTGATCCAGTCATTGATCCAATCTGATCCAATCTGATCCTGTCTGATCCGATCTGATCCGGTCTGATCCGGTCATTGATCCACTCAATGATCCAGTCTGATCCGGTCATTGATCCAGTCATTGATCTAGTCATTGATCCGGTCATTGATCCGGTCTGATCCGGTCATTGATCCAGTCATTGATCCACTCATTGATCCGATCTGATCCGGTCTGATCCGGTCTGATCCAGTCTGATCCAGTCATTGATCCAATCTGATCCGGTCTGATCCGGTCATTGATCCAGTCATTGATCCGGTCTGATCCGGTCATTGATCCAGTCATTGATCTAGTCATTGATCCGGTCTGATCCGGTCATTGATCCGATCTGATCCGGTCTGATCCGGTCATTGATCCACTCAATGATCCAGTCTGATCCGGTCATTGATCCAGTCATTGATCTAATCATTGATCCGGTCATTGATCCGGTCTGATCCGGTCATTGATCCAGTCATTGATCCAGTCATTGATCCGATCTGATCCGGTCTGATCCGGTCTGATCCAGTCTGATCCGGTCTGATCCGGTCATTGATCCGGTCTGATCCGGTCATTGATCCGGTCATTGATCCAGTCATTGATCTAGTCATTGATCCGGTCTGATCCGGTCATTGATCCGATCTGATCCGGTCATTGATCCGGTCTTGATCCGATCTGATCCGGTCATTGATCCAGTCATTGATCCGGTCATTGATCCGGTCTGATCCGGTCATTGATCCAGTCATTGATCCAGTCTGATCCAGTCTGATCCGATCTGATCCAGTCTGATCCGGTCATTGATCCAATCTGATCCGGTCATTGATCCGGTCATTGATCTAGTCATTGATCCGGTCTGATCCGGTCATTGATCCGATCTGATCCGGTCTGATCCGGTCATTGATCCGGTCTGATCCGGTCTGATCCGCTCTGATCCACTCTGATCCGGTCTGATCCAGTCTGATCCGGTCTGATCCGGTCTGATCCAGTCTGATCCGATCTGATCCGGTCTGATCCGGTCTGATCCAGTCTTATCCGGTCTGATCCGCTCTGATCCAGTCTGATCCGATCTGATCCGGTCTGATCCAGTCTGATCCGGTCATTGATACGGTCTGATCCAGTCATTGATCCGATCTGATCCAGTCATTGATCCAATCTGATCCAATCTGATCCTGTCTGATCCGATCTGATCCGGTCTGAACCGGTCATTGATCCACTCAATGATCCAGTCTGATCCGGTCATTGATCCAGTCATTGATCTAGTCATTGATCCGGTCATTGATCCGGTCTGATCCGGTCATTGATCCAGTCATTGATCCACTCATTGATCCGATCTGATCCGGTCTGATCCGCTCTGATCCAGTCTGATCCGGTCTGATCCGCTCTGATCCGGTCTGATCCGGTCTGATCCGCTCTGATCCGGTCTGATCCAGTCTGATCCGGTCTGATCCGCTCTGATCCGGTCTGATCCACTCTGATCCAGTCTGATCCGATCTGATCCGGTCTGATCCACTCTGATCCAGTCTGATCCGGTCTGATCCGGTCTGATCCAGTCTGATCCAGTCTGATCCGGTCTGATCCGCTCTGATCCGCTCTGATCCGGTCTGATCCGCTCTGATCCGGTCTGATCCGGTCTGATCCGCTCTGATCCGGTCTGATCCAGTCTGATCCGGTCTGATCCGCTCTGATCCGGTCTGATCCACTCTGATCCAGTCTGATCCGATCTGATCCGGTCTGATCCGGTCTGATCCGCTCTGATCCAGTCTGATCCGGTCTGATCCGCTCTGATCTGGTCTGATCCACCCTGATCCGGTCTGATCCGGTCTGATCCAGTCTGATCCGGTCTGATCCGGTCTGATCCACCCTGATCCGGTCTGATCCAGTCTGATCCGGTCATTGATCCAATCTGATCCGGTCTGATCCGGTCATTGATCCGGTCATTGATCTAGTCATTGATCCGGTCTGATCCGGTCATTGATCCGATCTGATCCAGTCTGATCCGGTCATTGATCCAGTCATTGATCCGGTCTGATCCGGTCATTGATCCAGTCATTGATCTAGTCATTGATCCGGTCTGATCCGGTCATTGATCCGATCTGATCCAGTCTGATCCGGTCATTGATCCGATCTGATCCAATCATTGATCCAGTCATTGATCTGGTCTGATCCGGTCATTGATCCGGTCTGATCCGGTCATTGATCCAGTCTGATCCAGTCTGATCCGATCTGATCCAGTCTGATCAGATCTGATCCAGTCTGATCCGGTCTGATCCGGTCTGATCCGGTCATTGATCCAATCTGATCCAGTCTGATCCGGTCATTGATCCGGTCATTGATCCACTCATTGATCCGGTCTGATCCGGTCTGATCCAGTCTGATCCGGTCATTGATCCAATCTGATCCGGTCTGATCCGGTCATTGATCCGGTCATTGATCTAGTCATTGATCCGGTCTGATCCGGTCATTGATCCGCTCTGATCCGGTCTGATCCGGTCTGATCCGCTCTGATCCGATCTGATCCGCTCTGATCCGATCTGATCCGGTCTGATCCGGTCTGATCCAGTCTGATCCGATCTGATCCGGTCTGATCCAGTCTGATCCGGTCTGATCCGCTCTGATCCGGTCTGATCCAGTCTGATCCAGTCTGATCCGGTCTGATCCGGTCTGATCCAGTCTGATCCGATTTGATCCAGTCTGATCCGGTCTGATCCGATCTGATCCAGTCTGATCCGGTCTGATCCGGTCATTGATCCACTCATTGATCTGGTCTGATCCGATCTGATCCGGTCTGATCCGGTCTGATCCAGTCTGATCCGGTCATTGATACGGTCTGATCCAGTCATTGATCCGATCTGATCCAGTCATTGATCCAATCTGATCCAATCTGATCCTGTCTGATCCGATCTGATCCGGTCTGATCTGGTCATTGATCCACTCAATGATCCAGTCTGATCCGGTCATTGATCCAGTCATTGATCTAGTCATTGATCCGGTCATTGATCCGGTCTGATCCGGTCATTGATCCAGTCATTGATCCACTCATTGATCCGATCTGATCCGGTCTGATCCAGTCTGATCCGGTCATTGATCCAATCTGATCCGGTCTGATCCGGTCAAAGATCCAGTCATTGATCCGGTCTGATCCGGTCATTGATCCAGTCATTGATCTAGTCATTGATCCGGTCTGATCCGGTCATTGATCCGATCTGATCCGGTCTGATCCGGTCATTGATCCACTCAATGATCCAGTCTGATCCGGTCATTGATCCAGTCATTGATCTAGTCATTGATCCGGTCATTGATCCGGTCTGATCCGGTCATTGATCCAGTCATTGATCCACTCATTGATCCGATCTGATCCGGTCTGATCCGGTCTGATCCAGTCTGATCCGGTCATTGATCCAATCTGATCCGGTCTGATCCGGTCATTGATCCGGTCTGATCCGGTCATTGATCCGGTCATTGATCCAGTCATTGATCTAGTCATTGATCCGGTCTGATCCGGTCATTGATCCGATCTGATCCGGTCATTGATCCGGTCTTGATCCGATCTGATCCGGTCATTGATCCAGTCATTGATCCGGTCATTGATCCGGTCTGATCCGGTCATTGATCCAGTCATTGATCCAGTCTGATCCAGTCTGATCCAGTCTGATCCGATCTGATCCAGTCTGATCCGGTCATTGATCCAATCTGATCCGGTCATTGATCCGGTCATTGATCTAGTCATTGATCCGGTCTGATCCGGTCATTGATCCGATCTGATCCGGTCATTGATCCGGTCTGATCCGGTCTGATCCGGTCTGATCCAGGGTTGGGACCAGGAGGCAGAATTGTAGTCCTACACACTTTTCTGCAGCTTCCCACCTGCCGCCGCCCACCCAAAACCCCATTCCGACCTTATACAACTTCCCAGCAGTAAGAATTAAACAACACAAAAACACTTCTGGGGTTAATCGTGAAAACCTCATAAAAATAAAAACAATGGATCTAATAAAATCTGAAAATAAGACAATAAAGTGTGGCCTACTGAATATTAGATCCCTCCCAAATAAGTCTTTATTAGTCAATGACTTGATATGTGATCACCACATTGATTTATTCTGTCTTACGGAAACCTGGTTACAGCAAGAGGATTATGTTAGTATTAATGAAGCTACGCCAGCTAACTATTTAAACTTTCACATTCCTAGAACTACAGGCAGAGGAGGAGGTGTTGCAGCTATTTTTAAGTCAGAATTTTTAATTAATCCTAAGCACAAAACTAACTATAAATCCTTTGAATTCCTGACATTAAATTTATCTCATCCAAAATGGAATTCAGAGAAACCGCTCCTTTTAGCATTAGTGTATCGCCCACCTGGACCTTACTCCGAGTTTCTGACCGAATTCTCTGATCTCTTGTCTGAGTTAGTGCTGACTACTGATAAGGTCATTGTACTAGGTGATTTTAATATTCATGTTGACGTTGAAAATGATAGTTTAAACATTTCCTTTAGCTCTATTCTAAACTCAATTGGGTTTTCACAAAATGTCAATGGAGCCACTCACTCTCATGGTCACACTCTTGATCTTGTTCTAACATATGGTATTGAGACTGATGAGCTCAAAGTATTTCCTCAAAACCCTGTCTTGTCCGATCACTTCTTATTAACCTTTGAATTCACTTTATTTGATTACTCACTGACCAAAAATAAATTCTACTATAGTAGATGTTTATCAGACAATAATATTACAAAATTTAAACAATCAATTGAATCAATTTTTTCACATCTACCATGTGTTAGCATGACTGAGAGTCCCCCTTTAAGCCTTACTCCTGCTCAGATTGATCAACATGCTGATACTATAACAGCTTCAATGCGTACAACCTTGGATAATGTTGCTCCCCTAAAGAAGAAGAAATTAGGTAAGATTATGAAGGCTCCCTGGTTTAAATCCCAGCTTCGAGCTCTAAAACAGGCATCAAGGCGTTTGGAAAACAGATGGCGTTCATCAGGACTAGAGGAGTCTCACTTAACCTGGAAAGAAAGTTTAAGCATATACAAAAAAGCCTTACGTACGGCAAGAACAGCTTATTATTCATCATTGATAGAGGAAAACAAAAACAACCCTCGGTTTCTTTTCAGCACTGTAGCTAGGCTTACTAGGAGCCGGAGCGCTGTGGAGCCATGTATTCCTTTCTCACTTAGCTGTGATGATTTCATGTATTTTTTCAGGAATAAAATTGACACTATTAGAGATCAAATTGACAATACTCTTCCTTCTACCTATAATGTTGAGCCTGTTTTGGTCTCCGAAGCATCCTTAGAACCAGGATCTGACTTGTGTCTAAATAGTTTCTGTCCTGTCCAACCCTCTGAATTAACTAAAATAATAGCTTCATCTAAACCATCCACCTGTATCTTAGACCCTCTCCCAACGAGCCTCTTTAAGGACATTTTCCCTTTAATTAATACATCACTACTAAGTCTTATCAATATGTCTTTAGTGACAGGATATGTACCACAATCATTTAAAACTGCTGTAATCAAGCCTTTACTTAAAAAGCAATCTCTGGATCCAGAGGTGATAGCAAATTATAGACCTATATCTAACCTCCCGTTTATGTCCAAAATTCTGGAGAAAATAGTTTCAGCTCAGCTACATGCCCACCTGAGCAGAAATAATTTATGCGAGGAGTTTCAGTCAGGATTTAGAGCTCATCATAGCACTGAGACGGCATTGGTGAAAGTTACTAATGACCTTCTTATGGCCTCAGACAAAGGACTTGTGTCCGTACTTATCTTGCTTGATCTTAGTGCTGCATTTGATACAGTCGATCATAACATTCTGTTACAAAGACTAGAACAGGTGATTGGAATTACAGGTACAGCGTTAAGCTGGTTTAAATCATATTTATCTGATAGACTTCAGTTTGTTCATGTAAATGACAAGTCCTCCTCCCAAACTACAGTAAGTCATGGAGTTCCTCAAGGTTCTGTACTTGGACCAATACTCTTCACACTATATATGCTCCCTTTAGGCAAAATTATTAGACAGCATGGAATAAACTTTCATTGTTATGCAGATGATACTCAACTATACTTATCCTTTAAACCAGATGAAACAAATCAGCCCAATAGGCTACAAAATTGTCTCATAGACATAAAGACTTGGATGTCTAGAAATTTTCTCCTCTTAAACTCAGATAAGACTGAAGTAATTCTCGTTGGATCTGAAAAACTCAGAGCTAAATTTTCCGGTTTTGTAATGAACCTGGATGGCATTACTTTAGCTTCCAGTGCTACAGTGAGAAACCTTGGAGTAATATTTGACCCTGACCTGTCCTTTGGCCCACATATTAAGCAGGTTACTAAAACAGCCTTCTTTCATTTACGTAATATAGCCAAAATTAGGGACATTCTGTCTCGGAGTGATGCAGAAAAACTGGTTCACGCTTTTGTTACTTCGAGACTAGATTACTGTAACTCTCTATTACTGGGCTGTCCTAAATATGCCCTGAAAAGCCTTCAGCTGATCCAGAATTCTGCAGCCAGAGTCCTGACCAGAACCAGCATGAGAGATCATATTTCTCCAGTTTTAGCCTCTCTTCATTGGCTGCCTGTTGAATCTAGAATAGAATTTAAAATCCTTCTCCTTACATATAAAGCCCTCCACAACCAGGCACCACTATATATCAAAGACCTCATTGTTCCTTATATACCAAGTAGAGTACTTCGTTCGCAGACTGCAGGCTTACTTGTGGTTCCTAGAGTCTCAAAGAGCCGAGCAGGAGGCAGAGCCTTTGGTTATCAGGCCCCTCTCTTATGGAATAAGCTCCCAGTTAGTGTTAGGGAAGCAGACACCCTCCCCACCTTTAAGACTAGGCTGAAGACTTATCTTTTTGATAAGTCCTATAGCTAGGGATGGTTAGCATCCCTTAGTTATGCTGCTATAGGTTTAGACTGCTGAGGGACATTTCCTGATACACTGAGCTTCTTTCTTTTTCTCTTTATCTCTTTCTTTTACCACCCCCCCCCCCATAACAGTGTTGCATCATTAACATGTATGTCTCCTGTCTCAGCAGGTCTCCCTGGCCGGGAGTAGCAGTTCCTGTTGTCTGTTGTCTCTCTGTCCTCTTCCCCCCACACAGCAGAGGCAGATGGCTGCCTGTCCTTGAGCCGGGTTCTGCCGGAGGTTTCCTTCCTGTTAAAAGGGAGTTTTTTTCCTTCCCACTGTTGCCAGTGTGCTTGCTCAGGATGGGAGATTGAGTTGGACTCAACTCAATCTGTTGGTTTCCTTATATAGGCTGTTATGAATTGGCCTTCATTATGTTTTCCCCTCTGTCTGTAAAGCGTCTTGAGATGGCATTGCCGTGATTTGACGCTATATAAATAAAGTTGAATTGAATTGAATTGAATTGATCCGCTCTGATCCACTCTGATCCGGTCTGATCCAGTCTGATCCAGTCTGATCCGATCTGATCCGGTCTGATCCGGTCTGATCCAGTCTTATCCGGTCTGATCCGCTCTGATCCAGTCTGATCCGATCTGATCCGGTCTGATCCAGTCTGATCCGATCTGATCCAGTCTGATCCGATCTGATCCAGTCTGATCCGGTCTGATCCGGTCTGATCCAGTCTGATCCGATCTGATCCGGTCTGATCCAGTCTGATCCGATCTGATCCGGTCATTGATCCGATCTGATCCAGTCTGATCCGGTCTGATCTGATCTGATCCAGTCTGATCCGGTCTGATCCGGTCATTGATCCACTCATTGATCCAGTCTGATCCGGTCATTGATCCACTCATTGATCCGGTCTGATCCGATTTTATCAGGTCTGATCCGGTCTGATCCAGTCTGATCCGGTCTGATCCGGTCATTGATCCACTCATTGATCTGGTCTGATCTGGTCTGATCCGATCTGATCCGGTCTGATCCGGTCATTGATCCGGTCTTATCCAGTCATTGATCCGATCTGATCCGGTCATTGATCCAATCTGATCCAATCTGATCCTGTCTGATCCGATCTGATCCGGTCTGATCCGGTCATTGATCCACTCAATGATCCAGTCTGATGCGGTCATTGATCCAGTCATTGATCTAGTCATTGATCCGGTCATTGATCCGGTCTGATCCGGTCATTGATCCAGTCATTGATCCACTCATTGATCCGGTCTGATCCGATCTGATCCGGTCTGATCCGGTCTGATCCAGTCTGATCCGGTCATTGATCCAATCTGATCCGGTCTGATCCGGTCATTGATCCGGTCATTGATCTAGTCATTGATCTGGTCTGATCCGGTCATTGATCCGATCTGATCCAGTCTGATCCGGTCATTGATCCAGTCATTGATCTGGTCTGATCCGGTCATTGATCCGGTCATTGATCCAGTCATTGATCTAGTCATTGATCCGGTCTGATCCGGTCATTGATCCGATATGATCCGGTCATTAATCCGGTCATTGATCCGATCTGATCCGGTCTGATCCAGTCTGATCCGGTCTGATCCAGTCTGATCCGATCTGATCCGGTCTGATCCAGTCTTATCCGGTCTGATCCGCTCTGATCCAGTCTGATCCGATCTGATCCGGTCTGATCCAGTCTGATCCGATCTGATCCAGTCTGATCCGGTCTGATCCGGTCTGATCCAGTCTGATCCGATCTGATCCGGTCTGATCCAGTCTGATCCGATCTGATCCGGTCTGATCCGGTCTGATCTGATCTGATCCAGTCTGATCCGGTCTGATCCGGTCATTGATCCACTCATTGATCCAGTCTGATCCGGTCATTGATCCACTCATTGATCCGGTCTGATCCGATTTTATCAGGTCTGATCCGGTCTGATCCAGTCTGATCCGGTCTGATCCGGTCATTGATCCACTCATTGATCTGGTCTGATCTGGTCTGATCCGATCTGATCCGGTCTGATCCGGTCATTGATCCGGTCTTATCCAGTCATTGATCCGATCTGATCCGGTCATTGATCCAATCTGATCCAATCTGATCCTGTCTGATCCGATCTGATCCGGTCTGATCCGGTCATTGATCCACTCAATGATCCAGTCTGATGCGGTCATTGATCCAGTCATTGATCTAGTCATTGATCCGGTCATTGATCCGGTCTGATCCGGTCATTGATCCAGTCATTGATCCACTCATTGATCCGGTCTGATCCGATCTGATCCGGTCTGATCCGGTCTGATCCAGTCTGATCCGGTCATTGATCCAATCTGATCCGGTCTGATCCGGTCATTGATCTAGTCATTGATCTGGTCTGATCCGGTCATTGATCCGATCTGATCCAGTCTGATCCGGTCATTGATCCAGTCATTGATCTGGTCTGATCCGGTCATTGATCCGGTCATTGATCCAGTCATTGATCTAGTCATTGATCCGGTGTGATCCGGTCATTGATCCGATATGATCCGGTCATTGATCCGGTCATTGATCCGATCTGATCCGGTCATTGATCCAGTCATTGATCTGGTCTGATCCGGTCATTGATCCAGTCATTGATCCAGTCATTGATCCAGTCTGATCCAGTCTGATCCGATCTGATCCAGTCTGATCCGGTCTGATCCGGTCATTGATCCAATCTGATCCGGTCTGATCCGGTCATTGATCCGGTCATTAATCTAGTCATTGATCCGGTCTGATCCGGTCATGGATCCGATCTGATCCAGTCTGATCCGGTCATTGATCCGGTCATTGATCCAGTCATTGATCTAGTCATTGATCCGGTCTGATCCGGTCATTGATCCGATCTGATCCGGTCTGATCCGGTCATTGATCCGGTCATTGATCCGATCTGATCCGGTCATTGATCCGGTCTGATCCGGTCATTGATCCAGTCATTGATCCGGTCTGATCCGGTCTGATCCGGTCATTGATCCACTCATTGATCCGGTCTGATCCGGTCATTGGTCCGGTCATTGATCCGGCTGTGTCAGAACTTCCTTCAGCTAAATGAAGACCAAAGTGGAAGAAGTTACATTTTGACGAATATGAGCACAAAGGTTGACGTAAAACCTGTAAAGGCAGCGAGTCCACCTTGTATCTCATGGAGTCATCATGTCCTGCTGGTCTTATCAGTCCCTCACATGGTTCTGGAGGACATCCGGCCCTCTTCAGCTTACAGCAGGTTTTTATGAACCGGCTCTGAAGGGTTTTATTCGGGGTAAAGTCTTGACTTTGGACCGTTGCACCACCTCGTGACCCAGTTTCAGCCAGTAAACCGCCTCATCTGACGCTGCAGGTTTGGTCTCTGGAGGAGTTCCTGATCCGCTTCCTGGAGGCCAGACCATCATACCTCCACCACCGTGCCGACAACTTCTGTAAGGCGAACAGAATCCGGTTTAAACTGGAAACTGTTGCATAGATGTTCCCATTTCTTTATTTTACCCTGAAAACCAGCAAAGACCTGAACCAGGACCTGAAAGATCCATCTGGACCTTCAGCTGATTTTCTACTGTTGGCTGAAATGGTCTCTATGGAAACATGACCGTCAAGGAGCCAGAAGCTGAGGAAGACCAGTGGAAACAGGTTCGACCGAAGTCTGGATCCTCCCCAGAACTCGGACCTCGTCGAGTCCGATGGAGGTCTGGATCCTCCCCAGAACCCGGACCTCGTCAGAGTTTTTTATCCTACTTGTGATAATATTATCTGTACTTCCTGTTTTGTGAGCAGTTCGATCAGCAGGGACTGTTTTTCGTGCCATATAAATAAAACTTGAATTGAATTGAAATTTACAAACCAAACTAAAAGTCAGATTTAATTTGATCCTAAAAAATTCTGCAGATAAATTTGTTTCCATAAAACTTTGTGGGAACAATAAAACAAAAATCTTTAGTTTCTTTTTCATTAAACTTTGTCAGCTCAGCGTTCCAAACATTTTGTGTGATAACATGAATATTAATATATAAAAACACTTGACAAACAGTTCTGCTTTCTTATTTCTGAGTTCTTATCGTCGCTACGCGGACGGATCCACTTTTAGCTGCGTCTCTTTTAGGCCTTGTGTTCCTCTCAGAGACGAGCTGGACAGAAAACACTGATTCTTCTTTGTCCACATGAGAAACTTCCAGCTACCATGGAAACTGGGGCTGAAACAATACATTGATCTAAACTTAAATATCAGTTATGTTGTCAATGAGCCAATCACATTGATCCAAAATGCAAATATTGTTTAACAAATCAATACAATAACTATTTATCCAGTGCAGATTTATTTATAAGAACTTTTTAAAATATTGTAAATGAATCAATTTAAATGTCTCAGAGGTAAAATGTGTAAAATGATGTTTGAGTTACTTTCAGGATTTTATTATGAAGGGAAATGATGGCGACATTGGTTTATCGGTCCGAATCCGAATCAGATTCAGACTGAATTTGAGATATTGGCAATCATCGAATCACGTTCTGCTGAATCAGTAAAATCTCATACGACGATCGAGCTGGTGGTTTCCATGGAAACGCTGGGTCCATCAGGCACCACGCGGTCCATCAGGAGTCTTGGGGTAAACAGTGACTCAGAAGGCTCCGCCTCCACTCCATCCCCGCTCCATCTCTACCCCGCCTCCGCTTCGTCCCCGCTCCGCCTCCGCTTCCTCCCCGCTCCGCCTCCGCTTCCTCCCCGCTACGCCTCCGCTTCCTCCCCGCTCCGCCTCCGCTTCCTCCCTGCTACGCCTCCGCTTCATCTCTTCTCCGCCTCCACTCCACCTCTGCCCCGCCTCCGCTCCGTCCCCGCTCAACCTTTGCTCCACCTCTGCCCCGCCTCCGCTCCACCTCCGCCCCGCCTCCGCTTCGTCCCCGATCCGCCGCCGCTTTGTCCCGCTCCATCTCTACCCCGCCTCCACTACATATCCGATCCGCCTCCACTTCGTCCCCGCTCCGCCTCCGCTCCACCTCCGCTTTGTCCCGCTCCGCCTCCGCTCCATATCCCGCTCCATATCCCGCTCCCTGGCTCTCCATCCTCCTCATCCTCTTTAGAGATTATGTAAAGATTTTGATCCTCATTCAATCACTGACTGGTCCAACACCTGCTTAACTTTTTTAAACTTTTTTTTTTTTTTTACAGCGGCCATAGTTACATGATACATTATAACCACGCCCCACTTGACATTACGTACGTAACAAGATGAAACATAAATATCAGGGGTATGAAAAATCTGATATTAAAGCAAGACAAAATACAACAATAATAAAAAATTTTAAAAAAAAAAACCAAACAAACACACACACACACACACACACACTGACAAGGAAAAAAACCCCTGAGAGGATTGTTTTGATATTAATACACGGTAAAAAATAGATAAATAAATAAAAATAGACCCAGGATAACTTTACATGTAAATTTTATCAGCAGCACATACCAACCTAATATATATGGTAGATGTTCCAGTCTCATCAAGTAAAGCTAAATAAAGGTTTCCACACCTTCTGATGGTAGTTTTGTTTATGTCGCCTGCTAAAACAAATCTGTTCCATCCTGGAGACAGAAACCATTTCATATACTTAGCCTCCTGACTACCAGTAGTTCAATTCCTCCTCTGTGGAGGACCTTTGTCAACCAAAATATTTTCATCTCCCTGAAAGCTACTGAACTGAATATCTTATAAACACATGAAATTGTTTCTTAGATAAATTTAACTACATTTTACCACAATACTTAAAAGTTTAAGTAATGTCCTCCATGGTGGACATTTGTAGTTACTTCTTTCATTTTGTTGCGTTTTTTTTTTTTCAAATAAGAAGAAAGAGATTCATGGTCAGAGGCAGAGAGGATGTTGCTGCAATGACTGATGGGAACTCAGATATTGAGTTGTCTGATGAAGAAGATCAAGATGCAGAGTTTGAACCAGAAGCAGAGGATACAGAAAGCTCTGAAGAAGAAATTCAGGCAGGGCGAGCAGAGACAGAAGAGTCAGAGCAAGCAGGACAGTCCATCTATGACCAGTCGCCGTCCACCGCGGAGCAAGACTACAATGTACACCTTGAGTTTTTATTCTCAAGAAAATACACTTTTTAATCAAATGGTATGAGAAGCAACTTCCTCTTTTTCTTCTCATTTCTTTTTTACTTAAGATTTGACCCCCAAATGGTTGATCCTGTTGCTCAGGACAATGATGCAATAACACGCCAAAACTGGACTCCAATCGTCAACTCATGGCTTCAGTATAAAGCTGACTGGGAACATATGGGAAAGAAACCACTGAAGTTCCTTGAGTTCAAATTGCTTTCTCTGGCCCAAGCAGGAATGGCGAGTGACAGTGAAGATGACTACAGTCCTCCACATCAAAAGTGGAACCCTCAGCCAAATACAGTTGTTAGACACAACGGGGCAGAGATGGTGGATGAAACACATGCATCAAGGTGTCGCAGGTCCGGTTGCAAGAGCAAAACATACAAGATGTGCACTAAGTGCATGGTGTTCGTTTGCATATTGAAGAAATGGAATTGCTTCCTCAAATATCATACCCCGTAGAGCAGAAATCCATCAACAATTTGGCATAAATGAACAAACTCATAGTTTCACACAAGTGTTTTCACTTATTCTTATGTTGACTGTTTGGTATGTATAAATACACCACAGAAAAGTGGTAAGGGGTTTTCATTTCAATGTTATGTCAACTTTTTGGCATTTTTATACACTGAGAGACAGTGAAGCTGAAATTTCACTTATTCTTATATTTACTTTTCAGTATTTTAATGCAGAACTGAGAGTCAATGTTTTCACTTGTTCTTAAGTTGACGTTTTGGGTATTTTCTTTAGTATTTTCTGCATCTTTTTCAATGTTTGTTTTTTCACGTATGGCGTTCCAATGTCCACTGTAGTGGACACATGATATCTTAAAAACAAAAACTTATTTTTTTAAAAAAAACAAAAAACCTTTTCATTGTCCTTATTACCTTTAAATTAACCAGGAAAGTTAATAAAATTAGTTATTGCACAACAATTTTTTCCTGGTAGTCAGGAGGTTAGATTGGTAAAGAATTTAGAAAAATCTGTTTATGTGACCTTTGCATTACAGGAGTAAAGTTCCTTGTAGGAATATCTAAACCGCGTATTTATCTCTTTGGATTAGTGATCCGCTGACCAGATTTAGATTTTATTCTATGAATGGCTTGGTTAACTCTTTCCCCTGTAAGTTGGTTAGCCAGGAATTTCTCTGGCTTGTCACCAAGCTCAAAATGTTTTCGCTCGACTAACCTGTTTATTCCTTTGTATTCATACTTTAGTTTTAAAATCTTGTTACAATCAGGTGGTGAGAGAGAGGATTTGTATGTCTCTTCAAGTATGGAAAGTATTCTCTCAATTTCCTGAAGACGACAATTAAGTTCCTTTTTTCTTAGCGGAGTCAAAAGAAATCATATGACCTCCCATCACTGGTCTCCCATCGAGTGGAATCAGACACTTCTCCATTATCATTTATGGCATCTGTGCAGTCATATACGCCATGAGTGGTCTTCAAGAAGGCTGGAGTTAAAACGCCGGTTATGTTGTGGTTTAGACAGAGTCATTTTAAGCATAAGATAAACTGGACTATGATCAGATATTGTTATGTTATGGTAAGTGGAGTTGTCAACCCCAGAAAGTAATTCAGAAGAATAAAGAAATAGTCAGTTCTATTATAAGATCTATGAATATGTGAGTAAAATGAAGTCTTTATCAGTAGAGGGAAGCAATCTCCAAATCTCCACCAACTATCTAGTTGTAATCAGATCATTTAAGGTTTGGACGGAGGCTGTGACAGGAGGTGGTTTTATAGAAAATCTAAGATCGGATCAAGATAACTATTAAAGTCGCCTGCAACAATAACATTAGGGGTAAAAGGTGGTATCAAATGAAATACTTTGTGAAAGAAACTGGGATTATCTTCATTTGGACAATATAAGTTCAGTAACGTTACTGGGAGCGAATTTACATTTCCAGATATCAAATATCTACCGTATGGGTCTGCTGTCATGCAGTCGAGATGGGATTTAATTTAATGTTCATATTACTGTGCGCTTTAAGGCATTTTTGTCTTCTAGATTTGAATCAGACTCAGAGAAGTTTATTAATTTCATTCATACGCGACAGAAAAGTTGTTAAAACATTTAGAAGCCCAATACCAGTGTTTGTAAACTTTACTAATGGTGAAAAACCAGACGAAACGCCTTCAGGGAGAGGTTTCTGTTTTTTAGATCATCTGCTGGATACAGATGACGTCATCTCGGCAGCCAATCAGAAAATCGGACGCCTGCACGCGGAAGCTGCAGCTGTATTTAAACTGATTCCCAACTCTGCGGCCGACAGAAACGTCTGGGAGGAGTTGGACCACAGACCAAGCTGGAGAAGAAGATGATGAAGATGGAGATGAAGGTCCTGTTGCTGCTAGTTTTCTCTGCCTGCTTTCTGACCGCGCGCGGCGCCTCCTCTTCCTCATGTAACCTTCCTCCTGCCCGGTGGTGTTCGTCCCTGGAAACAGCTGCTCGGTGCGGGGTGAGTTCCTCTGGAAAACAGCTGGAAAATGTCAAACAGCTGGAAAGTTAGCTTAACTTTACCACAAACAGTCACGTGTCTGTAGACGGAATGACGCGACTTTATTTTCCCCAGAGAGAAACTCACTTTCTGTCATAAACTCCACACTAAATTATTATTATTATTATTATTATTATTGTTGTTGTTGTTGTTGTTGTTGTTGTTATTATTATTATGTGGAGAAAGTCAGCTAAACTTTCAGCTTGTTTGTTTGTTGTTTTTGGAATCACTTTGAGGAAAAAGCTGTGATTTACTGCAGGGGAAAATAACGAGTAGTACCAGGAAGTAAAACTCCAAATTCCTCTTTTTCACACCACCATAATGTCATATACTACTAGTTCTCCCAATATACCACTAACCGCTTAATCCAATTCAGGGTCAACATACTATTACTTTACCAAATATACTACTAGTTTACTCAATATACTAGCAGTTTACCTAATATACCACTAACCACGTAATCCATTTCAGGGTTATTATACTACTAGTTTACCTAATATACTACTAGTTTATTTAACTATCAGTTTACCTAATATACTACTAGTTCATTTAATAACTGTTAGTTTACTTAATATACTACTAGTTTACTTAACATACAACTAATTTATCTAATTTTCTATTTTTGAATATATAGTTGTATGTGTTTATATATAGATATACATGCATATTTGTGTGTAATATATGTATGTATGTATGTGTGTGTGTGTATGTGTGTGTATATATATATATATATATATATATATATATATATATATACATATATATGAAGGTAACGGTGTGTTTATGATGTGTCAGCATCAGGAGGCGTAAACATGACCAGAATAAATAAAGTGTGACGTGCACGTACGTGCATGGAAGGACTCGTCTGCAGGACATATGAGGGGACGTCTCATAGTGTGACACGGTGTGGATGGGATTTCTGTGCATCCGGGACGGAGGATGTGGATCAGAAGCTGAGTCTGGTCTCTGGTTCAGGTCCTGAAACAGTGTCTGGAGTCGGATTTCCTCAGGTCCCGGCAGACATCAGAACCAGTCCAGGTGGCTCTTTACTACGAGAGTCTGTGTCCTGGATGCAGAGGGTTCCTCACCGGGATGCTGTTCCCCACCTGGGTCCTCCTGAACCAGATCATGTCCGTGACCCTGGTTCCCTACGGCAACGCCCAGGTGAGTAAGGACCAGGATACTGCGATGACGCCGCCGAATCGTAGCTTCATCCTGCTGCTGTCTGTTCCAGGAGAAGCCGGACGGACAGAAGTACACCTACGAGTGCCAGCATGGAAAACAAGAGTGCCTGGGGAACATGATCGAGGTAACGATGTTGTGAAGTTGCGTCTTATCTCGTCCAATCAGCATCAGGGACGATGTTTGTTGTCTTCCTTCCATGTGAGATCTGATCAGCGGTCCTGTTCTTCCCAGACTTGCATCCTGAACATGACCGACGCGGCGTTCCCAATCATCTTCTGCATGGAATCCTCCTCTGACGTCATTGGATCAGCTGAGAGTGTGAGTGGTGTGTGTGTGTGTGTGTGTGCACGCACGTGTACGTGCTCATCTGGTGTGCTTCTCCCTGTTGATGCGTCCTTTCCTCCGCTCAGTGTGTGAAGCTGTACGCTCCCGAGCTCAGCATGGACAAGGTGATGAGCTGCATGAACGGAGATCAGGGGATCCAGCTGATGCACCAGAACGCCATGGCAACCAGAGCTCTGAAGCCTCCACACCAGTATGTTCCCTGGGTGACCATTAACGGGGTAAGTCGTCATCGCCATCAGAACTCTGTGATGGTCATGTGACCCTCCAGCTGGTCTACGGAGGTTTTCCAGCGTTTCTATCCGTCCAGGAGGTTTACAATCCAGACACAACATGTAGTGTTTATTCCGAGACTCTAGATGGTAAATCCACCATTATTTATCACATCTTCATCACCATCACTACCATGTTGCTAAGAGACCTCTATTTTCACCTGGACATGATGATGAAGACACTTCCTGTCAGACTTTCCACCAATCAGAGAGCTTAAACTGACGGTAACGTCCAATCAGGAGCAGCCAAAGATCAACAAGTGATGAGAAAAGAGTGGAGGTGGTGATGGAGATGAGTGGTAGCAGAACAACAGCCGGTTCCTATGACGACGGTTCGTTGTGTAAAACGATGATCCACAAAGATATTTAATGTACAGGTACACGTCAGAAAAGTAGAATATCATGAAAAAGTTCAATATTTTCCGTCACGTATTTCAGAATGTGAAACCCAGATATTATATAGATATTATATCAATATATAGATATTATATAGATATATAGATATTATATCAATATATAGATATTATATCAATATATAGATATTATGTAGATATATAGATATTATATAGATATATAGATATTATATAGATATATAGATATTATGTAGATATATAGATATTATATAGATATATAGATATTATGTAGATATATAGATATTATATAGATATATAGATATTATGTAGATATATAGATATTATATAGATATATAGATATTATATAGATATATAGATATTATGTAGATATAGATATTATATAGATATATAGACATTATATAGATATATAAATATTATGTAGATATATAGATATTATATAGATATTAAATAGATATATAGATATTATATAGATATATAGATATTATATAGATATATAGATATTATATAGATATATAGATATTATATAAATTTATTACACATAGAGTGAAACATTCTGAACCAGAAATTCTGAATGTTTAGAATTTACTGAGAAGAGATTTTATTTTAGCTATACTGGGATGAATATGCAGACGCAGACTTCATCACCTCTCTGCTCTTCTGGTCTTACAGGAGCACACGGAGGACCTGCAGGACAAAGCCATGTCTTCTCTCTTCACCTTGGTCTGCAGCCTGTATAAGGTACGCTTCTCCGGTCGGTGCTGCACCTCCAGGTTTCACTCCGCAGCCTCTAACAGGCTCTTCTTCTTCTTCTTCTTCTTCCTCTTCTTCTTCTTCTTCTTCTTCCTCTTCTTCCTCTTCTTCTTCTTTAAAGGGTCCGAAGCCTGAAGTCTGTGGAGGGACTCCGAAGCAACACTACAGAAGTTACTGCAACCAGTAGTGAGGAGCAGAACCCGCCTCAGGACCGCCTCAGGACCGGATCATGACCGGATCAGGACCAACTGTGCCTTTAAAACTACAGACACTGTGGAATGTTTAAATTTCTGTATTTTTCTTTGTGATTTCCTGCATAATGTCTGTAAAACCCGACAGAAAATAAAGTTTTTCTTGCACTTTTAACGTTTGCGTCGCGTCATGTCTCCTTCCCTCCACTAGATGGCGCCACATCTCATAGATCATGTTGACCCAGTTTCTGTTGAGCAGGGCTCCTCAAACCTGGTCCTGGAGGGTCCTGCAGGTTTTAGGTGTTTCCTGCTCCAACAAGCCGGATTTACAGAAGATTCGTGCACTTGCTTGTGAAGTTCTGCAGGATGAATCTGTTGAAGCAGGAAACCCTGCAGGATGCCGGACCTCCAGACCAGGTCCCATGCAGTCTTTGTCCAGCCTGAGTCTCCTGCTCTGAGTCCAACATCTCCAGCTTTGGTTGGCGGTTGACAAACTGCAGACAAGTGGAGCTGAAGGAGTTGTTGCAGACATGGGCTGTGTTTGGTTTGTAAACGATGGCCTGATGTGGGTGTGCATCCGCAAGATTCTGCTCAAACTGAAACTAGTTAAAAAGGCCAAACTGACTGCTGGGGAGGAAATAAAAAACCAAATGAACGACTAGTTTAATCAGAGGCGTGATCTGCCCGGTCCAACCAGAAGGTCTGGAAGTATGAGGTCCAGAGATGCGGCCATCAGATAGACACACATGACTGATGGCCTGTCATGCAGGCTGCTCTGCTCTGCAGGACTTCCTTCTCTTTATGCTCCTCTTTCAGCAGATCAGCGGCCTGATCGGGTTCCCGTCAGCAGGAAGTGCAGAAGAAGGTTTGTGAGGAGCAGACTGAAGAGGCGGGGAGATGTTTCCATACTGACAACCCTTCTATCTCATCTTAAATGTGGTTCCTGTACCCTCCTCCCTGGCATTTCCTTCCCAGCTGATACAGCAGCTGAAAGTATGAGGAGGAATAACTCGTCAAAGTTTTTCGACTTCAGCGAGGTAAGACTCTGAATCCAGAGAAATGTTTTTACTTATTCCTCTGCTTGCTGTCAGCGACTCCAGCCTCCTGGTGGCTCTTCTGTCCTGACCTGAAGTTATAAACAGGTTAAGTCGCCGTCCTGGTCGGAGAAGGTGGGAGCAGGAGGCAGCTTTTCATGGAAAGGTGAGGCATCCAGGCAGATGGAGCGATAGGGTCATGAGATGCAGCAGAAAACAAGGAGTCTTATCTGTATCTGCTCAACGCTGACGCTGAAAGAGAGATGATGCCCCAGAGCCAAATCCCCAGCACCGTCCGTCTCTGAAAACCCTTTCTGTTGGCGCTGAGGCGACGATGAGGCTCTCGCAGAAACTCCCATCAGGGAAAAGCTTCTAAAAATAATCCTGAGTAGCTTCCAACAAAGCTGCTCCCAGTTTTTACCTTTAAATCTCCGCTAACTGCATGTCTTAATCACGGTTTTCATGTCAGATCGCTGATTATCACACTTCCTCCTGCTGATATTCTCATTTTCCCTGTTGTTTTAAAACCTTAAACCTTGATTTATCACTAAATACTGTACAACAAGGGTGTCAAACATATGGTCCGGGGGCCAAAACGGGTCCGCCAGGAGGTCCAGTCTGGTCCGCAGGATGAAGCAGAGGGATGACTGTAACAATGAGTCAATGACACTGATCCAAAATGCTAATTTAGTCTAAAAATCAATAAAATATTATTAATAAAAATGCACTTTTATTTTTAACAAAGCTGTTTTTGGAGTTTAACAATCATGTTTCCAAATTATGACTCATCTGTCTTTGTTGTAATTTATTTATTTTTAATTTAAATGAATTCATTTCAATGTCTGAACTCAGGAATGAAAAAGTTAAATGATATTTTAGTTGCTTGTAGGGATTTATTTATGAATGGGAGGATTTGTTCCATAACCTGATATCATGTCATATCAGTCAGTGGATGTTAAATTACATCGCAAACATCCAATCAGCATCCGTTAAAGCGATGTATCACGATCAAACCGGTGATTTACACCACCGGGGGATAACTGCACGATTTCATGTTGATGAGTTAGAAAGGCTGAATAAAATATTCAAGTAAATAAAATAAATATATGTAAAATTTAACATTTAACAAAATATAAACATTCATTTATTACAAACGCATAAAAAATTATCTAATTTTATAGATAAAAAGAATTTCATAGAAAACATTTTATGAATTAAGAACTTCTAAAATTTAAGCTTCTAAAACTTATATATAAAAAAAAGCTAAAATCTTATAAATATACATGTGTACTTATAAAAACAGATTTAAAAGACATGTCTATTTAATCCTGGTTAGAGGAGCATTTTATTAAATATAAAATATGAATAAAACAAGTTAACGTGTTATTGAGGAAAAAATAGTTTCATGTCTTCATGGTATTTTTTTAAAGTGGAACTATTCTGTGCATTTCAGGCTAACTTATTTTTATTTCTGAGACCAGAAGGGCTGGGATTGATGGAGTTATTGTCACAAATGGCTTTATTTACTTCAGACCGACCCTCTCCGTAGGCTGTCAGATCAGCCTGCGGGCAAAACGAGTGGATTGAGACTCTTCCGCATTAAGCCCCGCCTCCCGCCACTGCACTACATCGGGAGCGCGCACCGCAACTGCTTTCACCGTCATTGTAACATCTCATAAACAGAAGGATTAGGCTCATATGAACTCAATAAAAAAACAAACTACAATGTCAACACATAGCATACAGCCCTACATGTTGGAACCTGAATCAGAGCCTGAAAACGAAGTGGAAAACAGCAACCCACAGCAACGAATGCAGCAGGATGTCTCTCTTTGGTAAACTCACCAGCCATCGTTGGAAATAACTTTATCCCACGTTTTCCACCCTCCTGATGTATTTGTACATGCCCTTGTTAACCAGTAGAAGGTAACCAATCACCGAACCTTATCCCCCGGGACGTCACAAGGATTTCCAAGTAGAAAAAACTCTAAAACCACGCGTTTTTCGTCGCCATGGAAACCGAACGGAGAGCGTGCTGGAACTCAAACTCAAACTCAAACATGCGTTTAGGTGATAAAAAAACAGTGCCGTTCACATGTCTGATGAGGATTCAACACTGTAATACAGTAGAAAGCTCAGAAAACTCCAAATACCATCATAGCACCACTTTAAATAAATGGAAACATGTTGATTTACTGCTAAACGGAGGAATTTGTTGGATTTGCATCGTTCGTAAATACCTGCAACGTTTTGTGCCGTGGGAGTGAACGGGATTTTTAAAATCCTGCCTGCTTGGAAACCTGCTTTCACCTGGAAGCTTCATTCAGAGTTTAAACCCATCATGAAAGATGAAATCTTACCTGACTGGAAAGAAATCTTAGAGTCGTTTACGGGTTTGACGCAATCGCAGGTTACGTTTTAGGAAAAATCTGGAAATTACCAAAGATCCCTCCGCACTAAATCTGACACAAAAAATCATCTAAACATTTCTGAAACAAGTTTTTCACACCAGTGTTTTCACAGGACTTTCACAAATTATATGAAAATGTCAGAAATAATGTCGGCTTAAAAAGCATCTGGTGTGTGGAGGAACTGCGACTTCCAGACTTCCAGCTAACGTCCTCCAGGAGAGTTTTTAACGGTTGTTTTGATATGAAATCTTCTACGTTCTGTTAGACAGCTCATATTTCCGTACAACTGCCGTTCCATTAGTAGCACTGAGATATCGTATTGATGAAGGGATCAATGCTTTTCTGATAAAATAATAATTTGTATTATTATGTACAAGGCTGTGAGAGACCTCTCTTCTGGGACCTTAAAACACGCAAAGAAACAAAACCGCGACATCTTTGCACAACACTGTGTCATCATCACTGCAGTGGCCCGGGGATGGCCCCCAATGGTGGCCCCCGATGGTGGCCCCCGATGGTGAGCCCCTGGTTTTAGATGGGGTTTAAGATGCATGTCCAGAAGGTCAAGAAATAAAACATGTTTCACAAACCCCTTCATTCATTTTAGATCCTCGCAGATCTGCCAGAAACAAGAAAAGAGAAAGCCCCGCCCAAAGTGCCGCCCTAAACCCTGCCCTAAGCTCCGCCTTCCCCTGCTGCAGGCTGCGTCTGATTGGTCACGTGCTGGGACTATGTCCTGAACGTGCACATCAGCTGTTTTCTTCATATAAACAGGCAGAAACGGTAAACAAACTAAAGTATTTAGTCTGGAAATAACATCAACACCAGACATCCAGCCGTACGTGTTCGAGCTGGAATCGGACCGAAAACCAGAGAGAACAATTTAGCAACCTGCAGCAGCGACTCCAGCAGAATGTATCTGTTTGGTAAATACTGGCTTTCCAGCTGCAGTCAGAAATAACGTCGTTTTTCACTCGTTTTTTATGACGGTAAACGTCCCTGTTGTCATGTTTCCATGTGGCAAACGTACCACGATGCCGTCTATATCTACATCTATTGTTCCACGCAGCTCATCACAGGGATGTTCCAGCCGGATCAAAACAGAACCAACATTTCTGGGTACTTTGGTTTTACTTCCAGCTTGTGTTTCAGGATCTAACACTGAGCAGGGAAGGTGGGCGGGGCTTTCACGGGATCAATCACGGGAACGCCCCCGGAACGTCACTTAAATCTTTTAGAAGAAACTCTCTAAAACCAGACTTTACATCGCCATGGAAACTGCATCTAGACATGTTAAAAAACTCAAACATATGTTTATGTGATAAAAATGGCGCCGCTCGCTTGTCTGATGAGTATTAAACTCTGTAAAAAGCTCAGAAAACCCCACATGGCATCACACTTTAAGGTTAAGTTTTCCACAAGGTTTCTGAGAAATAGGGATGTACTGACTCCACATCCGTTCAAACCGAGTACAGGTACTTACATTTGAGTATTCAGTGCTGATATGAGCACTGATAAGTCTCAGTACAGTGGCCAAGGCTGGATTATCCAATGGGCATTATGGGCACAGGCCCAAGGGCCGACAACCATTAGGGGCCCACGTCGGGCAAACACCAGCAGTTTGGACATGAAACAAACTCTACATAAAAGCCAGATAGTTCCACCACAGTGTCCAGTGTGTTGCTACTGGTACCGTTGGCTGAGAGATGTTAGAAATGTGGTTTCACACAGAATCATTTACACTTTTCACAATGTTATGGTGTGGAACGGGGCCCCTGGAGCACTCTGGGCCCAGGGCTCTGTGCACTTTTAACCCGGCCCTGATAGTGGCGAGGAGTGGACCAGATGGTGACTGACAGGTTAATGTGTCTGCATCATGTTTCCTCCTCTGAAGCTGGAAACTGCCAGAAACTTGCGAAACAAGCAGGATAAAGTGGTTTTGATGGATCCGTGACCCCTTCCTGCCTAAAACCAGCTTCTTCTGCCGACAGCCTGGTCTAGTCAGTGTAAGGACTACTGGATGTTCTGATTGGATCAGCTGCAGCAGAACGTTGTTGGACGGAACCATATTTTGGTGCACTGTGTGTGTGTGTGTGTGTGTGTGCGTGTGTGCACGTGACTTGTGTGTATGGCAGCTCCAGGATGAGTCGGACCTTGTTGGGGGCCGTTGGCGCTGAGTCGTGTGCATCAAACATGAGATGTGTGGCGTGAGAGTAGCGACCGGGGTGGAAGTGAGGGCTTGTAACGCGACCAGGATGAACCGTCTCACCTCAGTTCTGTCCTGGTTTGTCCCCCCCCCCCCGTCCCCCCCGTCCCCCCGTCCAGAGACAGTGGGACTCTTCTGAGCAGGCCTCAAGCAGCGAGCCCGTCCAGGACCCGGAGATCCGATGTGCTGTGAAGAGGCTCTTCTCAGGCACCCTGCAGCTGCCCCGACTCTCCTGCAGACCCTCCATCCAGGACGGCCCCATAGACGGCTCCGGGGCCCCGTCTGAGGCCCCTGCTGCCCGCCCCCTCATACACTCCCGGAGCCTGGGGACCCTGACCAGCTGCGTCTCCAAAGCCTTGTGAGTCCAGATCATCATGTTTTCATTCATTCCATTTTCATCTTTGTTTATTTCAAGCTTAATGTAAATAAAAACAAAACAACAACAAAGTAAATAAATTAAATGAGCAAAATGACGGATTAGAATAATAATATAGTGATGATATGAGAATTTCTCCAAATTATTACAAACATAATACATCAGGTAGTTCATGTGTGTGTGTGTGTGTGTGTGTAATTAAAATTCTTTAGAATTGTATTATAATGCTTTTTAATCTTTTTTAGCACATTTAAGAGATATTTTTTATTTCTTATTTTCATTTCTAAGAAATGTTTGTCGCAGGAAGAATGTGACCGAACCGTCTCCACGTCACCGTGGTGATTGTTGTCATAACAACATTTTAAGCTGCACGTTGTAGATTTATGCTTTACAGTCTGCGTGTGTGTGTGTGTGTGTGTGTGTATACGGTCACGTGTGTTTGTGTATGTGTGTGTAGGAGTGTGTGCACCAACAGCATGGTGTTTCCAGCACGTATTGAGGGAACCAGCCTGACCAGTCTGGGTAGATCCTGCAAAGGGATCAGATCTGAACTGCGTTCAGGTCGTCGCAAACGTGACGTCCAGGAGCAGCTGGGTGGAAATTTTACCTGATTGGCTCAAAGATTCCCTGGATGTGATCACAGATCCCTGAAACCGGACCAAACTGGTCTTTGATCATCCTGAATGTTACAAGCCTTATTGGAGGATCTATGTGGACTACAGAGTTTACATCAGGACTACCGTAGACCTGATCGCCCTGCAGGTCTGCGTCAGGACTACCGTAGACCTGATCGCCCTGCAGGCCTGCGTCAGGACTACCGTAGACCTGATCGCCCTGCAGGCCTGCGTCAGGACTACCGTAGACCTGATCGCCCTGCAGGCCTGCGTCAGGACTACCGTAGACCTGATCGCCCTGCAGGTCTGCGTCAGGACTACCGTAGACCTGATCGCCCTGCAGGCCTGCGTCAGGACTACCGTAGACCTGATCGCCCTGCAGGCCTGCGTCAGGACTACCGTAGACCTGATCGCCCTGCAGGTCTGCGTCAGGACTACCGTAGACCTGATCGCCCTGCAGGCCTGCGTCAGGACTACCGTAGACCTGATCGCCCTGCAGGCCTGCGTCAGGACTACCGTAGACCTGATCGCCTGAACTTCCTATATTTACATAAAGTTCAGCTTTATTCATACAGTTTCACTTCACAACCTTTCTATCAACCCATTCATTCGTCCTTCCATCCGTCCATCTGTCTGTCTGTCTGTCCGTCCATCCATTCATCCGTCCATCTGTCTGTCTGTCTGTCTGTCCGTCCATCTGTCTGTCTGTCTGTCCGTCCATCTGTCCATCCATCCATTCATCCGTCCATCTGTCTGTCTGTCTGTCCGTCCATCTGTCCGTCTGTCTGTCTGTCCATTCATCCGTCCATCCGTCCATCTGTCTGTCTGTCCATCCATCCGTCCATCTGTCCATCTGTCTGTCTGTCCATTCATCCGTCCATCTGTCTGTCTGTCTGTCTGTCCATCTGTCCATCCATCCGTCCATCCATCCATCTGTCCATCCATCTGTCCATCCATCCGTCCATCCATCCGTCCATCCGTTTAGAAGCCGGCGGCTGTGACTGAGTGAAAGCGATGGAGGGCCTGCTCAGCATCAGCAGAAACTGAGCTGGTTTACTTTCTCTCGTATCTTCAGCTCCACGACACATTAAAGCTCTTTGTTATGTTGTCATACATGTTCCCAGTAGTCCCAGTAGTCCCAGTAGTCCCAGCATTCCCAGCAGTCCGTGTTCTTCCTGACCTGTGCCTCTTTAACGTGTTTTTGAACACACGGACATGTCAGGACATCCTAGAGTCTGAACTGGGAGGTCTAAGAGCTACTCTAACCAGCCGTCAGAACAAATTAAACTTTCCAAAGAACCTCCTGAGACGGATCTCAGAGTCCAAAAATAACCTAATAAACATTCATCATATTCCGTCTGCAGAGACAATCCCTCGTCAGTCATCAAAAAGACGTCTCATGGGGGACAAAAGCAACCACAACCCTCCTCTCGCTTCATACTGAGTGGAGCTGTGAGAGGGAGTACTCTGATTACTAAATCCACAGAAAGGAGAACTTCACCTGACGGTTTCCATGGTGACTCGGCTGACAGAATGGTTTTCATGGTGAAATATATGATTTCTAAATGATGAGGCGTCGGCATCCTGATGAACTGGAGCAACCTTTATCTGCAGCCTGCAGGGGTGTTACCACAGGAATGTACACTTCGTTCCCGCCTCCATACTTGGATGTGCGAGAAGCTCACCTCCGCCACGTTGTCCACATGACTGGAATGATGAGGAGCTTCAAGGCCAGGACTGGTCTGGTCTGGTCTGGTCTGGTCTGGGTCCAGAGTTAGCTTCATGTGTACGGCGAGGAGCGTCGTCAGTGCTGAGAGGAGCTCAGAATAAACCTTATGGGACGTTCCAGCTGATGCAGGGAAACTTTTCCCAACCATGAGACTAACAGGACCAGCTCTACCTGCTCCAGCCTGGTTTGGCCTGGTTTTACCTGGCTCTACCTGCTCCAGCCTGGTTTGGCCTGGTTTTACCTGGCTCTACCTGCTCCAGCCTGGTTTGGCCTGGTTTTACCTGGCTCTACCTGCTCCAGCCTGGTTTGGCCTGGTTTTACCTGGCTCTACCTGCTCCAGCCTAATTTGGCCTGGTTTTACCTGGCTCTACCTGGTCCAGCCTAATTTGGCCTGATTCAGGAGATGGGTTTGAAGCTGGTAGAACTCCTGCAGCCGGTTCAGGATCTTTGTCACGCTGCTCTTTCTGCTGGAAATGGTCTCTGCCGACTGGGTCCAGTTAGTCCAGTGGGCTCTGCCGGCTGGGTCCAGTTAGTCCAGTGGGCTCTGCCGGCTGGGTCCAGTTAGTCCAGTGGGCTCTGCCGGCTGGGTCCAGTTAGTCCAGTGGGCTCTGCCGGCTGGGTCCAGTTAGTCCAGTGGGCTCTGCCGACTGGGTCCAGTTAGTCCAGTGGGCTCTGCCGGCTGGGTCCAGTTAGTCCAGTGGGCTCTGCCGGCTGGGTCCAGTTAGTCCAGTGGGCTCTGCCGACTGGGTCCAGTTAGTCCAGTGGGCTCTGCCGGCTGGGTCCAGTTAGTCCAGTGGGCTCTGCCGGCTGGGTCCAGTTAGTCCAGTGGGCTCTGCCGGCTGGGTCCAGTTAGTCCAGTGGGCTCTGCCGGCTGGGTCCAGTTAGTCCAGTGGGCTCTGCCGACTGGGTCCAGTTAGTCCAGTGGGTACGTTAACTGGAAAGACATTCCCGCTGGACGTGTTCAACAGTCAGAAGGTTCTGGTAAAGTTCTGTGTTGCACAATGTATCCCACCTTCCTTCTTACGGACAAACTTACAGGAAAATACAGCAAATGAAGAAACTTGCTGATTATTTTATGGAACTTATGGAAACATCTGCTGTCGTCTGGAACCAGCGGTTCCGATGAGCCGACTGATGCACTGGTCTGCAGCTGCATCTCTCAGCTCCTTCCAGACACTTTGGAGCATCTTGTGTTCTGTTCTGTCTGCTTTATTTCATCCCTCCATCCGCCAGCTGCTTGCCGTGGTGAACTCCATCCACTAGGGGGCAGCGCAGAGTCGCTCCGACATCGGTTGGTAGAGCTAAAGCACCGCTAGAAAGTTGTTTACAGCTGTCAAAAAAACCAAAAGAAGAAGAAAACCTCTGTTTTTTTCTGTTCTTAACTTCTTGTTCTTTTTATTTCACGGTTTCTTGTCGCCTTCTTTCTGTTCTTCTTCTTCTCTGGTTTGTTTGTTCCTCTGGTCATGTGTCGGCTACACAACTCAACGCTGCCTCTGTGGTTTCTACTGGTGTTGCTCCGTTTTCTGTGTTCAGTGACAAATAGCTAGGCGCGTCCAGCATAAATGGACGCCGTGTTTTTCCCACCGCAGCGTCCTGAAATGCTTCTCAGAAGCTGTGAATCTACCTGCAGCTCTGTCTCAGGTTGTCCATGGTGGACTGCTACATGTGGACACAACATTTCCAGGGAAACAAGCTGAAAAACATCAAATCAATCAGTTATCTGACCAAACATAACCAGACTATGCAGTCTACATGATGCTAATAATCTGATTACTCCAGGAACAGATAATGGTCAGAGTTTAGGCGTGCATGTAAGCTGGCTCGGTATCCATGGATCTGTGATTGCGTGGTCATGTGACCTCCTCACAGCACGTAACAGAAGAACCAGTTCACCTGGAGCTGCGTCACTGGAACCAGATCTGAAACAATCCTGGTTTTTGTCTGAAGCTGATCAACCATGAAAATCAGAGATTTCATCAAAATATCCATAATTCACAGAAACACCTGAAGCGTGAGCGGGGAATTTGCTGTTTCTTCATCCTACCACTAGAGGGAGCGTGAGCGCTAGCATGGATTCAGTTTGTTCATCTGAGGACAGATTCTCAGGGTAAACTGTAGTTCACTGACCATTAATGACCCTCCAGAGAAAATCCGGCTTTGTCGGCATGTTGAGTCTGAAGGGTCTGCAGCTTCAGAAGAAGGGTCAGCTCTGACTTTTCCTCTGTCCTCTCCAATCCTTGGAGACGCTCTTCCGTGACAGACGGCTCTGTGGTGGAAGTGCAGGTCTGCAGCACCAGAAGCCGTGAGCAAAATGCCCACAAAAAGATTTCAGCCCAAGATGTTTGCTCCCAACCAGCTGTTGGTCATAGGTTCAGTCCTGTGTCAGATGTTCCAGCTCCCTAGGTTATTTTAGCTCCTCCAGACAGCACCGGTGTTTGGCTGTGAGTCCCTAATCACAGGAGGACCTTTTCTCACTCTCCAGCAATAAACAAAGATGTTCAAGGTGGGGGGGTGGAAATGATGTTGCCTCTGGTCACAGATAGAGAGCGCCATCGTGACAGCACCCATGCTCGCTGGAGCTTTTATCTACCTCTGCTTTTTATAGTCAGAGGCTGTCCATGTGACTCCTCCTGGTGCACTCGGAGCATGTGAACGGCATGAGGAAATGGCAACTTCACAACAAACACCCCCTCAGGGGGGCAGAGGCAGAGCTGGAGTATGCAAAAGTAAAATGAAAGTGAAGAATGTGAAAGTTGGCGTGAAGTTGGGCTGGAAGGCCGAGGCAGGCCACAGCTCTGTGTTTGTGCTCCGCAGGAACGTAGAGAGGAAGCAATTACAGAACGCAGTTTGGACTTGATGAACAATATGTTCCTGAAGATTATGAGTGAGGGAGGAGGAAGGCAGAGGGCTGGAAGGAGGTGATCCGTCTCCGCTCCCTTCACTGTAAATCAGACGTCCATATTTAGCTGGAGAGAGGGAAGGCCCAGCAGAAATGTAAACACAGCCTGGAGGAGGAGGGAGGAGAGTACATCATGTTTGAGTCCACTGCCCAGCACTTATCATGGCCATTAGAGGAGACCAGACAGGCTACAGATCTGCTGGAGAGCTTCTAACTTTAACAAGACGTGCACATCAAACTCAGATGGGAAGCGCTGTCCTTCACAAGCATCTTTAAGACGTGTCCAGAGCAGAGCGACCACCTGCCGGCTGACCATGAGTGACCCGTGCTCGGAGAGCTCCGGAGACGAGCTGTGTGAAGCTGATGAAGCGTCGTGGAAACGAGGAGCCACCCGTCTACCCATCATTCAGCTCCTCTCCAGGTCCAGAGCTGGCTCAGCGGCTGGCTCCCCAAAGATCTCCCCCAAGGATTCGCCACGGGGGTCTCCCAGAAACTCCCCGCTGCTCTTCAGGAAGCTGCTGATGAACCGCAGCATCAACCTCCAGAGACGCCGATTCACCCTGGCTCACACGCCCAGGTAGAGCCCCTAACTCTGGAGCCGAGATGGCAGGTTTCACAGCCTCCAGTCAGCTTTCCAGATCCACTATCTGTTGCTTCAGGGCCTGGAGACAACCGAGATGATGGACATCCTGCGTCCACCTCAGTTAACTAACTCTGTTTCATTTAGTCTCACCTGAAAGATTCAGGACACACGAGAAGGTTTGACTTTATCTAAACTCTTCAGAAGCACATCACAGCTTTATTTTATGACTGAAGAAGAAACTAACACTTAAATCACTTCCATTTGTTCCATAAAACTAAATTACTGTCAGAACTTGGCTCAATTCCACAAAGCTAAAAGCAAAAATGATACCTTTTTTTCTCTAAATTAATCATCGCCATCTTAGCAGGCCCTTATTATTTATTTAAATAACAAAAAAGTTGATTCAATGAATTTAATATAATTTTTTTTTGTAAAAAAAAAAAAAGGGCAACAGTTGTAAAAATGAAAAAAAAATAAAAATAACTGAAAGAAAATAAAATGAAAACTAAGATTAAATGTAATAAAAAAAATAATAAAACAAACTAAAATTTGAATATAAATTAATTTAAAAAAAAAAAAAGGGCAACAGCTACACAATTAGATATGCAAAAAGATAAAAAAAAAAAGAAAGGAAAGTAAAGAAAAATAAATTAGAAGCTATAAAAATTGAAAAAATGTAAGCTATAATAAAAGATTCATTCATTCATTCATTTTCCGAACCGCTTATTCCAATTCAGGGTCGCGGGGAAGCTGGAGCCTATCCCAGCTGGCTTTGGGCGACAGGCAGGGTACACCCTGGACAGCTCGCCAGTCCATCGCAGGGCTATAATAAAAGATGAAAAATAAAATAAAAATAAACAAAGGTAAATAAAAATATATTATTTAGAATATAGATAATTAAAATTAAAATGTCAAACATTAAAAATCAAACAAACATTTATGTTTGTGTTTATGACTAGTTTAATGAAAAAAGTTAACTGAGAATCAGTTCTTCTGGTTTTCTCGCTGAAAGTGGTTTTTGACCAAAACAGAAACAAACTCTGTTGCACATGTCTATCAGAACTTGTCCAACTGTCCCGACTCTGGAATTAAAATGTCTTGTGAACAACAAAGTGTCCAGAGATCAATACTTAATGCTCAAAAATGATTATAAAAAAAAGTTTTAAGTGAATCTGAACAAGCCAAAAACTCATGAAGTCTTTTCCTTTCAACAAAAATGGTTGGAAAATTCTCAGCTGCTGTAAAAATGTCTAATGCTGTCATGCTGTGTGATTCTGCATGGTGTAATTTATTTTTCATTTTCCTGATAGTTCCTCAGCTTTTGTTTAAACAGTCTTATAGACTGGTCAGAGCTAAGCTAATTTAAGCTAAGTCTTTAGCATGGCTGTGGTGGATGTTGAAGCTAAGTCTTTAGCATGACTGTGGTGGTTGTTAAAGCTAAGACTTTAGCATGGCTGTGGTGGATGTTGAAGCTAAGTCTTTAGCAAGGCTGTGGTGGATGTTGAAGCTAGGGGTTTAGCATGGCTGTGGTGGATGTTGAAGCTAAGTCTTTAGAATGGCTGTGGTGGATGTTGAAGCTAAGTCTTTAGCATGGCTGTGGTGGATGTTAAAGCTAAGTCTTTAGCATGGCTGTGGTGGATGTTGAAGCTAAGTCTTTAGCATGGCTGTGGTGGATGTTGAAGCTAGGGGTTTAGCATGGCTGTGGTGGATGTTGAAGCTAAGTCTTAGGCATGGCTGTGGTGGATGTTAAAGCTAAGACTTTAGTATGGCTGTGGTGGATGTTGAAGCTAAGTCTTTAGCAAGGCAGTGGTGGATGTTGAAGCTAGGGGTTTAGCATGGCTGTGGTGGATGTTGAAGCTAAGTCTTAAGCATGGCTGTGGTGGATGTTGAAGCTAAGTCTTTAGCAAGGCAGTGGTGGATGTTGAAGGTAGGGGTTTAGCATGGCTGTGGTGGATGTTAAAGCTAAGTCTTAAGCATGGCTGTGGTGGATGTTAAAGCTAAGACTTTAGCATGGCTGTGGTGGATGTTGAAGCTAAGTCTTTAGCAGCAGTTGTGGATGTTGAAGCTAGGGGTTTAGCATGGCTGTGGTGGATGTTGAAGCTAAATCTTTAGAATGGCTGTGGTGGATGTTGAAGCTAAGTCTTGAGCATGGCTGTGGTGGATGTTGAAGCTAAGTCTTGAGCATGGCTGTGGTGGATGTTGAAGCTAAGTCTTGAGCATGGCTGTGGTGGATGTTGAAGCTAAGTCTTGAGCAAGGCAGTGGTGAATGTTGAAGCTAGGGGTTTAGCATGGCTGTGGTGGATGTTGAAGCTATGACTTTAGCATGGCTGTGGTGGATGTTGAAGCTAGGTGTTTAGCATGGCTGTGGTGGATGTTGAAGGTAGGGGTTTAGCATGGCTGTGGTGGATGTTGAAGCTAAGTCTTTAGCATGGCTGTGGTGGATGTTGAAGCTAAGTCTTCAGCATAGCTGTGGTGGATGTTGAAGCTAAGTCTTTAGCATGGCTGTGGTGGATGTTAAAGCTAAGTCTTTAGCAAGGCTGTGGTGGATGTTGAAGCTAAGTCTTAAGCATGGCTGTGGTGGATGTTAAAGCTAAGTCTTTAGCATGGCTGTGGTGGATGTTGAAGCTAAGTCTTAAGCATGGCTGTGGTGGATGTTAAAGCTAAGACTTTAGCATGGCTGTGGTGGATGTTGAAGCTAGGGGTTTAGCATGGCTGTGGTGGATGTTGAAGCTAATTCTTAGGCATGGCTGTGGTGGATGTTAAAGCTAAGACTTTAGCATGGCTGTGGTGGATGTTGAAGCTAAGTCTTGAGCAAGGCTGTGGTGGATGTTGAAGCTAGGGGTTTAGCATGACTGTGGTGGATGTTAAAGCTAAGTCTTAAGCATGGCTGTGGTGGATGTTGAAGCTAAGTCTTTAGAATGGCTGTGGTGGATGTTGAAGCTAAGTCTTTAGCAAGGCAGTGGTGGATGTTGAAGGTAGGGGTTTAGCATGGCTGTGGTGGATGTTAAAGCTAAGTCTTAAGCATGGCTGTGGTGGATGTTAAAGCTAAGACTTTAGCATGGCTGTGGTGGATGTTGAAGCTAAGTCTTTAGCAAGGCAGTGGTGGATGTTGAAGGTAGGGGTTTAGCATGGCTGTGGTGGATGTTGAAGCTAAGTCTTTAGAATGGCTGTGGTGGATGTTGAAGCTAAGTCTTGAGCATGGCTGTGGTGGATGTTGAAGCTAAGTCTTGAGCAAGGCAGTGGTGAATGTTGAAGGTAGGGGTTTAGCATGGCTGTGGTGGATGTTGAAGCTATGACTTTAGCATGGCTGTGGTGGATGTTGAAGCTAGGGGTTTAGCATGGCTGTGGTGGATGTTGAAGGTAGGGGTTTAGCATGGCTGTGGTGGATGTTGAAGCTAAGTCTTTAGCATGGCTGTGGTGGATGTTGAAGCTAAGTCTTCAGCATAGCTGTGGTGGATGTTGAAGCTAAGTCTTTAGCATGGCTGTGGTGGATGTTAAAGCTAAGTCTTTAGCAAGGCTGTGGTGGATGTTGAAGCTAAGTCTTTAGCATGGCTGTGGTGGATGTTGAAGCTAAGTCTTAAGCATGGCTGTGGTGGATGTTAAAGCTAAGACTTTAGCATGGCTGTGGTGGATGTTGAAGCTAAGTCTTTAGCAAGGCAGTTGTGGATGTTGAAGTTAGGGGTTTAGCATGGCTGTGGTGGATGTTAAAGCTAAGTCTTGAGCAAGGCAGTGGTGAATGTTGAAGCTAGGGGTTTAGCATGGCTGTGGTGGATGTTGAAGCTAAGTCTTGAGCATGGCTGTGGTGGATGTTGAAGCTAAGACTTTAGCAAGGCTGTGGTGGATGTTGAAGGTAGGGGTTTAGCATGGCTGTGGTGGATGTTGAAGCTAAGACTTTAGCATGGCTGTGGTGGATGTTGAAGCTAAGTCTTTAGCAAGGCAGTGGTGGATGTTGAAGGTAGGGGTTTAGCATGGCTGTGGTGGATGTTGAAGGTAAATCTTTAGAATGGCTGTGGTGGATGTTAAAGCTAAGGGTCAACCTGAAATATGGTTGATTTCAGTGGTTGGGTGAATATGTGGTCACCAGTGTTATAGTGAGTCTGCGACTATTTCAGAAGGGGCAATGATGCATTTTCATTGCAAACATCACATCTGGTAGTTGGACAGGTCAGAAACTATGCTGGATGGAAATAAACGGAAGGAAGGGGTGTGTAATGGTCGTCCTGGTTGCTTTCTGTACATTTATTCATGTAAAGCTAATGTGCTTGTGTCCCACTATGAACCACTGGTTTCCCAGCTTTGTTTTGTTATTATTTTTTCTGCTTTTTGTCTTGTGATATTTCCTGAAAGTGGATGACATCCCCCTCTTCATATTTTTTCTGCTTCTTTTGACTTATTTGTTTGTACTGGTGAAAGGTGTGGACTGCAGCAGACCAGTTCTCCTGTTCCACCATGCTGCTGTGATGATGCAGGATGTGGTCCAGCATGGTGGAACCTGCAAGGTCTTCCCTGAAAGAGACGTTGTCTGGATGGGAGCAGATGTTTCAGCATTGATGGAGCTTCCCAGATGTGGAAGCTGCCCACGCCATCGGCACTAATGCAACCCCATCCCATCAGAGATGCAGGCTGATAACAAGCTGGATGCTCCCTCTCCTCTTTAGTCTGCAGGACACGCCGTCCATGCTGTCCACAAACTATTCCACATCTTCATCCAGGTTTCCACTCAGAACATTTTAAATGAGCTTTGGTCCAGAGAAGACGGCGTGTTTCTGGATCCTCTTCACATATTATGGAGCTTTAACCTGCAGGTGTGGATTTCAGCCTGAACTGGGTTCACACTGGTTTCTGGAATCTTCCTGAGTCCATGAACTGGTTTCCAATGAGAGTTATGTCTGCTGTAAATGCAGAAGATCACCAGCATCCAGTCTTGTTGCCTGCATACAGAGATTCCTTCAGAATCTTCTTATGATCTAAGGAACATTTTTTCTAAATGTTTAGATCAGTTTGTTTCAGATTGGTTCTGGACATCTGACAGATGTTCTGTCCATTTGTCCATCTGAGATACTCTGCCTCTAAAATGCTCATTTAATTCCCAGTTATGGGAGTGATCTGTTCCCATTTGAACCAGTAAATGCTCTTCTAGGAGTTTCTGGTTTCTAACCAGTTACTTTTCCAGCCTTGTGTTGCTCCTGTTCCAGCGTTTTACAGATGTGTTGCTGCATCAGATTCACAGTCAGCTCATATTTTACATGAGTTTCATCATCTGACATGTTGTTTATCTTCTGCTGGGAAGAAAACACGATGAGAAAGTTTGACTTCCACGTTTTCTAAAGCAGAGCCAAAACTAAAGTACGTACAGCAGCATGAAGACCATGAAGATCTCAAACTGTTTCACATGTTTGGGACTTGTAGACGTGCATTTGCAACCACACATCAGGCTGTTTGTCTGACTGGTTTATGCAGGACAGACATGTCCATCAGTTTGTCCATCATGAAGGAAACCTGCCAGAGAAACAAATTCAGACAAAGATACGTTTATATACAACCAGTCTTTATACCTTAAAATATGTATTTTACACCTCATAATTCTTGTAAGTTTATATCTGAATATGGATTTTAAAAACTCCTCTCAGCTTTAGTGCTTAATTTCCTGCAGCTCACACTCCACATAACCCTGATATGTCCTGCAGAGCAAACACTTCACATGCATTTATCTGTTAGAGGGCTCATAAATCTTATCTCTGAGGAGCGCCGCGGTCCTCCAATCAGACTCTGAAACATGGTCACATTTTCATTTTTAGGATCCAATATTATATCACGCCCACAATTTGCATGCAAATCAAACATTTGCTTTGTAAAGGAAGTTAAAGCAGGAGATGTTTGGTCATGTTTGACTGCAGCCTCATCAGAGGGCAAGAACACAGCAGGATGGACACACAGACTGGTGTTTGTTCTGGTTGGAGCCCAGTCGGTGTGTTAAAACAGTAAAGCACTATAAAAGCAGTCCTCACACACACACACACACACACACACACACACACACGCCTCTGGTTTCTGCTGCAGAGAAGGTCACCGTCGTGCTTCTTTGGACCGCTCTGAATCATGAAGCTTATGAGAAATGTTGTCTTGTTTTGTAACATCGTGTCACATTTACTGGTAAAAAATGATCATTAAACATTTCAAAAGAAGCCAAAGACTACTAGAAAGTCAAAGTGTGCAGAGTTCATTCACCGTTATAAACATTTAGACTGAGACCCAGTTCTTTTCCAAGGTTTACTGAACATTTTCTGACCCATTTCTCTTGTTTCCAAGTGTTGGACGTTAGCTGGACAGCGTGGACATTCATCCTGACAGCTTTTATATTACACAGTGCAGAGAGGAAATGTTTAGGAAGTTTCCCTCTGCAGGGCATGTGCTTCGTCCCACAGGACATGACTTACTGCAGGATGACTGGCAAAGAGCGGGAATTAAACAAACTGGAAATCCAGAAGAAAGTCAATGTGGCAGATGGCTCAAATATAGAACATAAGCAGGAAATTTTTTCCCTTCATGTCCAAGTGGATGAACAGCCTTTTTCCACAACAGAGATATCTAATATTATATAAGATAAGATAAGATAAGATAAGATAAGATAAGATAAGATAAGATAAGATAAGATAAGATAAGATAAGATAAGATCAGATCAGATTAGATTAGATTAGATTAAAATCACAAAATAACCCCACAGGGCTAAATGATGTGGCAACTGCCAATGGCCAGCCAGTTGGACAGGTGTGATAACTAGTTAGCTAATAGTCAACAAGGAAGACTAAACAGTTTCTTACATCTCTAAATTATAATTCAGTACATTTTAGTTATTCTTCCTTTTTTCACACTCCAGTTATTTGAGTTACTGTTGTAAATTCTGTCTTTTCTTTAATGAAAGGACGACTGTACTTATTGAGACAGACAGTTTTATATATATATATATATATATATATATATATATATATATATATATATATAAAATATGTATGTAGCCCTGCGATGGACTGGCGAGCTGTCCAGGGTGTACCCTGCCTGTCGCCCAAAGCCAGCTGGGATAGGCTCCAGCTTCCCCGCGACCCTGAATTGGAATAAGCGGTTCGGAAAATGAATGAATGAATGAATATGTATGTATATATGTAGAGAGAGATGATGGATGGATGGTTCAGAAGAGAGAAAATCATGACTTGGTGTAGTTCATCTTGCTTCCACCAGAGGGTGCCGGGTAGCGACCTGTTGGTGGTGAATCACAGTGGATGGAAGGAAGGAAAACTTTACATTATAAAAAGTTAAATATTTCCTTGTTTGAAGTTGTTTTAAAGGTTATTTTGAACTTGTTGATACATTTAGTTGAACTGGTGAGTGTTGCAGCACTTCAGGTATTTAAAACACAGACAGAAAACAGAAAACATTGGCTTCTAGGAAGCTTCCTGATTGAGATTTTATTCTTTTCACACCTTCTTCATTTCAATTTGTGTAAATAAATCCCCTTAAATGTGCTGAATCTGACACACATTTTACAGTTACTAATGTGTGTTCAACTCTGCCACAAACAATGTGCTGGCAACATATTGCAGTATTGATCAGGCGATAACAGCCTGCAGCTGCAGCTGACATGTTCACACATTGGCAACGCATGCAGAGAAATGAACCCTTGCTTGATACAGCGTATGATTTCTACCTTCCTCTTCCTCACCTCTGCCTCTTAACATCATCCTTCTCAGCCTTCCTGCTCTCTCTTTATGCTCACGCTGTATCTCTCTCCCACCACCCACCCCTTATCTCTCACTCTACAATCCCTCTCTCTGTCTCGCTCTCGGGGGAGATACTGCTGTTTGTTGTTTTAAGGCTGAGTTTGGTCCCAGCACTCTCAGGAGAGCAGAGAAGGGAGAGCAGAAGTCGGTGATGGCCTGCTGACGGGGACGGCATGGGACGGCCAACTCCAGGGAGCATCTGATGGGATTATAACACTCTTTCCACTTCATTTTTTCCCACTAAGAAGCTCTCTGCTCAGTCTGTTGGTGTCGTATCACAGAGGCGAACCTAAAGGTGGCTGGAAGTCTGGATCCTTTGTTGAGGGATTCCATGTTGTTGTTTTTCTGAAGTTTAGGGCTTGTTTGGAAGAGTTGGAGCTGCTGTCAGGTCCTACGAGGGAGGGGGGGGGGGCGTTTATGTTGCAGGTCTGAGATGAGCTGAAGGGACTGAGTGAGGAATTAAGTCCCAGCTGACACCTTCCTGACTTTCTCTGCTCCTGAGACGAAATGCAAACCGTCTCTTCAGGTCTTCGGACTCACACACACACATGTGCACACATAAACAAGTGGACATATCCTTCCAGCTGCACTTTGGTGTGAAGCAGCCTGATCTAGGAGACCCACTACCAGGTTTTTATACCCCTGGTGCCATCTAGACAACATCCAGGAGCTTGGACAGTTTCTGCTTCACAACATCATGGACATTTTCTGTCATGCTGCCAACGTTCACCGTTATCCACCCAAAGATGGGATTTCACTGATTCTCTGAACTCAGTCCTGGAATTTAAAGCTACTAAAATGATGAACAAAGACTCTCGATTTTCACGGAAGATGCACGGCAGCTTCTCCACGCGCAGGCACTCGTGCATCGGGTACGTATCCAGCTGCCTTTTCCCATTCTAAGCCATCAGTTAGCTGATTTTTAGGAATGTTTTCACCAAGTTACAGTCTGATGGTGATGTTTGGCTCCTGTTACGCTTGAAATTCCTTTGACATGAACGTCAACATGACAGAGATGCAGAAACAAATACTCAGTTTCACTGTTTCAACTCTGGATTGTCTGTAATTCTGGCTGAAGTTCCAGCAAATAGGTGGGATAATTGTGGAGAAGATGGTGGACACTGCTGTAGGCTGAAGGCCTCGGGGGTCGGTGGACCACGGTCTGGCTCGGCACATTGGGCTGGATGCTCATCTGTGACAGAGAGGGATTGTGGCTTGTCTGACTGGACTGAGGGTGCATCATGTTCCAGCTGTGTAATCTGAGAAAACACAAGCTGATGGGCTTGTTGGTATAGAGGCTTGCAGACCCGGTAGAGCAGCATGTTGGCAGAGCTGCACATGACGCCTGCAGATTACGTAGACTCACAGCTTCTATGAAATAAGAAGTTAAAGCTGGATTAACTTCTTCTCTCTGACCAGACAAGAATTCTTAAACCTCATGTTTTGGTAAAAATTCAGCACAGTGTGCGGAGCGAACATTTCTGCGCTCGGGGCAGAAAGCATGTGCCTTGCGAGTGGCATCCCAATGCCTCCAGCTGTGAGCCGCTTTGGATCATATGAGGAGATCAAAGCAGGTGATTTTAGACCACAGCCAAAAATACTGAAGTGCAGCGAAGCAACAGAACGACCTCTGTTCTCTTCTTACCTGACGGCTGCAGCCTGCCTCCCCCCTCCGGACTGAAACCACAGCCGGGAGGCCGCACATCAAACAGCTTCATCGTCTCTAAACTACGATCCTGAATTTACTGAAGATATTATATGGTTCATTTATGCAACACACACACACAGACACACACACACACACACACACACACAAACACACACACACACACACACACACACAAACACACACACACACACACACACACACACACACAGACACACAGACACACACACACACACACACACACACACACACACACACACACACACACACACACACAGACAAAGCAGTGTCTGTCATGCAAGTGTGACAGCTCCTATGTTCAGCTGTACCAACAGTACCAGGACACCATTCGACCCCCCCCCCACTCCCCCTTCTCTCATTGTTCTGGACCGGGACACACAACTCCTGTAACTCTTTGATTCTTTGAGTTTCAGGTCGAAATTCTGTCAGGAAGTCACAGAAACACCTCGCTGTGAGGCGCCTGATAGAGGCATGCAGACCTGGACTTGTCGGTGAGGAGAGTTTAGTTGCTGTAGGAGCATGTGACCTCCTGGGCGTAAACATCGGCGCTGCATGAAGCCAGCTGGGCGACCGGCCGATAAGACCGGATCATGTAGACAAATGGAGACGAGAGGGTGGTGAAGACGTGATAGTGGAACTGGAGCTGAGATAGCGCTGCTTTTAGCGGCGTGATAAGGACCGGGCCTGAGAGTTCTGCTGGGCCAGAGGGGCGTTGCTGGGAATAAAGACAGACTCTGTCGACACCAGCAGACACAGATTCATCGTGACTGAAAGAAGTAAAGACAAAGGTGTCAAGTGAGGCCATTCAACTAAAGGGCAACAGTGTCAATGTTAGAGGTCCCAATATAGCTGCCACACACACACACACACACACACACACACACACACACACACACACACACACACACACACAGATCAGTCAATAGGCCCTGTGTGAGGCTGTGGCGGGACGGCCGTCCTGTGCGTCACGGCTGTACTTCCTGTTTTCAGCATGACTGATTTCACCGATCACCTCCAGAGCCTCATCGATTCACACAGCCTGGGACAGCAGGAGGTCTGCAGGAGGTCTGCAGGAGGTCTGCAGGAGGAGGACAGCAGGAGGTCTGCAGGTCTGCAGGAGGTCTGCAGGAGGTCTGCAGGAGATCAGCAGGAGGTCTGCAGGAGGTCTGCAGGAGGTCTGCAGGAGATCAGCAGGAGGTCTGCAGGAGATCAGCAGGAGGTCTGCAGGAGGTCTGCAGGAGGTCTGCAGGAGATCAGCAGGAGGTCTGCAGGAGGTCTGCAGGAGATCAGCAGGAGGTCTGCAGGAGGTCTGCAGGAGGTCTGCAGGAGATCAGCAGGAGGTCTGCAGGAGGTCTGCAGGAGGTCTGCAGGAGATCAGCAGGAGGTCTGCAGGAGGTCTGCAGGAGATCAGCAGGAGGTCTGCAGGAGGTCTGCAGGAGGTCTGCAGGAGATCAGCAGGAGGTCTGCAGGAGGTCTGCAGGAGGTCTGCAGGAGATCAGCAGGAGGTCTGCAGGAGATCAGCAGGAGGTCTGCAGGAGGTCTGCAGGAGATCAGCAGGAGGTCTGCAGGAGATCAGCAGGAGGTCTGCAGGAGGTCTGCAGGAGATCAGCAGGAGGTCTGCAGGAGGTCTGCAGGAGATCAGCAGGAGGTCTGCAGGAGATCAGCAGGAGATCAGCAGGAGGTCTGCAGGAGGTCTGCAGGAGGTCTGCAGGAGATCAGCAGGAGGTCTGCAGGAGGTCTGCAGGAGGTCTGCAGGAGATCAGCAGGAGGTCTGCAGGAGGTCTGCAGGAGATCAGCAGGAGGTCTGCAGGAGATCAGCAGGAGGTCTGCAGGAGGTCTGCAGGAGATCAGCAGGAGGTCTGCAGGAGGTCTGCAGGAGATCAGCAGGAGGTCTGCAGGAGGTCTGCAGGAGGTCTGCAGGAGATCAGCAGGAGGTCTGCAGGAGATCAGCAGGAGGTCTGCAGGAGGTCTGCAGGAGATCAGCAGGAGGTCTGCAGGAGATCAGCAGGAGGTCTGCAGGAGGTCTGCAGGAGATCAGCAGGAGGTCTGCAGGAGGTCTGCAGGAGGTCTGCAGGAGATCAGCAGGAGGTCTGCAGGAGGTCTGCAGGAGATCAGGAGGAGGACAGCAGGAGGTCTGCAGGTCTGCAGGAGGTCTGCAGGAGATCAGCAGGAGGTCTGCAGGAGGTCTGCAGGTCTGCAGGAGGTCTGCAGGAGATCAGGAGGAGGTCTGCAGGTCTGCAGGAGGTCTGCAGGAGATCAGGAGGAGGACAGCAGGAGGTCTGCAGGTCTGCAGGAGGTCTGCAGGAGATCAGCAGGAGGTCTGCAGGAGGTCTGCAGGAGATCAGCAGGAGGTCTGCAGGAGGTCTGCAGGAGGTCTGCAGGAGATCAGCAGGAGGTCTGCAGGAGGTCTGCAGGAGGTCTGCAGGAGATCAGCAGGAGGTCTGCAGGAGGTCTGCAGGAGATCAGCAGGAGGTCTGCAGGAGGTCTGCAGGAGGTCTGCAGGAGATCAGCAGGAGGTCTGCAGGAGGTCTGCAGGAGGTCTGCAGGAGATCAGCAGGAGGTCTGCAGGAGATCAGCAGGAGGTCTGCAGGAGGTCTGCAGGAGATCAGCAGGAGGTCTGCAGGAGATCAGCAGGAGGTCTGCAGGAGGTCTGCAGGAGATCAGCAGGAGGTCTGCAGGAGGTCTGCAGGAGATCAGCAGGAGGTCTGCAGGAGATCAGCAGGAGATCAGCAGGAGGTCTGCAGGAGGTCTGCAGGAGGTCTGCAGGAGATCAGCAGGAGGTCTGCAGGAGGTCTGCAGGAGGTCTGCAGGAGATCAGCAGGAGGTCTGCAGGAGGTCTGCAGGAGGTCTGCAGGAGATCAGCAGGAGGTCTGCAGGAGATCAGCAGGAGGTCTGCAGGAGGTCTGCAGGAGATCAGCAGGAGGTCTGCAGGAGGTCTGCAGGAGATCAGCAGGAGGTCTGCAGGAGGTCTGCAGGAGGTCTGCAGGAGATCAGCAGGAGGTCTGCAGGAGATCAGCAGGAGGTCTGCAGGAGGTCTGCAGGAGATCAGCAGGAGGTCTGCAGGAGATCAGCAGGAGGTCTGCAGGAGGTCTGCAGGAGATCAGCAGGAGGTCTGCAGGAGGTCTGCAGGAGGTCTGCAGGAGATCAGCAGGAGGTCTGCAGGAGGTCTGCAGGAGATCAGGAGGAGGACAGCAGGAGGTCTGCAGGTCTGCAGGAGGTCTGCAGGAGATCAGCAGGAGGTCTGCAGGAGGTCTGCAGGTCTGCAGGAGGTCTGCAGGAGATCAGGAGGAGGTCTGCAGGTCTGCAGGAGGTCTGCAGGAGATCAGGAGGAGGACAGCAGGAGGTCTGCAGGTCTGCAGGAGGTCTGCAGGAGATCAGGAGGAGGACAGCAGGAGGTCTGCAGGTCTGCAGGAGATCAGGAGGAGGACAGCAGGAGGTCTGCAGGAGGTCTGCAGGAGGTCTGCAGGAGATCAGGAGGAGGACAGCAGGAGGTCTGCAGGAGATCAGGAGGAGGACAGCAGGAGGTCTGCAGGAGATCAGGAGGAGGACAGCAGGAGGTCTGCAGGAGATCAGGAGGAGGACAGCAGGAGGTCTGCAGGTCTGCAGGAGATCAGGAGGAGGACAGCAGGAGGTCTGCAGGAGATCAGGAGGAGGACAGCAGGAGGTCTGCAGGAGGTCTGCAGGAGGTCTGCAGGAGATCAGGAGGAGGACAGCAGGAGGTCTGCAGGAGATCAGGAGGAGGTGAAGCTGTTCGGCTGTGGTTCCGGTTCTTCTGACGGTGGTTCTGAGAGTAAAGCTGCTGTCCCCACTAGAGGGAGGAACCGACTAAGTTATGCCCACGCTGGACCAGAGCTCAGGTCAGACAACACTTTGATAGTTAGACCTAAAACATATTAATAAACCCACATTTCCTACCGGATCAATAAATCGTTTATCTGCCTTTCCAGATGAATTTTCTTCTTTTAGAATTGTCCAGCCAACATCAGAAGGTTGTTGCTTCAGCCTTAGACTGTTCTCTCCAGCGATCAGTGCAAAGCTTCGCCTTCCACGTGGAAAATAAACGTTCAGATTGTCTCACATGATGAATCTCGCTGTAAAAAACCCGACTCAGCTCAGATGGACTGACTGCTATTTGATGCTCTCAACTCTTTCTTTGGGCTATAACTCCAGCTCTAAATGTTCCTCTTAATGAGAACTTTGAATCACCCTGTTGTTGAATTGTGTGATATAAATAAACTTGCCTAGCCTCATATCCAGAAAGGTCAAAGGTCAGCTCGACAGTGACCAGATTATGTTCAGCAGAAACAGTTTTCTAACCCAACATTCAACACCAGAGACATGCTGGGCACAGTTTACCTGCAGCTGCTGACAATACGCCCTGAAACTGTGACGATCTCTGGATGTTTGACCAGAAGATTCTCTGCTTTATGTATCCGAGCTCAGACAGAACTGAGCTTCTGATAAAACATGGAGAATGAACGGCCACGTGGCGTCCAGTTGTGTAGGAGGCTGTCTCATCATGTGTGATTAACCTTGTCATGACCAGACCTCCACGTACAGAGTGTAGCAGCCCAGGAGGTGTCTGGACACATCAGGAAGCAGCAATGCCAACATGTAGCATAGCAGCAATGCTAACATGTAGCATAGCAGCAATGCTAACATGTGACACAGCAGCAATGCTAACATGTAGCATTGCAGCAATGCTAACATGTAGCATAGCAGCAATGCCAACATGTAGCATAGCAGCTATGGTTACTTTTAGCATAGCAGCAATGCTAACATGTAGCATTGCAGCGATGCTTGCGTGGGACAGGAAAACTCTGAGAGCTAGCCAGTACAATCACACATTATATCTTACTCTTCCATGGAGATGAAGGTCCTGCTGGTTTCCATGTTGATGAAGGTCCTGCTGGTTTCCATGTTGATGAAGGTCCTGCTGGTTTCCATGTTGATGAAGGTCCTGCTAGTTTATGTGGAGATGAAGTTCCTGCTGGTGTTCATGTTGATGAAGGTCCTGCTAGTTTTCATGTTGATGAAGGTCCTGCTGGTTTTCACGTTCATGAAGGTCCTGCTGGTTTCCATGGAGATCAAGGTCCTGCTGGTTTTAATGTTGATGAAGGTCCTGCTGGTTTTCACGTCGATGAAGGTCCTGCTGGTTTTCATGTTGATGAAGTTCCTGCTAGTTTCTGTGGAGATGAAGTTCCTGCTGGTGTTCATGTTGATGAAGGTCCTGCTGGTTTTCATGTTGATGAAGTTCCTGCTGGTGTTCATGTTGATGAAGGTCCTGCTGGTGTTCATGTTGATGAAGTTCCTGCTGGTGTTCATATTGATGAAGGTCCTGTTGGTTTCTGTGGAGATGAAGGTCCTGCTGGTTTTCATATGTTGATGAAGTTCCTGCTGGTTTTCATGTTGATGAAGTTCCTGCTGGTTTTCATGTTGATGAAGGTCCTGCTGGTGTTCATGTTGATGAAGTTCCTGCTGGTGTTCATATTGATGAAGGTCCTGTTGGTTTCTGTGGAGATGAAGTTCCTGCTGGTGTTCATGTTGATGAAGGTCCTGCTGGTGTTCATGTTGATGAAGGTCCTGCTGGTGTTCATGTTGATGAAGGTCCTGCTGGTTTTCGTGGAGATGAAGGTCCTGCTGGTTTTCATGGAGATGAAGGTCCTGCTGGTTTTCATGTTGATGAAGTTCCTGCTGGTTTCCATGTTGATGAAGGTCCTGCTGGTTTTAATGTTGATGAAGGTCCTCCTGGTTTTCACGTCGATGAAGGTCCTGCTGGTTTCCATGTTGATGAAGGTCCTGCTAGTTTCTGTGGAGATGAAGTTCCTGCTGGTGTTCATGTTGATGAAGGTCCTGCTAGTTTTCATGTTGATGAAGGTCCTGCTGGTTTTCATGTTGATGAAGGTCCTGCTGGTTTTCACGTTGATGAAGGTCCTGCTGGTTTCCGTGGAGATCAAGGTCCTGCTGGTTTTAATGTTGATGAAGGTCCTGCTGGTTTTCACGTCGATGAAGGTCCTGCTGGTTTTCATGTTGATGAAGTTCCTGCTGGTTTTCATATGTTGGTGCAGTTCCTGCTGGTTTTCATGTTGATGAAGTTCCTGCTGGTTTTCATGTTGATGAAGGTCCTGCTGGTGTTCATGTTGATGAAGTTCCTGCTGGTGTTCATATTGATGAAGGTCCTGTTGGTTTCTGTGGAGATGAAGTTCCTGCTGGTGTTCATGTTGATGAAGGTCCTGCTGGTTTTCGTGGAGATGAAGGTCCTGCTGGTGTTCATGTTGATGAAGTTCTTGCGGGTTTTCATGGAGATGAAGGTCCTGCTGGTTTTCATGTTGATGAAGTTCCTGCTGGTTTTCATGTTGATGAAGGTCCTGTTGGTTTCTGTGGAGATGAAGTTCCTGCTGGTGTTCATGTTGATGAAGGTCCTGCTGGTTTTCGTGGAGATGAAGGTCCTGCTGGTGTTCATGTTGATGAAGTTCATGCGGGTTTTCATGGAGATGAAGGTCCTGCTGGTTTTCATGGAGATGAAGTTCCTGCTGGTTTTCATGTTGATGAAGGTCCTGCTGGTTTTCATGTTGATGAAGGTCCTGCTAGTTTTCATGTTGATGAAGGTCCTGCTGGTGTTCACGTTGATGAAGGTCCTGCTGGTTTCCGTGGAGATCAAGGCCCTGCTGGTTTTAATGTTGATGAAGGTCCTGCTGGTTTTCATGTTGATGAAGGTCCTGCTGGTTTCCATGTTGATGAAGGTCCTGCTGGTTTTCATGGAGATGAAGGTCTTGTTGGTTTCTGTGGAGATGAAGGTCCTGCTGGTTTTCATGTTGATGAAGGTCCTGTTGGTTTCCATGGAGATGAAGGTCCTGCTGGTTTGAATGTTGATGAAGGTCCTGCTGGTTTTCATGGAAATGAAGGTCCTGCTGGTTTTCATGGAGATGAAGGTCCTGCTGGTTTTCATGTTGATGAAGGTCCTATTGGTTTCTGTGGAGATGAAGGTCCTGCTGGTTTTAATGTTGATGAAGGTGCTGCTGGTTTTCATGGAAATGAAGGTCCTGCTGGTTTTCGTGGAGATGAAGGTCCTGCTGGTTTTCATGTTGATGAAGTTCCTGCTGGTTTTCATGTTGATGAAGGTCCTGCTAGTTTTCATGTTGATGAAGGTCCTGTTGGTTTCCGTGGAGATGAAGGTCCTGCTGGTTTTAATGTTGATGAAGGTCCTGCTGGTTTTCATGTTGATTAAGGTCCTGCTGGTTTTCATGTTGATGAAGGTCCTGTTGGTTTCTGTGGAGATGAAGGTCCTGCTGGTTTTAATGTTGATGAAGGTCCTGCTGGTTTCCATGTTGATGAAGGTCCTGCTGGTTTTCATGGAGATGAAGGTCCTGCTGGTTTTTGTGGAGATGAAGGTCCTGGTGGTTTTCATGTTGATGAAGTTCCTGCTAGTTTTCATGTTGATGAAGGTCCTGTTGGTTTCCGTGGAGATGAAGGTCCTGCTGGTTTTAATGTTGATGAAGGTCCTGCTGGTTTCCATGTTGATGAAGGTCCTGCTGGTTTTCATGGAGATGAAGGTCCTGCTGGTTTTCATGTTGATGAAGTTCCTGCTAGTTTTCATGTTGATGAAGGTCCTGTCGGTTTCCGTGGTGATGAAGGTCCTGCTGGTTTTAATGTTGATGAAGGTCCTGCTGGTTTTCATGTTGATGAAGGTCCTGTTGGTTTCTGTGGAGATGAAGTTCCTGCTGGTGTTCATGTTGATGAAGGTCCTGTTGGTTTCTGTGGAGATGAAGGTCCTGCTGGTTTTAATGTTGATGAAGGTCCTGCTGGTTTTCATGTTGATGAAGGCCCTGCTGGTTTTCATGGAGATGAAGGTCCTGCTGGTTTTTGTGGAGATGAAGGTCCTGGTGGTTTTCATGTTGATGAAGTTCCTGCTGGTTTTCATGTTGATGAAGGTCCTGCTAGTTTTCATGTTGATGAAGGTCCTGTTGGTTTCCGTGGAGATGAAGGTCCTGCTGGTTTTAATGTTGATGAAGGTCCTGCTGGTTTCCATGTTGATGAAGGTCCTGTTGGTTTTCATGGAGATGAAGGTCCTGCTGGTTTTCATGTTGATGAAGTTCCTGCTAGTTTTCATGTTGATGAAGGTCCTGTCGGTTTCCGTGGTGATGAAGGTCCTGCTGGTTTTAATGTTGATGAAGGTCCTGCTGGTTTTCATGTTGATGAAGGTCCTATTGGTTTCTGTGGAGATGAGGGTCCTGCTGGTTTTAATGTTGATGAAGGTCCTGTTGGTTTCCGTGGAGATGGAGGTCCTGCTGGTTTTAATGTTGATGAAGTTCCTGCTGGTTTTCATGTTGATGAAGGTCCTGTCGGTTTCCGTGGTGATGAAGGTCCTGCTGGTTTTAATGTTGATGAAGGTCCTGCTGGTTTTCATGTTGATGAAGGTCCTGCTGGTTTTCATGTTGATGAAGGTCCTGTTGGTTTCTGTGGAGATGAGGGTCCTGCTGGTTTTAATGTTGATGAAGGTCCTGTTGGTTTCCGTGGAGATGAAGGTCCTGCTGGTTTTAATGTTGATGAAGGTCCTGCTGGTTTTCATGTTGATGAAGGTCCTGCTGGTTTCCGTGGAGATGAAGGTCCTGCTGGTTTTAATGTTGATGAAGGCCCTGCTGGTTTCCAAGTTGATGAAGGTCCTGCTGGTTTTCATGGAGATGAAGGTCCTGCTGGTTTCCATGGAGATGAAGGTCCTGTTGGTTTCTGTGGAGATGAAGGTCCTGCTGGTTTTCATGTTGATGAAGGTCCTGCTGGTTTCCGTGGAGATGAAGGTCCTGCTGGTTTTAATGTTGATGAAGGTCCTGCTGGTTTCCATGTTGATGAAGGTCCTGTCGGTTTCCATGTTGATGAAGGTCCTGCTGGTTTCCATGTTGATGAAGGTCCTGCTGGTTTCCATGTTGATGAAGGTCCTGCTGGTTTCCATGGAGATGAAGGTACTGCTGGTTTCTGCTAAAACTAGATCTCATTGAGAAGAAGACTAAACATCATTCCTAAGTTCAGTCTTAGACGTTGTGAAATGCCAACATGTCTTCAGGTTCTGCAAATGTCACGTCAACAAATCATGTCTGTGTTACATAAATATGTAAACGATGGATTATGGCCTACATTGTCCAAGCAGTCCATTGGTTAAGTTGGACTTTTAAACAAACGTGCATAAATAGTCATACAAATGCAAAACATCACATTTCTGCTCAGCTAATTTTAGGCATGTGGATGGATGTTCCTATCACAGGGTTCTAGTGTTCTGGTTCTAGTACAGGTGGATCTAACGGTGTAAAAGTTGTATTATGAGTTTGAGTCATCAGCTTTTTGGCTGAATGAGTGCATTTATATGTATGTATACAAGTCAGTTGCTCGATCAATCAGACAAACTCTGAACTCACAGCCATGCTGGCGGATTGCCGCTTATTGAATCACCAGGCAACGCCGTGGCCTTTACAACAGTACATGGTGTAACATAACAGTGGAATCACACGGAGGCCGATGTAGGACACGAGCTGCAGCAGACTGAAGCTCAGGTTTTATTATAAACACTCAGCTTTATAAGGCACATCCTTTACATGAGGACAGTTTTCATTTGTAGTAAAGTTACAAAGTTTACAAAGATGATGCCGACTTGGATCGTTTACAGCATTTCTTTGTGAAGCGGCTACATCTGCAGTATAATGAAAAGGTCACTGAGAAGCAGGTTTAACCCTGAACAAAGAAATAATAGAAAAAATTTAGTCATTTTTCTAAACGAATTTTTATAGACCAATTTAAAAATGTTAAATGAACAAAAATAATCTGTATAAATGTATAATTTATATCAGAATTCTTGTAGTGCACATTGGGTCCACCAGGAGGCAGAATACAAGCGGCAGACAGTACAGAACACCAAAGTTTTTACCAAAAAGTGATGAAATAGGTCTCAGAAACTTTGGGAATCACAGAAACAACTGATTATTTATTCACTTTTTCTAAAATATTGAACTATTTTGTGCACAGTTTATTTAGAAATTAGTGTTATATTTTTGTCAAATAAAATATTTGTATTGCACGCAAGCATTTCTTATGTTTTTTTCTTTGTAAATAATAATAATAATAATAAAAATAATAATGATGATGATGATGATGATGATGATGATGATAATAATAATAATAATAATAATAATAACAGTTATTCCATGTAATTGGTCAAACTTAAGGCTCTATAATCGAACAGTTTCCCAGCCAGCATGTCCATGTGTGGCCCATGAGGGTTCAATCTGTATTATGTGGTACTGAGTGGGCAGGTCCTATGTGGTCTCTATATGTGAGGCTCATGTGGGCTGTATGAGCTCCATAAGGGATGTAGATGGACCAGGTGAGCATGAGGAGCCCACATGGGGTGGATAATCTGAAATAACATGAAACCCATATTGGGAAACACAGGTGCGGTCACCGCGGTAACTGTGGACAAACCAGGATGGTCTCCTCGTCTGCTGCCTGGATATGAACACCACGGGCCCCACATGGACACTGGCTGGGTTTATGTAACAACTGTAGGATGTAAAACACAGTTAATTCATTTTTCTTTTTCATGAGAAACTTGATTGGCTTTAATTTGATGTCACTTATTTTGTCTTCTCGCTCACTCCTTCACTGAAAGTTTACTCAGAATAAGACAAACAAAACTGCACAAAAGTTTTAATATCGGCACAAACATCTAGTTGGGTTTATTTGTTAGTAATGTTTTTTTCTAAAATAAATAGCTAATAGTTTTTTAAAATGTCATTATCTATTACTGTGCCTGTGTAACGCCCCAACACCAGTCTGCAGATGACCCCCCGCCCCATAAAACCAATGGTCCATATGAGCATCTTCTGGGCATCAAGACAGCAGAAAAACACCATTGTCTTCCTCTTTATTCCTCTGATACCGTGGCCCTCATAAAAAAACTATGCTAAATTAATATTCATCAAACTGATTGTTATTTAATGGATTTACTTCTGGATCTCATGCATGTCGGTTGTGTGCCCTGTTTCTGGGATTCAAGCTCCCTGATGTACGTAAATGGTGATATTATATTCTCAATATTGTCATACGCCGCCGCCTTCATGCTTCCACGCGTCTTTCACGTTGCCATGGTCATTAAATTAATTCATCCACTAGTAGGCAATGATGACATCACTTTCACGTTCTGACACCAGTTGCTAGTGGTAACGCATCACAATAAAGTTCTTTACAACCGTCCAAAAACACCAGAAGAAGAAAACCACAAAGTCTTATTGTAGTGCTCCTCAACTTCTTTGGGTAATTTTTATTTGGCGTTTTCTGCGTCGTCTTCTTCCTGTCGCTACAGCTTCTTCTTCGTTCCTTTCTCTGATTGTGTGTCAGCTATACAACTCAACACTGCCCCAGTGGTTACAGATGGTATTGCTCCGTTTCCTGGCGGATAGCCAAGCTCCTCAAAAACTGACCAAGTTACGTAACCGACAAAAGGACGTACGAAACTGTCCGCTTCTTCTGTGTCCAGTAAAAACTGGCATAAAGAGTAAAAACTGGTTTCTTCATCATCAGTTTCCTCTGCATGTCTCCAGATGGCATGTATAGCTGAAGGTAGAGCTGGTTTGGTGCAGGAGCGGTCAGATAGGAGGAGGGAAGTGTCCAGGACTCGAACCCAGCTTGGTCGAGGAGTTTGCCTGTGAAAGGATCTGTGAATACGAAGATAGAAATAAGGCTGTGGCAGCCGTCCAAGCCAGCCGCCATGATGGCTGTAAAACAGCGTGTTGTTCAGGAATGTTCACCAAGCCTCCAACACATGATATCATCAGGCCCCTTCATAAATAATGAACTAATAAACCCAGAACCGAAGGTTCAGCCAGGATTTATGATCCATCGTCTTTTTATGAGTTTTAGAGATTATCCCGTGACATGATTTTGGCTTTTCTGACGAGCAGGACGTACCGGGAGACGTGATGTGATGCTGAGCAGAAGCAAGCAGTCAAAGTTTGTTTACAGCAGAAATAACACGTTTACAGCAGAAATAAACATGTTTACAGCAGAAATAAACATGTTTACAGCAGAAATAAACATGTTTACAGCAGAAATAAAACGTTTACAGCAGAAATAAACATGTTTACAGCAGAAATAAACATGTTTACAGCAGGAATAAACATGTTTACAGCAGAAATAAACATGTTTACAGCAGAAATAACACGTTTACAGCAGAAATAAACATGTTTACAGCAGAAATAAACATGTTTACAGCAGAAATAAACATGTTTACAGCAGGAATAAACATGTTTACAGCAGAAATAAACATGTTTACAGCAGAAATAAACATGTTTACAGCAGGAATAAACATGTTTACAGCAGAAATAAACATGTTTACAGCCTGGTACAAAAACATTTTAGGTTTAATAGGTCAGGTTTACCATCATGACAACTGTGGGGGGAGTGAATTTTTTTCTAACTCGCCCGTTTAAAAGTAATTTAATCTTGAAATTCAGCATATTTAGGGGCATGTCCTTTTGATTGACAGGTACCCGATCTCCCACTTCAGGTCAGAAGTACGTAGAACAACCGCGGTTTTTAGCCGGTTAACAACGTGACTTAGCTTTAGCCCGCTTACCTCCGTTAGCTGGTTAGCTCCTGTTATCTCCGGGTTAGCTCTTAGCTACAGAAAGCTCGGAGTTCGCTTGATGTCAATCATCCACCATGACGCTCACAGCCCCCCTCTCAGCTCTGCCTCTTTGCCCATATTTATATTTTCCGGGTGAGACGACGTGCATGCCCCTGCCAAGATGGTGATGGTAGGAACCGCCCACCGAGCTTCAATTCAGCTCTTCAGAAACCTACAGGTGACGTCACGGAAGCTCCACCCATCTGTTATATATCTGTCTATGGTTCACACGAACAAAAAGGCCAGAGAAAAATGTTCCTCTGTGTTTCTGTTTGTTTAAGACAAGAATAAACCAAATAAATGTTTTTAGCAAATGTTTGAAATGTTAAAAATAATAAGATAATAATAATCTAACAATGAAACATTTGAAATGTGTAACAGTGGTGTTATAACAAACAGTTTGGGTTTTATAGACCCAAACCAGCTGGTTGAGATGTTCAGGCGGGTTTGTTTCCACAAGTTTTTAAAGAAATTCATCAGAGTCACTGTAAATTGACCTTAAAGACTAGAACCTTAAAGAGCGAAACTACAAAACCTTTCTTTATGGATGATGACCCGGAGTGTGATTGTTCTTACTCAGTTACTCCTGTTAAACCTAAAAGGCTTGTTTTTTAGTACGCTCAGTTTCCACTTCATTTGGTTCACCTTCTAGTTCAAGAAGATGCTACACTGTGCTCATAAAGGGATGGAAATGGTCATCAGCAATACTTAGGCAGGCTGTGGTGGTTAAACCATGTCATGCTGGTACTGAAGGGACCAAGGTGGGCCGAGAAAATAGCTCCCAAAACATATGAATGGAGCCATTTAAAGCAAAACTCTGGCATCAGACTGATGGGATATAACTCAGAAAGCCTTCATCCTCTCGGTCTTTTCAGAGTGTTTTAGTTTTCACCTCTTGAAATTCCCTTAAATGGAAGTCTTCTGTGTTTTGAACGACAGACACAGAATCCTGGCATCACGGGGAAGATGTATATCAGCTGCTCTGAGCGTAAAACTTGTATGTGCTGAAAGTCTCAGCCAGTGAAAATAGGCAGTGGAAATCTGAAACTGAACCAAAAACTGCATATGCAGTAACAGAGTTGTAGTATGTATGTGGTTCAGCAGCGCTCCATGGTGCGGTTTGAACTCTGTGTCCTTCTCAACGGTCAGCCTGCGTCACATAAACATACCCAATACAACTCTGCACACTGTTTGCTCTAGATGATGGACAATATGATGAGTGAAAACAGGAAGCTGAGAATCTGGAGATGATAAAGATGACAGTCGAGTAATTTACCATTTATTTGCTCATATTAATTACCTTCTGCTGTACACAGGTATTATAGTTATCATTAGTCAGATCTGTGAACAGGAAATGCAACTTCTTTGTGAATTGAAGCCTGTGTAGAAGTTCCTTTAGCATGCATTCTCCCACATGGACAGCAGGGGGCGACTTTACTTTCGTCTTCATAAAATAAGTCAGGCTGTCATTTTACCACTGGCAGCTAAGGAAGACGACCTCCGAGTCAAACCAAAGGCGAGCTGGCATGGTGGAACATGCTTGTAATTCCACCATGTTGCCGTGTAGTTTGATCACACACAGAGACGTTTCTACACTGGCTCTGTTTATTCAGTGCTGAAGCTGAGTAATGAGGCTTTCCACTGCATGTGAAAAGACAGATATACATTAATTCATGGTACGATTACTGTGTTTGGGTTTTCAGGCAGATCCACCTCATGTCATAAATACTGGAAATACAGAAGTCCAGGATCCAGCGAGGGATATTATGGCGGCTACATGTATATATTTGTATCTGTGGATATGTAAAAACATTTTAAAAAAGAAACCACTGGGATCTTTCAGCCATTCCCAGTGCACATTGCTTCAGCTTTCAGGACCCGCCTGCCTGGTTTCAGTTGCCAAGTTATGACTGGATCGTAGGTTAAAATAGGCTCATGCTGCTTCATGTTCATTAGATCAGAGCACCTGTATCTCCCCACACTAAACTCACACAGTTTAGTTCAATAAAGTCTGAAAACAATCTCACGTTTTATTTTAGTTATTTAGACGGTCCATCTGCAGTTCATGTTTACTTTTCATATTTATGGTCTTCAAAAATACATGGCCTCTGCCCGAGGGTGACCTTGCATGCTCATGTCTAAGCCTGTCTGTTAGTACATCATGAATATTAGTGTGTGTGTTATCAGCTCTGTCCTGAGAGCTACTTACTCTAATACCCCATCACACTCATTCTGTCTTCAATCTCTTCAACCAACACAGACAAGACCTTCTAGACACACACTGACACAAATACACACTCCTTCTGGAGGGTATGGAGCCACGATGGTGACAGAACATGTCTGCCTTGTAGCTCTACAGTTACATCCGTAACAGCAAGTACAGACACAAATCAGATCTGCAAGTATGGATTCATTTTATTGGCAAAAATACAAGTCAGTTCATGGTAGGTAGGTAAAATGTTGAGAAATGGTTTTACAGGTAAAACTGACTTTTTTTTTTTGTTTGTTTTTTTAATACTTTGATTTTCTGACTTGAAAAACTGACTTGTATTTTCAGACTTGAGTTTTCTGACTTGTATTTTTTTCACTTTTCAAGCTGACTTGTGTTTTTATTACTTTTATTTTCTGACTTGATTTGTACTGGAATCTGGAAACACAAGTTCTGATAAGTTTGTCCCTTTTGTAGCTCCATACAGCAGAGGACAGTCTACTTGATGTGAGAAGTTTGTCGCTTTCGTAGCTCCATACAGCAGAGGACAGTCTACATGTATGTGTGTTGTGGGAAGTTTGTCCCTTTTGTTGCTCGGTACTGCAGAGGACAATCTAACTGTATGTGAGTTGTGAGAAGTTTGTCCCTTTCGTAGCTCCGTACAGCAGAAGACAGTCTAACTGAATGTGAGTTGTGAGAAGTTTGTTCCGTTTCATAGCTCCGTACAGCAGAAGACAGTCTAACTGTATGTGAGTTTTGAGAAGTTTGTCCGTTTCGTAGCTCCGTACAGCAGAAGACAGTCTAACCGTATGTAAGTTGTGAGAAGTTTGTCCGTTTCGTAGCTCCGTACAGCAGAAGACAGTCTAACCGTATGTAAGTTGTGAGAAGTTTGTCCGTTTCGTAGCTCCGTACAGCAGAAGACAGTCTATCTGTATGTAAGTTGTGAGAAGTTTGTCCGTTTCGTAGCTCCGTACAGCAGAAGACAGTCTATCTGTATGTAAGTTGTGAGAAGTTTGTCCGTTTCGTAGCTCCGTACAGCAGAAGACAGTCTAACTGTATATAAGTTGTGAGACGTTTGTCCGTTTCGTAGCTCCGTACAGCAGAAGACAGTCTAACTCAGGGATGTCAAAGTCAAATACACAGAGGGCCAAAAAAACAAATTGGCTATAAGCCGAGGGCCGGATTGGTTCAATGTTTATTAAAACATATTGAAATTATTGCACGTAGTCTATTGAACCAAGACCTAACACAGTATATTATTTAATGATTAAATGAATAATCGGGAAAACATTTTTCAGCAGGCACACAGACAAGAACAAACTGCCTTCAAAGAAAAATCACATGTCCTGTACATTAAATGAATAAAGTAATATTTTCTTATGGCTCTGTCAGTAAGTTGAAGAGAAAACATTTTCAACAGGCAAACAGCAAAAAAGCAATTTTCCTTCAGAAACAAAATAAGTTCCTTATATCAAGATAAATGCATAAATGAAACTGCATGCATTATAAACTGAAAATGCAATATTATGCTGCTCTATTATCCTACCAATTACTGCTTCAAATAGTAAAATGAGAAAATATAGAATAAATCAAATCAGTTGTATTCTTTCTCATGGCTCTTATCTGCAGTTCCCCCTGAGTCCATTAACTGAAAAATAAATATAAATAAATAAATAAATAAATAAATCAAATACAATAAAATAAAATGCAAAAATATATGGCACACAGACAAAACAATACTTTCTGTGTGTTTCTTAGACGTTTCATGGTGCCTTCTTAGATTGTATTCTTTCATTACAGCCAAACTTTCTCCACACAGAAGACACACAGGTTTGCCATTTACCTCAGTGAACATGTACTCTGCCTCCCACCTAGCTTGAAACCCCCTGTTCTCAGCATCCACCTTCCGTTTAGCCATTTTTTGGGGAGGAGGTAGCTGAAAGTTGACATCTGCTCTGACTGCTAATGAATGATGAAGCCGAGGTCCGCTTGCTGCGCTGCAGTGAGTTCGCGGGTTACCGTTGCATTGTGGGAAATGTAGTATTGGTGCGTGCAAAACACCAGCGGGTGGCTACAGCCTGCGGGCCGGTTCTAATACTAATCAAATATCATCCCGGGGGCCATAGATAATTCATTCGTGGGCCGGATTCGGCCCGCGGGCCTTGACTTTGACATATGTGGTCTAACTGTATGTGAGTTGTGAGAAATTTGTCTGTTTCATAGCTCCGTACAGCAGAAGACAGTCTAACTGTATGTGAGTTGTGAGAAATTTGTCCGTTTTGTAGCTCCGTACAGCAGAAGACAGTCTAACTGTATGTGAGTTGTGAGAAATTTGTCCGTTTTGTAGCTCCGTACAGCAGAAGACAGTCTAACTGAATGTGAGTGTGTTGAGCAGGATTTAAAGGGTTAATGTGGCTTAACCATCTGAGGGAGGCAGGAACCCAGCTGGCCCTGATCCCGCCCCCTTTCTCAGCTCTGACCTCACACTGAAACCAGGTCCCCTTTGTGTGTGTGACACACACGTGCTGGGTTACATGCCTTCACACACACAGGCTGAAAGAACATGCATGCACACTGAGAGGACGCGCATTAGATGACAAGCAGGAGAGCAAGTTTGTCCAGAGAAAGAAAAGGTCTGTGTTTGCTCTGTGATTAAAGGTGCAGCTACCGCAGGCGATCGCAGGAGTGAAACATAAGAAGAGAGAGCAGACAGTCAGAAAGGGAGAGGGGGAAGAGGTTGCTCTACATTTAGACCCGGAGCCGAGACCAGATATGTACGTGGGGACGGATTAATGGAGCTCTGCTGACTGAGAAGGAGCTTTCTCCTCAGCTGCTCAGCCTGAGGAGTGCTCAGGACACCTTGGCTCTGCTTGGAGCTGCAGGTCTGGCAGCAGGTGTCCAGCCCTGGCAGAGGTAATGAGAAGTCCCGGAGAGCCGTGGCGCAGCAGACAGCCCGACAGAGCCAGACAGACGAGGAGGCGGACTGGACTTAACAGGGATGAGAGGAGCAACCAGCTGAGGAGAACCAAGCGAGGGAGATCAGCCAAGCTGGCCAGAAGAGGAGGGTGAGGACGACTCAAAGACAGTAGGATAAAGATGAGTGTGCCGACCAGCTGGGGTTTTTTTTACTCCGTGGAGCGGAGTATCACAGTGAGGAGTGGGAACATATGGGGCTCGCCGTGCGCTGTCAACAGACCCATAGACATCACACAGAAACGCAGGCGGTAATTTACTCCACATCACTCCTTCTCCTCTTCATCTCTTATCTGATGTCTCTTTCCACACAAGCACAGCAGCATAGCAAGGTCAAAGGTCATCCTCTGTCTGCTGCTTCTATCCTTCCCTTCAGGAAACTCATGATTATTCTGTTGTTATTAAAACACAACAATCAGCTGATAAATATTTCATCTGACGCTCAGAACATCCAGCATCATCTGGACTCTAAGATTACATCATATTCATTATAATTAATTATAATTATTATATATATAAATGTTTTTTCTGCTCACTGGTGGTTTTTCTGAGATATTACAAATTAATCTAACTAAATATTCATAAACTAAACCTCAGTTTCTTTACAGGGATGAAAACAAATAGTTTTAATATGACATCATAATGAAGATATAATGATTTACTTTGTTATTTTTCTTTATCTTTACAAATAATTCATTATGACAAATGTTTGAAACGTACTTTGTTTGGGGAGCTTCCCACAGCCGGAGGTTTGATTCCCATCCGGCCAGCAGACATGAAGAAACCTCTGGCGACGTGTAGCTTCTAGTTCCTGTGAAACTGAGCGTCTCGTTGTAAACGTGCTGGAAGCTGGATCTGCTAGCTGAAGTTACGTCAGACGGAGGTTTGGAAACCAGGATTCTGGATCATCATGCAGGTGTTGAGCACCAACAAGCTCATTACTGTAGACATGTCTGACCTGGACACACAGGAGCTGAACTGGTTTAGAAAGTGGGACGTTAGCTGGCATCATGCTTGTTGAGAAACAAGACACAGTCATACAAACAGGCAGCTAGCTGTTAGCCAGCATGCTGTCCATTACATGGTTTTAATGCACAATGCAGAATCTAGAACACCTGACGTGCAGAGGAGGGGTGGTGTTCCACCAGGAAGTTCATTATAACCATCTAATGAACGGATCTGAATTGTTTAATCTGCTCATACCATGGTCCCACACAGTAACCATTTTATAACACGTATTTTATTTATTTATTGTTTTACAAAACTTGCTAAATATGTTAAAGTATAGGAACTATTTCATGTTGGCCTCGATGTTTGTTTTATGCTAAACAACCGCTGTAAAGCTGCAGCACGTTCGTCTCATTCACCTGTTAAAAGCAGCTGATCTGAATCAGATGGTTAACGTGTTGCTATGGTAACGCCCGTAACAGAGTGATGTTACACTGATTTAACTCGCCGAAACGTGTAAATACAAAAATAATGCAGCCAGCTGGTATTAGAATTCTTTCTTACCACGGTATAAAGTAACTTATATGTATGGGATTTATATTATATGTATAAACCGCGAAGCATTCATTTTTAATAATTTTTAGATATTATTTATGTTTATTATAATATATTTCTATACTATTGCAGCAATAATAAAAGTACATTTACATATAAAAAAAAAAAACCAATGATACATGTGTACAATAATGAAGCATTTTATTATTTATTATACATCATGATAATTTTTTATTGTACTTGAGGCACATTATAATTGTTGTGGTTTATTAATGAAATAATTCAGTGTTGTTCGTGAAGGTTAACGTCCATCTGGCGGTAATGAAGTGACTGTCCCGCTCCACTCTGCAGCATTTCGACACATAAACAATCGAGAACATTCATGTTTGCATTTTAGTAAAGTTAAAACTTTATAATTCACACAAACAGGTGAAGCATCGTTTTCAGCCGATTAAAAGACACTTCAGTGCTTTGTTTAACTTGCAGATTTAAACCCTGATGTGCAGCTTAAACCTGCAGAGCTGAAGTTTCAGGCTGACTTCAGGAGGACTCTCAGATCCAGTCCTGCAGATCCAGTCCTGCAGATCCAGTCCTGCTCCTGGTTCTCAGGATGCTCCTCAGAGAGGCTGCAGGGCGTTCTGGGGTGTTAAACCTGCTGTTTTTTACATGATCTTACTGGACATGCTGGACTATTTCACCCCCTGCAAGTCTGAAAAGCTGTGAAGTAGATTTTATTTCATGATTCTGGGTTCTGGGGTCTGAACAACATCCCAGATGAATCCTGACTGATCAGAATCTAATGACAGGACGTATTTACACAGGAGACACTTGTCTGCTGCTTCACAGCTTGGTGAGAAGTAAATCCATACATGTATCCTGTGCAGCCTTTATTTTGCAGACAACATGCACGTGCATAAGTGTTGCCTTTCAGACCAATAAGCTGGAAAAATAAACGTGCACGAGGCGTGAAAGACACCAAACAGTATGTCGCATGTCTTCCATGTTTGCTTTGAAGTCCAGTTATCTGCAGAGACAGCAGCGTGTTATTAGCCAGTCATTCATGTCTTTACACGTCTGAAATCCATCTTTTCTTCTTCATACATGATGAAAACTTTTTCTCTGCTTTGCCTGAAAGATGGCAGAAAAATTCCCAAGCAGGGACTGCATCTATTTGTTTGTTTTAATCTGAACTGTTCTGGTGTTACAAGCAGTTTGAAGAACTGAAACCCTGCAGATGAAGGAATAAATGGTTCCAGTAACAGAAACAGGCAAAAGGAAAAGCAGCCGGTTGTGCAGAAGAGCAGCTGTCGGCAGGATTTCATCTGAGAGGCAGATAAAGTAGGAGCTTCTTGTGATCTCACAGTAGATTTATGTGGTTTTTCTGCAGACGGAGTTTTATAAGCCATCAGACCCGGCGAGCCGGAGAAAAGAGAGGTGGATTTAAAAGCATCTCAGATTGTTGGAATCGTCTGGGTTTTACACTGTAAAAAATCAAACATGACAGCGTTTCCTGTGTTTTATAAAAACTGTAAAATACCAGTAAAATTTAGCAAAAGACTGCAAATTTAATGTGTCTGATGTAAAATGACATGAAAACCTTAAAACCTTAAAAAACATAGTTTCTGTTTTTAAACAAAATTCACATAAAAAGGATTTTTTTTTTTTAAACTGGTCATAATTTCACAAAAATGTAATTAAAAATAGTTGAATGCTGAATTTGAATTTAAATCAATAAGTTTCTGTTTTACTGTAAATATATTTAAGCATATGGCATTGGCGTTCAGGTTTTTACACACCTACTCTTCATATCTCATCTGAATAATTCGTACGGCTACATTTTTAATCAGATCGATGTCATCTCAACGTGAACGTTCATCAATGACGAAATTCCTTCTGAAGATTTTTTAAGTTTTACTTTTTGCAAACTGAAGTGGGTGATCCTGATATTTCCATCCGACAGATGCACAATGGACCAATCAGAGAAGGCGTGTTGACAGCGTCACCAGCAGCGAGCTTTGCAAGTGTCACATCGTCGCTGCTTCATACAGACTTTGCATCACCATGGCAACCATGGCTGAGTGTCTCATTGTCTTACTTTTCTCTGCTTCTTCATGCTAGCAGCTGAAGCAGATTCCCAGATTGTCCCACAGACGTCCTAAAGTTCGTCCTGAAGGTACCGAGGTCCAGCTTCAGGTCCTGGACTAAACGAGTCATCCTCTCTCCTCTAGACCAGGACCAACCCAGTGCTTCTTTCTTTCTTTCCTTTTGCAGAATCATGACAACACCGTCCTCTCTGGATGTGGAACGTGTTTGTTTTTGCCATCTTGCCCACTTCATCGTTTGTTGTGCGCAGACATAAAACATCAAGAAGTCACCTCGGAAATATTTACAGTTTTGGTTCACAAACTGTAAACCAAACGTAAACCATGTGAAACGTCATTTTACCTCAAAGACGTTAAAAAGTAAAGATGTGAAAGTGAGACTCATATTCTCACTATGAATCATACACTAACATCTTTAATGAAAGATTTAACAAAAACAATTAAAACAAAAGATCTCATGTTAAACATTCTGGTTTTCCATTTGTTGACAGTTTTATTATGGAAAAAAATCTTAGTGTTTTTTATAGTGTAGAGGTTTAATAGTGTTGGAGAGGTCAGAGAGGTGGAGTCGAGGCTGGACGTCCAGCTTCGTTCAAGTATATCCGGAATAAAATGTTTAATTGATGATATGTGAATTTACTACATTACATACTAAATTAATACAGAATATTCCATAAAATAAGAGGTTAAAGTCTCTCCGTCTACGTACAGGCTCATATTCTGAAAGCTCAGAGGGTCAGGAATTTCAGTATTTCTGTGCTGTCTTTGTCGATTTGCTGCTTTAAGCTTCGTTTAAGTATCTAACCCTTCAGACTTCTCTTATTTCCACAACAAGGAACAGGAGTGAAACCTGGGATGTCAGACTTAAATAAATGATGCTGGTAAATCACCGGGATTACTTTCTACCAGCCTTTAAGCGCCTGCAGAGTCCCGTTGAGCCAGTAACTGCTGTCTGCAGAGGCTGCGCCGTGGGAGGCGACGTGCAGGATTACCAGGGATGAGATGGAAAATCCATCCATAAAGTTGGTGTTGTTTGTATGTTTGGGAGAAAATGCTTCTGAATTAACGCAGCTGACAGTTTGCGTTGGTTGCATGTTGTCCTTAGGAGGAGAATTTCTCAGAAAGCGGAAGTTTTTCCTGTTTCTTCCTGGAGGAACATTACCTGTCTCATTTATCCTGATGTTGGAGGCGGAAAGCTGCTGCTCTGCCTGGTTTATCCAACACCTGGATTCTGCTGGAATTCCAGGAATGAGCACCACGTTGAACATGGACATGATGGGAAACCTGGACGAGCTGACATGAACTCTGAACATGAATGCTGCAATGTGGATGCTGGTTGATCTGAGTGGAGATGGAGATGAATCCACATCAACTTTCTCCTACGTTCAGGGACATTCTGTCCAGATGTTCCTCCGTTTATAAGAGGAAAAAACAGACTTGTAGATTGATTGTGAAGATGAAGAACTATATTAATTATATAGATTAATATATTTGTTTTATTCTTGCAGGACATGAAATCCTGTTCTGCAGTTTGTGTTGAGATGCCAGTAGACATGACTGTCCACTGGCTGCAGACACAAGACCCCTGACGTTCCATTTTTACAGTCTTCTTCTGCTTTTATCAAACATCACCATCGAGTTCCTCCTCTTCTTCATAGATTCGCTTGTTATGCTTCTTCTTTGCAGCAGCTGTTTAAAATGTGAATCTCACGGTTTAATTTTTTTAACTTGCAGACCTTTTTAAATCCCTCTCCAGTCTCACCAGGCATCCTGTCCTTTTTTTCTGTCTCTGTGAGAAGGGTAAGATCTTGGCATGATGACACCACATGCTTGAAAAGCAATGAGAGCTCCACAGGCTTGATGTCAGAGCTTTAAATACGATCAGTCCCACCCTGAAGAGGCTCTAATTCGACCCCAATCTGCAGCCTCTGATGCAGATATGAAGGTGTAACATTCTTCACCTCATTTAGGCTTTTAGGAGATTTCTCTGCAGGATACATTAATTAATGTAATGTTAATTGTTAACCACAATATAACAAAATGACATGAAAACTGTAGATAAAAACATCAGAAACCCTTCAGCCAGATTTATGACAGACACGGTTGTGAAATGACGGCTGCAGACATGTGATTGGGTCTGGAGAAATCATGATTAATCATGAGGAACTGGTTGAAATCCAGGAAGAATCAGAAGGACTTTGTTTTTAAAACTTCGGACAGCTGTCACATCTTCGGTTGCTAGGCAACAGGGAACTGGAGCGCTGTGGTACGGCCATGTCATTGCATTGAACTCTGAAGCCCGTAGACCCTACAGCCCACACTGGATGTATATCAGAGCTGTTAAAATTAAACCATTTATGCAGATAAATCTATGAAATCAGAACCTTAATTTCTTACCACACACACAACAAACATGGTTAACATGTCAATAAAATCACAATCTGGCATCATCTCCATAAGATAAGCTGGATCGGAGCATGGAGGTAGTTTGTCACAGCGGCAAACCGGATCCACTAAAACCACTTTACCCTGCTTATTTCTGAAGATCCAGACAGTTTTGCAGCTTACAGAGGAGGGAACTTCTGCTGTGTCATACATCAACAACGCAGTCGCAGAGGTGGTGGGGGCTGTGAACAACGATGGAGCTTATCTTTGGGGTCATGGCTCGCAAACTTCTGCATTAGGAAAATCCGTGTCTGGTCCTGGATGTCCAGATGAATCCTTTCTCCAACATACCGGGATCAGGTGTCTGAATCCCTCCATCCTCATGTCATCCGACTCTGCAGACCATCGGTCTAGGAACTAGACTTTTATCTGGTCCAGCTTTGTGGGAGAAGAGAGGCAGGACCAGATCTGCATCTGCACAGTCCTGCAGATCATCCAGAATGTTGTTCCCGTTCTGGATGGTAGTAACCAGAATGTTCCTGTTCTGGATGGTAGTATCTAGAATGTTGTCCCTGTTCTGGATGGATAATAACCAGAATGTTCCTGTTCTGGATGGTAGTAACCAGAATGTTCCTGTTCTGGATGGTAGTATCTAGAATGTTGTCCCTGTTCTGGATGGATAATAACCAGAATGTTCCTGTTCTGGATGGTAGTATCCAGATTGTTGTTCCTGTTCTGGATGGTAGTATCCAGAATGTTCCTGTTCTGGATGGTAGTAACCAGAATGTTCCTGTTCTGGATGGTAGTATCCAGGATGTTGCTGAGATCCACATTTATCTTTAATATCATGGAAAACCTGTTGGGAACTTCTCCAGGATTTTCTCACCATGTATTGTGGAGTTTTATGCAGACATAGTGAAAATGGTTTTATGTCACAATGAGGAAGAATTCTTCACAACATTCCTGCATCCAGATACTGATCCGGATCACTCCCAACATCTAATGGAGTCTAAGTTAGATCAGGACCAATTCTCAGAAACACATCATGAAGATCCTTCCAGGAGTTTTTATGTAAAGTGACCGATAGACAGATGAATGTTGGTAAAAATCTGTTTTACTTGGATTTTCTCCACATGGAGATGATGAGGAGGATGAAGCTACACGCGTGGCTAAATCAGCTTCTGTCGTGGAGATCATGCCACATTCAGAGGTTAATCTGACACGAGGAAGAAAGTGTTGCATGGACATCTTCACATCATAAAAACCTGTTTTCATGTTGAACATTTACGATGTTGGGAAGCAATTTCACGTAGAACGATGCTGATTATTTATCTGAATATAACTGTATGAATGAAATCTGTGGTGACGTTACGGTTGTGTCCCCCGCATCAACCCTGAACTGGTTTCTGAAGCAGCTGTTTATGCTGGTGTTACTGGTGCTGCTTTGCTTCAAACCTCTCCGGGAGAAACGTCTGAACCGATCCGCAGGTCGGCTTGTCCGTGATGGATGACAGCTGGTGCTCCTCTTCTTCACTCGGCCGGTAGTTTCGGGATCTTAATGCTGCCCAGATGAAACCGACGTGGCCGTGACGCAGGGAGGGTGTCGGGTGTCAGGAGCAGGGACAGGCCGCCATCAATCACGCTTCTTACACGCTGAAATACCACACACACACTTTGGACACGCTTAAATAAGACACGTATACACACACCTCAGACATGCTTAAATAACACACTCATGTTTAGCTCACATTCCTGAGCTTCACAGTAACAACAATCCAGCTGAGGTGTGTGTGTGTATGTGTGTGTGTTGTTTAAGCGTGTGTTTCAGGTGTGTGTGTGTGTCGGCATACAAGGCAGATATAAATGACTTTGTCAGGTTTGAGGTTCTGGTCACGTCTGGCTGCCGACATGTTGCTTTAGGGTACCTGAGAACTTCAGACATCAGGTCTGGAGGGTCTGTAAGCAGAGACGGGGTCTTACACCCCGCTGAGACAGACGCATTAACCCTTTAAAGGTCTCATACCACGTTTTCTGACAGTCACCGTGTTTCCATGTCCTGTGAGGCTCCTCGCTCACTTTCTCCACGTTTCAGTGTCAACGAGTGAGTCGGAGATCTTCCCCTGTGTGACCTCACGTGGATCAGGCAGTGGGCGTGGATAGTAAAGTGGGCATGGATAGTGAAGTGGGTGTGGATAATGGAGTAGGCGTGGATAGTGGAGTGGGCGTGACCAATGGGATGGGCATGGAAAATTGATTGTGTGGACAGTGTAGTGGGCGTGGGCAGATTAGTGGGCGTGGGCAGTGGAGTGGGTTTGGACATATTAGTGGGCGTGGACATATTAGTGGGCGTGGACATATTAGTGGGCGTGGACAGTGGAGTGGGCGTGGACAGTGGAGTGGGCGTGGACAGTGGAGTGGGTTTGGACAGATTAGTGAGCGTGGATAGTGGTGTGGGCGTGGACAGACACCACAGAAACAGCCTGTTATCAGGAGAGACCGTAGACTGACTACTGGACTGGGAGAAATTAAGACTGAATTTTGGTGAAACTGTTGAAACATGAAACGGATTAAACAAATAAAACACATAAAATGGATGAAATGGACAAAACATTAAACAGAAGAAACCGATTAAATAAATAAACAAATGAAACAGATTTTTTTAAAAAACGGATATAACAGATATAACAAATGAAAGGGATGACAGACGTAGAACGTGGAGCCTTCAAAGCCAACCTGAGGAAAACTGGGACGATTCTGTTTGCAGTCACTGATCCGACCATCCTGCAGGTTTCAGTGTTCAGAATCTGAACTCTGGGACAGTGAGGACAGACGTCCATCACGTCTCTCCGCTGGTTCCTGCAGACTTCCTACCCGACCATACCTGCAGCTTCACCAGAGTCCAGAGGGACTCAGCGGCTATTCAGGATTATTAAAACAAAACATTTTGTTTTAGTTTTGGCCGTTCTGGTGGGGAGAAAAGAAGAGGATGGATGGGACAGTGATGGGAAGTTATTTCTAATGTTCAACCATCTGAACAGAAACCTAGTTTCCTAGTCTGAATACTGACCTCTAACTTCACGTAAAATTCATCTGAATATGTTACATAAATCATTTATTTAAGGTCCTGTAGCAATAATAAAGTCGAGATTCCACTTTTACATCATTTATCACTGAAAACTAAACAAATCAGGCTTTTTTTTTTTTTCCAGACAAAGGAATTTAAACGTAAATTCTGTCAAGTAATATTTTATACTTTAAATAACTTCAAATAAAAATTATTTCTTGTAATTCAGCTAATAAGTACAGAATAACATAACAGCATTCATTTATAAAAACAAAAAAAATTAAATTAAATAAATTAGATGATAAATTTTCATGTCAGTTTATTGCAGTTTTTATTGAAACTTTTGTTCATCTTTACAATAAAAACTAATGTTAATATTAATATGAACTATTGCACAGATCAATCAGTCAGATTGATCGGCTCTTTTCATGCTGCACACTGTAAATTGCATTTAGACATTTTTGTTGTTTGAAGTTATTTTTTGTCAATTTAACAAGCTTCAAGTAATGTTGTTGTAATAAATTAAAATACTCAGTCAAACACATCCTAACTACACAAAAAGAGTTTAACTAAAAATTTGTGTCCAGCTAATTCAGAAATATAAGTCAAATAGACTTAAGAGCATAAAAACGTATGTCCACTAGGTGGCGGTGGGCGTAGCAATATCAGCTCTACCAGGCCCCAATTATGAACAGAAGAAGAAGCTTTTGGAGCCGTTAGTCTCACGTCGGTGTAACGTATTTTCACTCGCTGTGAAAAGGCATTTTTACATTTTGTTTGGAGTTACGAGTGTTTCAACGAAATAAAAGCGAAACGGGACCAGTTTGAAGAGGAGTTATTACTTATTTGGTAAGTTTCTTTTGGTTTTCCTTCATATTGTTTTTTTTTTTTTTAAAGTAGTTTAACATTATTAGCTTAATCAGTGATTGAGAAATGACGAAATTAGATTAAAAATTCTAAGTCTTTACAAGTATATGTTTAGTTTTAAATGAACTATAAATATTTTATGCATAAATGTAAGAAGTTGCTAACTCGGTTGTTTTGCAGGTGGTTGAGTAGGCGGAGGAATAGCGCAAAAGTTTGGTATGGTGGAGGTCTTTTTACAAGGGGTTTGATTATACATGGCAAAAACTTCATTTAAATGCTAAACTAGCTGAGCTCCAAAGCTACATTGACCGTGGGACAGTGTCTGTCTAATAGTATAAGATTATTTATTCGCCGAGTGCGGTCTGAAAGGTCTAAGGGAGTCCAGGAAGCACCTGGATTGATGTCAGTGCACTTGCCTACAGATGTTAGTCTACGACAGGGGTGTCCAAAGTCGGTCCTCGAGGGCCGCTGTCCTGCAGGTTTCCCATGTATTCCTGTTCCAACACATCTAGCTTCCACTAAATTGATCAAACAGCCAATGACGTGCACAACTGATTAAGCTCTACTACTAATTAATTTGAATCAGGTGTGTATGAGCAGGGATACATAGAAAACCTGCAGGATTCTGGCTCTCGAGGACCGGAGCTGGACACCTCTGGTCTACGAGATGGACACATATTTATTTATTTATTTGTTAGAGAGGCTGTTCGTTTACAGTGGGATATTAAAGTTGCATTATTATGTACATTTTATTATTACAGATTAAGAACCACATTTAGCTTTACTTTGGCATATAATAAAGTTGCCTGCTATACTTTGTCACATTTATACATTGGTATGTTTGTGAAGCCAATTAGGCTTATGTTCCATTTAAATGAAGGAACAGAAGTAAGCAAGAAATAAAAAATTATCAGTGTATTAAGATATTTCTCCCCATTGTTTAAACCACAGATTCACCACAGCTGCTGCCCATTGTCTAAAAGTGGCTCCCAACATTTTTTGCAGGTAATGTAATGCATATATGTATACATATGTGTGTATATATTTTTTTTAGAGATCCGGTTCGATTCTGATAGTATTAGATTATTAGGACTTGCATGCAAGTTTCGTGAATGAAAAGTGCAGATACTCAAACAACAAATTACTAATTCAGCACTGTATGTTGATAACTGAGTTTTCTCCATTTTAATATTCTATTCTGAAGGTTCCTATGTTGGCTTACTACTTGGACATGCCTAGCCTGTTTAAAGCAAATGTAGAGCTAAAAGGTGTATCAGATATTTCTTTGGATATTCTGGACTTCTCTGTGAAGCTAGTGATTGAAAAGAAATGTGGACTTTGGAACAGTGCATCTCTGGCAACAACTGTATACATACATGGGACAAGATACACTCAGGGAATGCTTGTGTCAGTTGGAAACAGAAGTAGACTGATTTTTTTTTTTTTTTTTTTTTTTAAACAATTGTCTATGTGTTGCTTGTTTGCAGTAAGATATTCTTTGTTCTTGAATCTTTCGCAGCCTGGTTTTTGGAGCACCTTAGGTGTTACAAAGTCTGCAAGAGAGATCCTGGTCAGTTGTTGCTGAACCTACACTCTGCAAAGTCAGCTGGTGGTTTCTCATGTATTGAGGTAATATTTTTTCCTCACACAAGTTAACAATAAATTACTATAAGTTACCATTGAGGTTTAGTCATCTCTCAGCAGTTGGATGTTACTAACATCTATAAATAACTCCAAAATAGCACTATGACCTTACTCCAAAAATATCAACTTTATTTTTTATTTATTTATTTTTTTCTTTTAAGTTTACCCTAGATAAGATTTTTGAATAATATTGCCCCAAAGTCCATCAGGTAGAGGAATTATGTTTTTGTTTTGTTTTCATTTTTTAACACAGTTCCATCATACTGCTGTGCATTATTTTGACTGAAGATGATATATAGATTAATGTATGTGCAAGACTTGAATTAGATAGTCACCACAGCCTCTTTGAATAAGCAGGTGGCAAAAAAAAAAAAAAAAAAAAAAGAAGAGTACTGGGTAAATCACAAGTTACGTTTAAAAAAAAATGGTCACCACTTCACCTACCTGTTCGACTTTTTGACTCCAGCTTGTACTGTAGTCATTACTCAAAAATTATTACACACATTTCCAAGAACTAATTTGGATATTTTTGGCTCAACTTCTTTCAATATCTACAGATTGAAGCAGAGTTTGCTTGTCTTACGTCTGTTGACCTGTAGAACTCCTCCTTCTGTGGACTGGATCAGTATTCACCAAGGTTCATTGAGCCGTACAAGGCCAAGAGTGGGAAGTTGGCTAAACTAAGCAGACTGATGAAATGTCTTGATAATGTAAGTAATGAAATGTTGATACAGGTTTGTGTATTTTAATGACTAAGTTTTCTATTGGAGATATCTGTATTTTTTTGCACTTCTGTTACACACTGCAATTATTAAATATACAAGAACCTTTTATGTTTTTATACAATACAAACTAATATCTTCCACTTTGGAGTTTCTTATATCCCACTGATTGATAGTTCATGGTTAAGCAACTCAAACAAAAAATATCCTTTAATAATAGAATGAAGAATTAAAAAAATTATTGCCAAATTACAAAGAAAAACTAAAGAACCTTCAGAAAATTAGAACTGTTGATTAACTTTAAGAGATGACAAGAAAGTTTAGCATTCTGGGAGACGACTGTATTTTGGTCTGTAAACTTCAAATAAAGATGTTCAACAAATCCATTGTATACTGAAAGCAGCTGTATACAATGGAGTATCAAGATTTTGTCATTTAAAAACACAATTTAAAGTGTATTTTTTTAATTATTGTATCTAAGCAGTCCTCCGTGCAGAGGAAGAGGGCTGTAGTTCTGCTGGGCCTGTCTCACTTTCTCAAGGAAGATGCTTCCAGCGTGTTAAACATTCCAGGTAAACTTAGTTTGTGTGTAATAAAATGAACTGTGAACAGATTTGTCAAAATAATTTATATGTTGTAGAACAAAATGTGTTCAAGATCATGTTTGTAGAATTAATTCTTCAAATTTGGCAAATGATCATTTTGTGTATTTTACTCTATATCTTGTCCAGGCCACTGATGAGGAAGCCATGTTCATTCAAGGGATGAAAGTTGGTGTTGTGATGGTGAAAGATGGGGAAGACGGCATCGCCACTTCAGTAGTTCTTGAGGAGCAAGTGGTCCTGCCTGATGTGAAGGACATCGCGCATGCCATTGCTCAGCTGATGGGTCTGCTCTTTGCAATCAATATAAACTATCCAAAGGAGCTCAGGTATACATTTGAAGGGATCCAGAAAGTCCTGATGAACATCGGTGGAGGACGGTGTTCCTCTCTTGTGCATGGTCTGAGAAACAGACTCCTGCGAAAAACTGTGTAGCTTTTCCTCACATCATTTTCCGCATCACTTGAGTAAAAGTCTATATCCGGAAAACATTTCTTAATGTTATCTTCTTCAACATTGTTCAGTTTAAGTACGACCTTGGCACAGTATTTGCATCTTTCCAGTTCTGTTTTATTCATTCAAACTAAATTCCATCTGAAAATGTCTCTGTATAGGAAAAAAAACTGTATTAGTTGATAAAAAGTACAAAGAGACAGAAGTCAAGATTTAAAGCCAAAACAATATGTGACAAGGATAAAATTGGCACGAGATTTGATGGTCTGAATGACTTCTTGTAAATCCTATATTTTTCCTTTTTTCTCAATTTTAATTTAGGCATTGTTTTTATCACAACACTGTATTTTCATTTCCATGCGGATTTGTGTTTGAATCATATTGTGCAATCCAGTGTCACCAGTTCTTGAAACAGGTACTTAGGTATTTGAAAATGCTTTTTTGAAAGTGATAGATGTTGCAAAACTGCACACTGCTAAGCTGTGTTCTTGATAAAATGGGGTTTAAGTTTAGAAAAAGTAAAACCTGTGACTAAAGACTGCTTCAAGAAAGTTGTACAGGTTGCATTATTGTTAAATAAAAAAACTAGCTTGTTGATAAATGTGTATTTGTTGTACTTATATTGATAAAAAATGTTCAAATTTTAAAAAGTTAAATTTACAGTTAAATTGAATATTTAAAACTTAAATTTTAAAATGACAGGAATTTGTTTTAAAATAGTCAGAATGTGGTTTGTATGATGGCAGTAATTCCAATAGGCCACATATATTGTCCTGACATAGAATATCACATTTTTAAGTAATGTTTTAGTTCACTTAATTTATAAATTTGTTCTAAACAAACTAATCATTTTAATTGAGTCTAAATTAATTTCCAGATTTGAATGAACATGCTGATCAGTTCTCTCAATTAAAAAATGTAAGTCAAAATAGCCAAAAAACAAAGTTTAGTCAACTTAAAATATATTTAAGACCATTTAAAATTTTAAGTTCAAATAACAAACAACAAAAGTTATGTCAACTTTTAATTATAAATCAGTCTAACTAACAAAGATGTTAATACAACATTGGATTTTTATTCAGGATAACATATGTTGACGTCAAGAGAACAAATCATGCTTTTTCATTTAACGTAAAATTTTAAGACAGCCCTTTCACTCGTGTTTTTAAGTTAAAACGTTATGTTTGATTTTACAGTGCTGGAAAAATGCTTCATAAAGAATAACAGCTTGTTTCTAAGAACTGTCTCATCTTTCACCTCTGAGGAAAAATAAGCTCAACGACCTCACGAATAAAACACACACACACCTAATCAATCATTATCTCTCACACACTCTTAATGGATTGATCCAGAGGGAGGGAGGGAGGCGGGGGAAGAGGGGGGTTGTCTGCAAACAGCAGGATGTGTGATGGTTTGTGGGACTTTAGCAGCAGGCTGGAGGTGAATATTCATGAATGGAGGGAAGGTTCTGCTCAGAAGATGGAGAGAGGAGGAGAGTCTATTTTTATCTGCAGCGTTGCGTGTCTCAGTCTGTTCGCCGTGAAGTCGCAGCTAAATTTAGCTCTGCGGAGACCGAAGCAGGATGCAGAGATAAAAATAGAAGCAGCTTCTGGCGGCATCACTGGAGACAGCAGATGATGAAACATGCAGGCTGCATCGTCCAGATCCTTCTGACTCTCCTCTTGACTCAGAACGGATCAGGAATGGAGGAACCTTCACCTGTCTGATGGACGGGGGGTGAGGGGGCTGCCATCAGCCTGCAGGCTCCTCTTCCATCCAGGTCAAAGCAACAAACAGCAAAACGACTCGTTTCCCTTGAGCTTTACCATGACGTCGTCATGGAAACCTGTGCCATGAACATCTCCAGAAGACGAGACTTCAGCAGACATCTGCCACCATGGTGCTGCTGTTTGCAGTTTCAGCTGAAACATCTTAAATCCATCTGATCAGGTCTTCCAGTCACTAGATTTTCACATCGTCAGCGACCGCACAGCAAACTGTGATCAGAGTCCTGATTAGGATTTAATTTGTCACATTTTTCAGCCTTCTGGTTAACATTCATCCACCAGATGTTCAGGTTTATTTCAGACGTCTTATAAAAACAGACAGATAAAAAAGTCCAGTGTTCTGGACTTCCTCGGTGTGTTTAAACAGGAGTGTAACACCCCTCAGAATTAAGTACGGACTCAAGGCCATCATGAGTTACAGCCATGTATCTGAACTCGTGCCATCAACCATGCCGTGAGAAAAGACACAATACATGACTAGGGACGCTCCGATCCACTTTTTGAGAGTTCCGATCCGATACCGATATCTGAAACGTGAATATCTGCCGATACCAGACCTGTTAATGTGAACATTATTGTGACTCTTGTTATTATTGCTGTTATAACTGTGTCAGATTTCATGAGGTCGTAATAAATGACCCATCCTTTCTGAAGTTACCTCACCAATACAAATATAATAACATTACAGATCGAACAATTTCTACAAGTTTTATTCTGATTTAACCTAAATACAACTATAAATGTGTGGTTTGGAAACAAAGATCTGCTTTTAGTGGAACAAAAAATGTCACATTTTAACATTCAAGGTATTTATTTCTTTTAAAACTCATTGCACTGGCTGGACTGTGGTATCGGGTATCGGTTGTGGTATCGGTACACTTTTATTAATACCAAGTGCGAGTACACACGCTTGGTATTGAGCCGACGCCGATACTGGTTTCAGTGCATGTCTAGAAAATATGAACTGATTGTGAATCTGATGCAGCAACACATCTGCAGAAACATGGAAAGAGAGAAATACAAGCTGAAAAACATCTGGAGAAGCATTCGACGACTAATCAGGTTAACTGTCAACAGGTCAGTAACAGTAAGACTGGTATCGGCATCGATACAGATACTGGTATCGGTGTATCCATATATATTACAGAATAAGAGAAATAATCCCTCTGTAACCAACTCTATGATCGTCCTCATGCGATGTCGACCGAACATGATTTCCCCCGCCATCTCGTGTCGTGGCCCGTCTCTGCTGGTTGGTCCAGTTTTCTGGATGAAGCAGGATGGAAATGCTTCTGTTCAAGCTGTTGCTTTTCCATGTTTCCTTTAACAGTATGACTGCAACAAACTTCAACCTCTACTCTCTCTCTAGTTTCGATGTGGAGAATGGGTTATCGGTGGGACGCAGCCCCCTGGATGCCCAGGCCAGTCCTGGTTCTGGTCTGGTCCTGCAGGCCAACTTCCCTCACAGCCAGCGGCGGGAGTCATTCCTCTACCGCTCCGACTCCGACTTTGACCTTTCACCCAAAGGTCCCTCCAGAAACCCGTCCTCCGCCAGCGACCTGTAAGTTCACCTTCCCAAGTGTTGATCGCACGCTGTGAAAAACTGTAAAACACTCATCAGATCAATTACAAATGAATAAATATTCCAGAAGTTTATGGTAAGAAACTGATTTACATGTCAGATGCAAAATAGCATGAAAAACTTCAAACTAAAATACAATAAAATTAACATTTTAAAGGAAAACATGACTCAGGTTCCCATAAAAGGCTGTAATAAAACCTTTATTAAACCCTGTGATGGACTGGCCACCTGTCCAGGTATACCTACCTCTCACCTGCTGGGAGAGACTCCCGCTTCTCCGCAACTGCTAGTCAGACTAAGTGGTTCGGAAAATGAATGAATAAATTTCATTAAAAAGTCATCTTAATGTTCAGTTGTTTTTTTGGGAATGTATTTATACAGTTTTAGTAAACCTGCGTGGTGGACCTGGAGCTGCACCAGACTGATGATAACTACCGCCGCGTTTCCAGTTCTTCACAAAATATGAGCAAAGTTTCTACGTTTAACTGGATCTGCAGATTTTTCCATTTAAATAATGTTCATAATAAAAGTAAAAAACTTATGTTGTATTTTTGACCATATCTGAAGGTCATTTAGGTTTTTTTTTTTTAACTGTTTTATAGTTTTTTATTAAACATTAAAAAGCTGAAATGAAATAAAAGCTGTGATGTAAAGGTAAAATTATAAACTGTAAATTTATTTGGGAAATTTTATTGGAATTTCACTGATTTTTTTTTTCATGTTTTCAGCTGCAAAAATATGATGTTACGTGTGTTTTTTTACATATGTGACATATGTCAGGAATGTCACGCTAACTTCATGTTGTACAAACTGGTTTTGTTCATCTGTACTGGGAGGTCTCTACATTGCAGGATCACTCTAGTCAGACTTTATCAGTAAATTTCTGGGCACAGCCAGGATCAGCGTGTTTTTCAGACGCGGTCGTGTCTCTGCTTTCTGAAAGCAGCTTGGAGGGGTTGTTTGGGTTTTAAACTGTCTAAACACCTTCATGTTGTGAATGTAAGCGGTCTCTGGTCTCCTCACGGACTCTTGCCTGTCTGTTTTCAAAGGGAAGAGAGCTTGAAGCACTGGGAGGTCAACTGGTTGTCGTCTCGGTGAGGAGAACATAAGCCAGCTAAATGTTTGAAAGGAACTCTGCTTGAGCCCTCTGCTTTCCTCCTAACAGTTTCATGGTTATTTCTCACCTCTCCTGAAAACATGAGCAACACCTCTGACCCTGTTAGACACCCAGTTCTGACTCGTTTTGCATGTCATGCAGACATAACAACACTTTTTATTTAGCTGTCAGTAAACGGCGTCACCCACCCTCACCCATCTTTCCTCAGTGATCATGGTATGATGTGTGTGTGAACTGAAAGATGAATGAAGATAACCGACCATCATCTCTTCCTCCAACCTCCATTCCTGAAGAAGTTCGGAGTAAAATGTAAATAAAAGCAGAATCTCTTGGTCCCAGTAGAAACCCTGAGTGTTCCAGCTGTTTACAGATGTGTTGCTGCGTTAGACGATCAAAGGTCTGAGTTTAAGCTTCTGCTGGGACGGATGAGCTTCAGGTTTTATTTCCATTTTATGTAGAGAGAATAACTGTAACTGGGCTTCTACAGGTTTCTCCTCAGACTAAGGTGTTTTACAGCTGCTTTTACCTGTAAATGAATCATTTCATTCATTATTTGTTTCATTTTAAATGTGAGAACGTTCTGTTAACTTTCTCTGTTTCCTCTCCTGACTGCAGACATTCAGAAGACATGATAGTCACACCGTTTGCACAGGTGAGTGTTCCAGCTCCAGCGAGGCAGCTTTAAACATCCATATTCACCTGTTTGCCACAGACGGCAGAATAACAGCCCTTTAGAAAGGAAGCCCCGCCCCCTCCGCCCTGCTGGCTCTGTGACAGCACCCACCTTCCCTCCGGTGTTGCCTGACTCTGGCGTGGGACGTGCGTCACACTCGTGCTCAGCTTACACGCTGAACGAAGAAGAGAATCCTATCCTGCCAGATCATGCTGTTTAAAATTTGCATGTGAGCTTATAAGGATTGTTCCAGGGTCATCTCTGGACATCTGACACTCTGTGGGCTTCCTCTGCATGCACAGTCAGTGTTTGGCTGCTGATGGAGCGACAGACGTGACATAGAGGAGTGTGGTGATGAAAACATCAGGGGGGGGGGGTCCAGGCTGCATGTCAGCTGCTGCAGAGAAGCTCTCAGGTTAAATGAGGATAAAGAAACCTCCATGTTCCTGTCTTTAGGTTCTCGCCAGTCTCAGGACGGTCCGGAGTAACTTCGCCATCATCACCGGCCAGCAAGATCGCACCGCCAGCAAGTAGGAGCCGGACTCCTGTCTCTGATCCTGCTGCATCCACATGATGCCTCAGACTGACTGCTGATGTTGTCTCGTTACAGGACGCGATCCTCCGGCAGCAACCCTCCATCCATGTGCAAGACCAGTCTGGCAGGTCTGCTCTGTGATCAATATCCCACAATTAACACGGATCTGAATGACACAGAGACTATGGGTTCAAGCTGACACACAACTGAATGAACGAATGAATGAATGAATGACAAACTAAAACACAGTCTGGTGAGAAGTCAATGTAACACTTCAATCCTTGGAAAGAAGCAGGAGCCGTTTTACCACCCATGATCAATAAACAATAATCACCTTTACTCCCTGTTTGCATTCAACCCGTGTGTGTGTGTATGTGTGGGAGTGTGTGTGTGTGTATGTGTGGGAGTGTGTGTGTATGTGTGGGAGTGTGTGTGTGTATGTGTGGGAGTGTGTGTGTGTGTGTGTGTGTGTGTGTATGTGTGGTGTGAACATAAACCATCGTTATGGATCATTCTAACAGCTTTTCCAGGATGAATCATGATGATTATGATCATTCAGACGAGGTGAAGCAGATGTGAGGAGAGAATGTGGGTAAAATATCATCTCTAGTTTCCTTCAGTCCTGAAACCTTTCTGTTGTCCTCATAAAGCATCAACCGCTTCGAGCATTTCTCCATCAACACCGTCCTCTGTGTCTATGTTCCTTTTATTTATGTTATCTGTGAACAATAAGAATAAAACCTGGTTTTACTACATCCATCCTGTAAGACTTAAAGAATGACAATCATCTTCTGTGTTTCTGTGGGACAGAGGAGCCGCACCAGCAGCTCGCTATTGAGACTCTGGACGAGCTGGACTGGTGTCTGGAGCAGCTGGAGACGCTGAAAACCCGACACTCCGTCAGCGAGATGGCTTCCAATAAGGTACCTGGACAGATGCCCACCTGCTCACACACCTACGTCCAAACTTACACACACCTACGTCCATCCTTACACACACCTGCTCACACACCTGTATCCACACTTACAAACACTTGCATCTACACTTACACACACCTGCATCTACACTTACACACACCTACGTCCACACTTACACACACCTGTACACACACTTACACACACCTGTTCACACACTTAAGTCCACACTTACACCTGCTCACACACCTGCATCTACACTTACACACACCTGTAAACACACCTGTTCACACACCTACACAAACCTACGTCCACACTTACACCCACCTGTACACACACCTGCATCCACACTTACACATACCTACGTGCACACTTACACACATCTGCATCTGCACTTACACACACCTGCATCTACACTTACAAACACCTACGTCCACACTTACACACACCTGTACACACACCTGTACACACACTTACACACACCTGTTCACACACTTAAGTCCACACTTACACGTGCTCACACACTTGCATCTACACTTACACACACCTGTAAACACACTTGTTCACACACCTACACAAACCTACGTCCACACTTACACCCACCTGTACACACGCCTGCATCTACACTTACACACACCTGCATCTACACTTACACACACCTGCATCCACACTTACACACACCTGCATCTACACTTACACACACCTACGTCCACACTTACACACACTTGCATCCACACTTACACACACCTACGTCCACACTTACACACACCTGTTCACACACTTAAGTCCACACTTACACCTGCTCACACACCTGCATCCACACTTACACACACCAGCATTTACACTTACACACACCTGCATCTACACTTACACACACCTGTACACACACCTACGTCCACACTTACACACACCTGCATCTACACTTACACACACCTGTACACACACCTACGTCCACACTTACACACACCTGTACACACACTTACACATACCTACGTCCACACTTACACACACCTGTACACACACTTACACACACCTGTTCACACACTTAAGTCCACACTTACACCTGCTCACACACCTGCTTCCACACTTACACACACCTGTTCACACACCTACGTCCACACTTACACACACACCTGTTCACACACCTACGTCCACACTTACACACACACTTACACACACCTATGTCCACACTTACACACACCTGCATCTACACTTACACACACCTGCACCCACACTTACACACACTTGCATCTACACTTACACCTACGTCCACGCTTACACACACTTTCATCTACACTTACACACACCTACGTCCACACTTACACACACCTACATCCATACTTACACACACCTGTTTACACACCTACGTCCACACTTACACACACCTGCACACACACTTACACACAACTAGGTCCACACTTACACACACCTGCATCCACACTTACACACACCTGTACACACACTTACACACAACTACGTCCACACTTACACACACCTGTACACACACCTGTTCACACACCTACGTCCACACTTACACACACCTGCATCCACACTTACACACACCTGCATCCACACTTACACACACCTACATCCACACTTACACACACCTAGGTCCACACTTACACACAACTGCATCCACACTTACACACACCTGTACACACACTTACACACAACTACGTCCACACTTACACACACCTGTTCACACACCTATGTCCACACTTACACACACCTGTTCACACACCTAGGTCCACACTTACACACACCTACGTCCACACTTACACACACTTGCATCCACACTTACACACACCTACGTCCACACTTACACACACCTGTACACACACTTACACACACCTGTTCACACACTTAAGTCCACACTTACACCTGCTCACACACCTGCATCCACACTTACACACACCAGCATTTACACTTACACACACCTGCATCTACACTTACACACACCTGTACACACACCTACGTCCACACTTACACACACCTGTACACACACTTACACATACCTACGTCCACACTTACACACACCTGTTCACACACCTACGTCCACACTTACACACACACCTGTTCACACACCTACGTCCACACTTACACACACACCTGTTCACACACCTGCATCCACACTTACACACACCTGTACACACACTTACACACACCTATGTCCACACTTACACACACCTGCATCTACACTTACACACACCTGCATCTACACTTACACACACCTGCATCTACACTTACACACACCTGCACCCACACTTACACACACTTGCATCTACACTTACACCTACGTCCACGCTTACACACACTTTCATCCACACTTACACACACCTACGTCCACACTTACACACACCTACATCCATACTTACACACACCTGTTTACACACCTACGTCCACACTTACACACACCTGTACACACACTTACACACAACTAGGTCCACACTTACACACACCTGCATCCACACTTACACACACCTGTACACACACTTACACACAACTACGTCCACACTTACACACACCTGCATCCACACTTACACACACCTGCATCCACACTTACACACACCTACATCTACACTTACACACACCTAGGTCCACACTTACACACAACTGCATCCACACTTACACACACCTGTACACACACTTACACACACCTACGTCCACACTTACACACACCTACGTCCACACTTACACACACCTGTACACACACCTACATCTACCCTTACACACACCTGTTCACACACCTACATCCACAATTACACACACCTGCATCCACACTTACACACACCTGTACACACACTTACACACAACTACGTCCACACTTACACACACCTGTTCACACACCTATGTCCACACTTACACACACCTGTACACACACCTACGTCCACACTTACACACAACCTACATCTACACTTACACACACCCTACATCTACACTTACACACACCTATGTCCACACTTACACACACCTGCATCCACACTTACACACACCTACATCTACACTTACACACACCTACGTCCACTCTTACTCACAACTGCATCCACACTTACACACACCTGTACACACACCTACGTCCACACTTACACACACCTGCATCCACACTTATACACACCTGTTCACACACCTACGTCCACACTTACACACACCTGTACACACACCTACATCCACACTTACACACACCTGTTCACACACCTACATCCACAATTACACACACCTGCATCCACACTTACACACACCTGTACACACACTTACACACAACTACGTCCACACTTACACACACCTGTTCACACACCTACGTCCACACTTACACACACACCTGTACACACACCTACGTCCACACTTACACACACCTGTTCACACACCTACGTCCACACTTACACACACCTGCATCCACACTTACACACACCTGTACACACACTTACACACACCTACGTCCACACTTACACACACCTGTTCACACACACCTACGTCCACACTTACAGACACCTGTTCACACACCTACGTCCACACTTACACACCTGCACCCACACTTACACACACGTACACACACTTACACACACCTACGTCCACACTTACATACACTTGTTCACACACCTATGTCCACACTTACACACACCTGCATCCACACCTACACACACCTGTTCACACACCTAGGTCCACACTTAAACACACCTGCATCCACACTTACACACACCTACATCTACCCTTACACACACCTGTGCACACACTTACACACACCTATATCAACACTTACACACCCCTACATCAACACTTACACACCCTTAGATCAACACTTACACACACCTGTATCCACACTTACACTCACCTGCATCAACACTTACACACCCCTACATCAACACTTACACACACCTGTATCTAAACCTGCATCTACACTTGATTTTACACCTACACCTGAGTACACATCTGAACACACACCTGCACACACAGGTGCGGACAGGTGCTGCCGTGTCCTTCAGGACATGTTCTGTCTCCAGTCAGACATTCAAAATCAAACTCTTTGAATATACAACATGGTATGAACTCAGGTGCGACTCCAGGTAAATGTTTATCTGCTAACGTGCGACTTCCTCCTTCTGGACTTCAGCATGTCTAAATGCTGACATCTGATATGCTGCTTAAATCCGGAGCAGGTGGGGATGATGAAGACGAAGATGAGTGTAACTACAGATTATTCTAGTGCAGATGGCAGGACCAGTTGGTGCACGTTGAGGCTGATGGGTGCACCGGTAGATAAATATGTGGACTGATCATGTTTCTCTGCTGGATTTTCATGTCAGACTTCCTGCTTTGAGCAGACATGGTGGATGTTCCTGCATCTTCTACAGTGCATGATCTACTGATGTTATTTTTAGCCACATGAATGACCCCCCCCACTCACCCACCCCATTCAAAGATTTCCCCTCTCATCTTCTGTGAACTTGATGCACATGGTGCATCTCACAACCGTCCTGCCTACTCTGAGCATCTCTCAGCCAATGACCGGCCTCCAGTTCTGCAAGCGTGGATGTAGCTGCCGCCTGATTGGCTGCTATTCTTAGCCTTTATTTCTTTATTTTCTTCTGAAGAGGCGGAGTCTTGGGAACCCCGTTCTCCCTCTGTTTACACACAGCGAGCAGAGTGAATGAAGGAACGTGGCTTTGCTGCTCCGCATCCCTGCATCACACAGATTTCTCGCCTCCATCCCTTCATCTTCATGGAGCCAGAAACCTTTTGTTTCCTCCGTCTGATCAGCAGTTCTGATCAGAGCTTTTACATCTGGACTGTCTAGTCAACCTGGATTTAAGGAAGTCTTGGTGCTTTGCTGTCTGGATCAGGCAGAGGACCACAAGGACAGACGTGTCCCCCATTTGGTTTTTATCTTCGCTCTCATGCTTGACCTCACACCGACATGCCAGATGTGACGATTTTCTGCTCCGCTTCACAGATGTTCCGTCAGGTAAGAAAAAGTTCCTGCAGATATGAAACATGAAGAACTGAGACGTTCTGTCCACTGTTCTCACTCCAGCAGCAGCAAGGATTATCTCATTCCTGACAAACTCAGCTGAAAGTCTCGTCACTGTGGGACGAATCCTCTGCCAGCACAACCCAGCTTTTTATTCCAGCTCTAATAATACTTCACCCAATCCCAGGATTACTTCACCCAGTCCCAGGATTACTTCACCCAATCCCAGGATTACTTCACCCAGTCCCAGGATTACTTCACCCAGTCCCAGGATTACTTCACCCAATCCCAGGATTACTTCACCCAGTCCCAGGATTACTTCACCCAATCCCAGGATTACTTCACCCAGTCCCAGGATTACTTCACCCAATCCCAGGATTACTTCACCCAGTCCCAGGATTACTTCACCCAATCCCAGGATTACTTCACCCAGTCCCAGGATTACTTCACCCAATCCCAGGATTACTTCACCCAGTCCCAGGATTACTTCACCCAATCTCAGGATTACTTCACCCAATCCCAGGATTACTTCACCCAGTCCCAGGATTACTTCACCCAGTCCCAGGATTACTTCACCCAGTCCCAGGATTACTTCACCCAGTCCCAGGATTACTTCACCCAGTCCCAGGATTACTTTACTTATTCCTAGGATTACCTTACTTTTTCACAGGATTACTTTAAGAGGAACGTTTTACAACCATCAGCTCCAACCTGGTTGCCTCCCTACGTAGATAGTTATTGTCAGCGCGTCTTGGAACGTCCATGAAGAAGTAAACAGTATGTTTGATCAGACTTATTGTTTGTTCTCAGTTCAAGAGGATGCTGAACCGGGAGCTGACCCAGTTGTCAGAAACCAGTCGGTCTGGGAACCAGGTGTCTGAGTTCATCTCCAGCACCTTCCTCGGTGAGCGACTCCTCTTTGCTCCTCTCCTCGTCACGTGTAAATCCTGAAAATCTGATGTCTGAGATCGCTGCTTTAACCATTTTTCTGACCCAACAGAGAAGCCACATGACATGGATATCATGTCCCCCCCGACCAAGGAGAAGGACAAAAAGAAGCGTCCCATGTCGCAGATCAGCGGCGTGAAGAAGGCCACCCACAGCCTCGCCCCCTCCACCATCCCTCGTTTTGGGGTCAACGCCAGCCAGGAAGGGCTCCTCGCCAAGGTCCATGATGGATGAGTCTTACGGGATTCCGTAGTCCATCTTCCAGACCTGATCCGTTGTTAAATACCTTCACTTATGCTTCTTCGTTGGTAGGAGCTGGAGGACATCAACAGATGGGGAATTGACATCTTTAAGGTCTCGGAGTATTCTGGAAAACGTCCTCTGACAGTCACCATGTACACCATCTTCCAGGTAAGACGAGAGCAGAGCTGAAGGTATGACTGCTGATGCACGATGAATCCTGACCAGCTGCAGTGTTTTGTAGGAACGGGACCTGCTGAAGTCCTTCAAGATTCCTGTAGACATCTTCATTAACTTCATGATGACGTTGGAGGACCATTACCACGCAGACGTGGCCTACCACAACAACATCCACGCTGCCGACGTGGTCCAGTCCACGCATGTGCTGCTGTCCACACCTGCGCTGGAGGTAACGAGCTGCTCACAAGCTTCCGTTACAGTTTTTCACTAAATAAAAGTTCTATTTCTAAAGTTTCCATAAACTACGTTGTGATTTGCAGCCGTTTCCATTAAACAGCGTTAGGCATATGAACAGTAATTCTGTTAAAATCTCATCTGCAGTGAGATTTCATGAGAACTGCAGCTCATGGCGGATAGCCAGCTATCCAGTAGTCCATGTTTAGTGTGTGTAAAAGGACAGATTTTAGAAATTAGTAACAAAAAACTTGATTAATAATCTCACTCTCTGCTCTGGTTTGTCTCCTAAAACAAGATGAAGAGACTTTCTGGAAATAAAACTATAGGCTGTAAACAGCTGATATGCAACAAAATGTTGCCATTAATGGTTAAAAACGCATTGAAGTTGATGGTTTTGTTCTCCGCAGGGACCATGAATCTAGAGTTGGCTTGTGTGGGCTATATATGTGTGTGTGTGTGTGTGTGTGTGTGTGTGTGTGTGTGTGTGTGTGTGTGTGTGTGTGTATACATATGTATTGATCTCTTTCTCTTGTTTTCTCTGTTTTCTTTTCTGTTCTCTTTCTGTCTCTCTTCTGTCCTCTCCGGTCCGGTCAAGCAGCCTAAACTCTGCAATACAAACAATTATCCAAAATAAATAGAAAATAGAAATAAATAAAATAAATAGAAAAATAAAATAAGAATCCAGAAACATAAGGGGATCATTATATCTATAAAAAAAAGTTGCTCAGCAGAACACAGCATCCAGAACATCAGTCTGCTGCTTAAATGCTGAACAAGACAATTAAAAAAAAAAAAAAGGTTAAAAATGTATCAATCCAGAAGATTGAGACCATAATCAAGTAAAATTATCAGTCTGTGAAATGAGACAAGTACACCTGGTAACATTTCCTGGAATAAGAATAACAATCTAGACTTCAGACACTGAAATATCCTAAAACTGTTTCATTTAAAGTGCTTTATAAGCTGCACTTCATCACCGATGGATGGACTTATTGATCTCGATGTTTTTATTATTCCAGGAGGTGTGTGTGTGTGTGTGTGTGTTGCTGCAGGAACATCTTTAACAAGGTTTTACAGATAAAATTGGGTGTAAAAGACATAAAAGTATATCTTAAACAGCCTCAGCAGGATTCAGAACCGGTCAAAATGAAGAGTTCCTGGCTGGACGTGAGACGTGAGACATGGGACGTGACACGTGAGACATGGGACGTGACACGTGAGACATGGGACGTGAGACCCGGGACATGAGACGTGAGACATGGGACGTGACACGTGAGACATGGGATGTGAGGCATGAGACATGGGACGTGAGGCATGAGACATGGGACGTGACACGTGAGACATGAGACGTGAGACATGGGACGTGACACGTGAGACATGGGACGTGAGACGTGAGACCCGGGACGTGAGACATGAGACATGGGACGTGACACATGAGACATGGGACGTGAGACGTGAGGCATGAGACATGGGACGTGACACGTGAGACATGGGACATGAGACGTAAGACGTGAGACATGGGACGTGAGGCATGAGACATGGGACGTGACACGTGAGACGTGAGACCCGGGACATGAGACGTAAGACGTGAGACATGGGACGTGACACGTGAGACATGGGACGTGAGACCCGGGACATGAGACGTGAGACATGAGACATGGGACGTGACACGTGAGACATGGGACGTGAGGCATGAGACATGGGACGTGAGGCATGAGACATGGGACGTGACACGTGAGACATGGGACGTGACACGTGAGACATGAGACGTGAGACATGGGACGTGACACGTGAGACATGGGACGTGAGACGTGGGACGTGAGGCATGAGACATGGGACGTGACACGTGAGACATGGGACGTGAGACATGAGACGTGAGACCCGGGACGTGAGACATGAGACATGGGACGTGACACATGAGACATGGGACGTGAGACGTGGGACGTGAGGCATGAGACATGGGACGTGACACGTGAGACATGGGACATGAGACGTAAGACGTGAGACATGGGACGTGAGGCATGAGACATGGGACGTGACACGTGAGACGTGAGACCCGGGACATGAGACGTGACACGTGAGACATGAGACGTGAGACCCGGGACATGAGACGTAAGACGTGAGACATGAGAAGTGGGACGTGAGGCATGAGACGTGACACGTGAGACATGGGACGTGACACGTGAGACGTGAGACCCGGGACATGAGACGTAAGACGTGAGACATGGGACGTGACACGTGAGACATGGGACGTGAGGCATGAGACATGGGACGTGACACGTGACACGTGAGACATGAGACGTGAGACCCGGGACATGAGACGTGAGACATGAGAAGTGGGACGTGAGGCATGAGACATGGGACGTGACACGTGAGACATGGGACGTGACACGTGAGACATGGGACGTGAGGCATGAGACATGGGACGTGACACGTGAGACATGAGACGTGAGACCCGGGACATGAGACGTGAGACGTGAGACATGAGAAGTGGGACGTGAGGCATGAGACATGGGACGTGACACGTGAGACATGGGACGTGAGGCATGAGACATGGGACGTGACACGTGAGACATGAGACGTGAGACCCGGGACATGAGACGTAAGACGTGAGACATGAGAAGTGGGACGTGAGGCATGAGACATGGGACGTGACACGTGAGACATGGGACGTGAGGCATGAGACATGGGACGTGAGGCATGAGACATGGGACGTGACACGTGAGACATGAGACGTGAGACCCGGGACATGAGACGTAAGACATGAGAAGTGGGACGTGAGGCATGAGACATGGGACGTGACACGTGAGACATGGGACGTGACACGTGAGACATGGGACGTGAGGCATGAGACATGGGACGTGACACATGAGACGTGAGACATGAGACGTAAGACATGAGACATGGGACGTGAGGCATGAGACATGGGACGTGACACGTGAGACATGGGACGTGACACGTGAGACATGGGACGTGAGGCATGAGACATGGGACGTGACACATGAGACATGGGACATGAGACGTAAGACATGAGACGTGAGACATGAGACCCGGGACATGAGACGTAAGACGTGAGACATGAGACGTAAGACGTGAGACATGAGACCCGGGACATGAGACGTAAGACGTGAGACATGAGACGTAAGACATGAGACATGGGACATGAGACGTAAGACATGAGACGTAAGACGTGAGACATGAGACCCGGGACATGAGACGTAAGACGTGAGACATGAGACGTAAGACGTGAGACATGAGACCCGGGACATGAGACGTAAGACGTGAGACATGAGACGTAAGACATGAGACGTGAGGCATGAGACATGAGACGTGAGACCCGGGACATGAGACATGAGACGTAAGACGTGAGACGAGACATGTACTTGTAGTTTAATCTCACATGGATTGTCGTCTTCTTGCTGTGTCCAAGGCCGTGTTTACTGATCTGGAGATCCTGGCTGCTCTGTTCGCCAGCGCCATCCATGATGTGGACCACCCAGGAGTCTCCAACCAGTTCCTCATCAACACCAGTGAGTTCTCCTTCCTCCACACGGATCATGTGACTGTCCCGTTTTCACGCCGTTTACGTAGCAACTGCGTCTCCTCAGACTCGGAGCTGGCCTTGATGTACAACGACCTGTCGGTGCTGGAGAACCACCACCTGGCCGTCGGCTTTAAGCTCCTGCAGGACGAGAAGTGCGACATCTTTCAGAACGTCAGCAAAAAGCAGCGGCAGTCGCTGCGGAAGATGGTCATCGACATGGTAAGAGGAGACGGCTAACGCAGGCCTGCAGTGGATGCTGGACCTGGATCTGGTTTAAGGAGACTGTGGCTGTTGCAGGTGCTGGCCACGGACATGTCCAAACACATGAACCTACTGGCAGACCTGAAGACCATGGTGGAGACGAAGAAAGTCACCAGTCTGGGTGTCCTGCTCCTGGACAACTACTCAGACCGCATCCAGGTGAGAAACCTTTTCACATAGGAACCTGCATCAGTCTGAGAAGTCACTGACGGGAGCGTGATGTTTCTGCAGGTTCTGCAGAACATGGTCCACTGTGCAGACCTGAGCAACCCCACCAAACCTCTGGAGCTGTACCGCCAGTGGACGGACCGCATCATGGTGGAGTTCTTCACCCAGGGGGACAGAGAGCGAGAGAAAGGGATGGAGATCAGCCCCATGTGTGACAAGCAGAACGCCTCCATAGAGAAGAACCAGGTACGGAATTTCTCCCGTTCTAACGCAGGGGTGGTTGGAATCCGGTCCGGGAGCTCTGCAGACACCGGGCGATGAGCCACTGGTCTGATCCGGGTGTGCCTGGATCTGGTTGACCTCCAGGACCCTATCGACAAATGATCAGTAGAGAGGTCAGATGTAAGAAGAAATCCGGATTCATCCCGCCTGTGGAGCCAGTCGTGCATGTGTTAGTAAGCAATCAGCTGTCTGATCCCCTCACCAGCTCCGTCATGGTCAAACGTCCTCATTTCACCTGATTCAGAGACAACAGTCCCGTCAGAGGTCAGGCAGAAATCACCTGAGTTCAGGTCCAGCTAACATTCATGTCTGCAAACGTTTAAACGCTGCAGATAAACATGATTTAACAGCCTCATAAACAATACGGAGACTGCATCAAGGCTTCCTACTGACAGCTGAGAGGAATGAAAGCAGTAAATGATCCAGGATCAATAGAAGATCTCTCACGTCTTTTCTCTCTGAATAAAAAAGAATCGCCTGATATCAAACTGATTAAAGGAAGAACCTGGACGAGACAGACCCAGCAGGTGTGTTTTCATCCTGTCGAGCTCTTTGTTTGGTTCTACTTGAGATTAACGCTCCTGGCGGAGAAAGAAATGAATATGTAGAGGATGAAATGCATCTCAGTGATGGTCAGGGACGTCTCACCTGTCTCACCTGGATGTCTCCACCACATTAAATAAGTTTTTAAGCTAATTTTTAAAGTAATTATTTGCATGAAATAAAGATTCTTCTGCTGCAGAAACAATGATTTTTACGTTTCTACCAGTAGGTTCTGTTTGTACGCAAGTCTCCGCTCCTCTCATGTACAACAAGTCAAAGTACAAGACTATAAATTCTACACAGCGTAGAAATCTTCTCTACGACATGTACGCACAGATACATGTACACACAACATGCACATACCTGTGTGTAAGAAAGGGTCCTGGACCTGGACAGCCCTGCTCTGCATGCGTCATGATACCCATCAGGAACACCTGTCTGTCTCAGAGTAGACCAGGAGGGTCCAGTCCTGGTTCTGGAGGGGCCACATTCCTGCAGGTTTTCCATGTTTCCCTGCTCCAACACACCCGACTCAGATCAATAAGTTATTATACAGAACTTCAGGCTGCTGAATCTGTTTCACTTCAGTCTGCAGGGCTGTAAAGCAGTGGTTCTCAACATGAGGTCCCTGGACCCCCAAGAGGTCCCTCGAAGAGCACACGGGGTCCTCGAGGCTTTGACAGTCCAGAGCCAGCAGTGGAAACACGTCGTGTTCATTAATCAGACGTGTCTGAGAAATGCTGCAGAGCAGATGATTGGTTCTTTCCTGGCAGAGAAGAAAAACCAGTAAAGTTTTATGGAAATTTGCTCATTTATCAGATCAAGTTTCTCCCTCCCCCCCGTCTGCCCAAACAATACCAATCAAATGAAACACAATAAACATCTGGCCTGATGCTGCTGTGAGGATGCTGTTGGGGTCCTTCCACACTGCCAGACCCCAGTCAGTCTCCCCCAGCGGGCCGAGCCCCCGGTCTGCTGGGTCCCCGCGAGGAAACTGGAGTTAAAAACATTAAAAAGTTGAAACAAAGCTGAACTGAATGTGGTGTTCCTGCATTTTCCAGTGTTGCACGATGTAAACGTTCCAGGATCAAACTTCTGTTCCTGCTTCCTGTAGGTGGGTTTCATCGACTACATCGTCCACCCGCTGTGGGAGACGTGGGCTGACCTGGTGCATCCGGATGCTCAGGAGATCCTGGACACGCTGGAGGACAACAGAGAGTGGTACCAGAGCATGATCCCCCACAGCCCCTCACCCAACCAGCAGGGCCAGGAGGAGGAAGAGGAGGAGGAGGAGGAGGCGCTGCTGGGTGAGGCGTCGGCGCCTGGAGGCGGCTCCGCTCCGGCCGATAAGTTCCAGTTTGTGCTGACGTTGGAGGAAGAAGGCGAGTCTGATGCGGAGAGCGTACCGGAGGAGCAGAGGGGCTACGGCAGCAGTGGGGGGCACAAGCTGCGCAGAACTGAACACAGCGGCGGGTTCGATTCCTCGTCCACTCGACGGCTGAACAAGATCCTGAACAGCGAGTCGGGCAGGACGTTTTCTCTGGACTCTGAGAAGGACATGGCAGAAGATAGAGAAACGGAGTCGGAGGCGCCGCGCTTCAGGCTGGGCACATAGCACCTCGCTGGCCTTCGTTGTCTCCGTTCCCTGGTGCCTCGTCCTCCTCCACGCCGACACCTCAGGTTCTCCCCGGACCCAGGATGGAGAGCAGGGTGGTCCACACAGGACTCGAACCGCCTGAGTCAGGATGCAAGACAAGCTTTCCATCTTCACAGCCGGGAGAAGAAGCGTCTCCACCAAACCGTCTTCCTCTTTAAAACGAGGGGACAAGTCTCAATCCTGCCACAAGGACGACGCCGCTGCCTTCTTCTTCTTCTTCTTCAGATCCGGCCGCGTCGGAAGGAGCTTCGCACCATTTAACTTGTTGCAGTTGTCTGTCACGGACTGTGACTGTTGTGAACACTCCTCCTCGTCCTGCTGCCGATGCTGCCCAGATCTTTTAAATGCTTCACCAGGCGGGATTTTCTCTGAGGAAGACTGATGAAGGAGCTGCCACTACATATTATTTTAATGTTTTCAGTCGTTTGACATGCATAGTTTTGTTTTTATCATCCTGATGTGTGACGGTCGTCAGTGAAACTGAAGCGGTGTGCAGAGCATGTAGCGCCCCCTGGTGTCCACGCCCGGAGCTGCATCTCTGCAGCTGAAGCAGGAACTGGAACAGCTTCACCTCCAGTGGAAACTACACACATCTTTTGATGCTACAGCAGGTTTTTTTTTTTCTCTCTTTTTAACTTTTTTTTTTTCATATTTGAAGATAAATTTGGGGTTTTTGGTTTTTGGCACCCTATTTTTTTTTATTTTATTTTTTTTTTAATCAGATTGCCTTTAAGTTACGCACTTTTCAGTTGCATTCAGGGGTTTAAGACAAAACAGGAGCAGCTTAGACCACTGCAGACATCCTCCAAAACAACAAATAACCCAGTGCATGGCCCCATAAGGGCTGTGGGGAGAAAGCATGGGGGTTTGCTAGTAAATAACTAACCAAATAAAGCTTTTTAGCATCACTGTAACTGTAAAAACCAGGAAGCTCCCAGCGACAGCTGCCTGTGCCAGAATTTTTCCTCTCATTGATCAATATTTTGCTCTTTGCAGGGACGTAGTCGATGACAAAACAAGTGCCAAGCAAGCATGACACAACCAGTACTGTAATTTCCATTTTGCCACTGGCTACTTTCCATCAGCATCTGATGAAGCTGGCTGATCGTAGCGTCCTGCGCGCCAATCTGACCTCAGTGTCTCTGTATTTTTATAGCTCCTCTTCCAGTCAGAACTGAAACTGAAATTGTCTTAAAATGCGTGTTTTCTGTTGGTGAGTGAATGACTTTTAAAGTGTAAAAAGAAAAAGAGCAAAGCACTTTGACTGGTACATGTACAGCATGGCTGGTTGTGCTGCACCAGCCGGACCTCATGGATGGACTGATTTTTCTTCTTGTCATTACTGGGTGCAGAAATGCATGACGCTGACTGTAAACGGGGGGGTCTGCCAACGTGGAAAAGCCTGTTTTCAGTTATTTGTGTGAATGAGCTGAAAGATTTTGTCTTTAAGCCTTATTTTTGCACTTTTTGTTTTTCCTGGTAAAAGTTGTGCAATCTTCTCTGTCGCCACGAACCGCACCAAACCCACCAACACTCGGTGCCTTCAACTCAAAGGACTACTTAGGAAGCAGCACGGCAGACGGACAGGCGTCTGCTTTGCACTAACGGCTTGTGTTTGTACATGTTCTTCACAGCTTCATGCAGAGTTTATTCCTTGTTTCTGATCTGTGTCGGAAGGAGACGGCGGAGTCTGAGACGGGGCGCCTGCAGTGTTTTAGTGACGGATTCATTCCTGTCTTCCTCTGTTTCTACTGGATCCATCGTGATGGATCTGAGAATATAACGACTTCAGCCCCAGCTGTCCCATCACCCTCTGCTATTGTTGACTTTATGATTTAATGATGCTGCAGCTTTGACAATCCAAACTATGGGTGTGTTAACCCTCCTTCCAAATACAACTTGTATGCCTTGCAAATAAAGAAGAAACTCTTCACTCTGATTCCACCTTCTCTGATTTTATGACAAATCTCATCAATAAAACAGGATTACACGAGACGATGCTTTTTTGTCCGCTTGCACGTAAAATTACACTAGAGTTCCGAATGAACAATTATTTCAGATAAGACTGCAGTCACACCATCAGAAACAAAGAGTCTGTACAGTAAATATCCATTAAAATCACTAAAATCACATTTAGGAAAGTGTGTCCATCAACATAGAGCAGAACTTCAGCACAAAAAGGAAAGACAGCACGACGCTACAGAGCAGCGTGGGATAAATTATTCCTCCTGCAGAGGCGTGGCCTGGTGGAGGTGCCGCGACTCATCCTGCAGGGTCTGACAGGGATCTGCTGACCAGAAAAGAAACAGCTCTCCACAGGTTGAGCCACCAGCTGGACAGAGAGGCCACAGAGCCTAACTGGACCCCCGCAGTGCAGGATTAGGGCCGTGACTATATGTTTTCATCCCGATTCAATTTGATTCCAATTTTTTGGCACCAATTATATTTAAATTGTGATTCTCATGATTCCTCGATATTGCTGAATTTTGTAGACTAAAAACAAAAAAATGTACACAACTTGTTTTTGCAAGTTATTTTTCTTTGTCTAAATTAGAAAAAAAAACCACAGTAGCCAGACTACTATAACGGCCAAGAATACAAGTAAAAAGATCAATAAAAATGACAAAAAAATTATGATGGATTATTTTTGTTTATTTGAAAAAGTAAATAGATTTTTGTAACAAAAAATTTGAATTTAAAATTCCAATATTCAATTTCTTATTCAATTTTCCCACCCCTACTTCATAGTTTAATGCAGTGGCTTATCCACAGACATCACTGACAACAACTTCCTCAAACAATGTGTCAAATGAAGTGTAAATTAAGAAAACTGACATCCTTTAAAACAGATTCACATCTCTTACATTGCACACAATTAAACAGTAAAAAGGAGACAACTGGTTTCTACAATGACACTTTTGTCTCAAAGAGGATTCATACTGCAGAGTGAACACACAGAAAGAGCAGCAAACACACTCAGCTGTTCTTGTCTTTTATCCACACATGACTTTATGTTTTCACCAGTGTTGACCTGTCTGTCTGTATAAACTCCTGCAAGGATTTTCCTGATGTGTTTCTGAGAACTGGTCCTGGTCTAACTTAGACTCCATTAGATTTTGGGAGTAATCCAGATCAGCCTCTGGAAGCAAGAACGTTGTGAAGGATTCATCCTCATTGTGAGATTGAACCATTTTCAGTATATCTGCATAAAACTCAGCAATACATGGTGAGAAAATCGTGGAGAAGTTTCCAACAGGTTTTACAAGATATCAAAGATAGATGTGGATCTCGGCAATATTCTGGATACTACCATCCAGAACAGAGACAACATTCCGATACTACCATCAAGAACAGGAACAACATTCCAGATGCTACCATCCAGAACAGGAACAACATTCTGGATCCTAACATCAAGAACAGGAACAACATTCTGGATACTACCATCCAGAACAGGGACAACATTCCAGATACTACCATCCAGAACAGGGACAACATTCTGGATACTACCATCAAGAACAGGGACAACATTCTGAATCCTAACATGTAGAACAGGAACAACGTTCTAGATTCTACCATCCAGAACGGGAACAGCATTCTGAATACTACCATGCAGAACAGAAAAGAACATTCTGGATACTACCATCCATTACAGGAACAACATTTTGGATACTACCATCCAGAACAGGAACAACATTCTGAATACTTCCATCAAGAACAGGAACAACATTCTGGATACTACCATCCAGAACAGGGACAACATTCTGGATACTACCATCCAGAACAGGGACATTATTCTGGATACTACCATCCACAACAGGAACAACATTCTGGATCCTAACTTCCAGAACAGGGACAACATTCCAGATGCTGCCATCCAGAACAGGGACAACATTTTGGATACTACCATCAAGAACAGGGACAACATTCCAGATGCTACCATCCAGAGCAGGGACAACATTCTGGATACTACCATCAAGAACAGGGGCAACATTCTGGATACTACCATCAAGAACAGGGACAACATTCTGGATACTACCATCCAGAACAGGAACAACATTCTAGATACTACCATCCACAACAGGAACAACATTCTGGATACTACCATCCAGAACAGGGGCAACATTCCAGATGCTACCATCCAGAGCAGGGACAACATTCTGGATACTACCATCCAGAACAGGAACAACATTCTAGATACTACCATCCACAACAGGAACAACATTCTGGATACTACCATCCAGAACAGGAACAACATTCCGGACACTACCATCCAGAACAGGAACAATGTTCTGGATACTACCAGCCAGAACAGAAACGACATTCTAGATACTACCATCCACAACAGGAACAACATTCTGGATACTACCATCCAGAACAGGAACAACATTCTAGATACTACCATCCACAACAGGAACAACATTCTGGATACTACCATCCAGAACAGGAACAACATTCTAGATACTACCATCCACAACAGGAACAACATTCTGGATACTACCATCCAGAACAGGGGCAACATTCCAGATGCTACCATCCAGAGCAGGGACAACATTCTGGATACTACCATCAAGAACAGGGGCAACATTCCAGATGCTACCATCCAGAGCAGGGACAACATTCTGGATACTACCATCCAGAACAGGAACAACATTCTAGATACTACCATCCACAACAGGAACAACATTCTGGATACTACCATCCAGAACAGGAACAACATTCTAGATACTACCATCCAGAACAGGAACAACATTCCGGACACTACCATCCAGAACAGGAACAATGTTCTGGATACTACCAGCCAGAACAGAAACGACATTCTACATACTACCATCCAGAACAGGGACAACGTCCTGGATCCTACCATCCAGAACAGGAACAACTTTTTGTCACTGCAGGAGAACAAACATGCAACAAACACCACAATGTAGCCGAGGCACTATGGATTTATTATCAATGGATCCTACTTAACCACTTAGTATAATTCAGGATCATAAAGAAGCTGGAGTCTGTAGCAGCAATCATTTGGTGAAAGGTAGGTACACCCTGGACAGGTAGCCAGTCCATCGGAGGGCGACACAGAGACAAACAACCATTCATGCCTGCACACATTGCTCGGGACAATTTAGAGTAACCAATTAGCCTAACATGCAGGTCTTTGTATGGAGGGAGGAAGCCAGGGGTGAACATGCAAACTCCCCACAGAAAGGCCACCGTTCAAACCTTCTTCTCACCAAAGCTTGAACCAGTGACCTTCTTGCTGTGAGGCCACATTGCTAACCGCTACACCACCTGTGAAGGGTAGGGCAATGGCCCCCCTTCACTAAGATGAATGTGTTTTACTACATTGTGACATTGTGGTTTTTGCTAAGTTTTGTTTTGGATAAAGATCCCTAACATCTCTCTGAGGTCTGGCTGGGCGTGGCTTCATGGAGCACACACATGGAGGCAGCCTTAGGACCCAAGCTGTGGGGAATTGTTTAATGCCACCTGGTTGGGCTGAACCAATGGGGGAAGAGTAGGGAGGGGTGGGAGTGATTGGGGTTCGGATTGGTTTGTTATCTTTGGATGGATGTTATGTGTTACTTTAGTAAGTCACAATGCATGTAGGTATGTAAATAATTTATGGGGAATTGGGTTGTAAATAGTGGTTTATGTGTAATTAGTAATTTCTGGAAACACTAGTTTTGTAAAATGGTTTACCCTGTGTGACTGGGGGAGGAGGGGAAAGACGCATGTGGGGTTTAAGATGCTGTATAGTTTAACTGCTGAGACGCCTGCTGTCATCCACCCTGCCTTGTTTGTGTGCCTTTGTGAGCTCTAAAAGTCAGCTGTGTCGACCTGTGTTGTCTTTCATGCTTCACCGTGTCACTGACTGCTGACGTTTTCCCTGTTCTGAGGGTTTCTTTAACACCAAAACCTCAACACCACCACACGGCCCCTGACCTGAATCTAGTGCATCCATATGAAAGAAATATAGGACCAGAGCGCCGTATGAGTTGCTTTCTGGAGGTCTGAAGTCTCTGGGATTTTCTGGTTAAACCTTTATTTAACCAGGTTAAAAATCCCATTGAGCTCCTGGGTTTATGGATCCATGAATGAACCTGGAAACGTGTAAAACTATGAAAATTAACAAATAAAATTAGCACAATGCAAAACAAAACAGAAATATAAAATAGAAATACAATGTAGACAATTATACTGAAGAAAATATTTACATTATGTTTTATATATTCATGTATAAAATCCAGTAAAGAGATAAACTTTCTGTTCATGTGAGCTTCCAGTTGCTGTGTTCGGGGTCTAGTGTGTAAAAACCATTGCCATCTAGTGGTACAGAAGAATACAGTAGCCATCAGGGGCCAAATTCCTTCAGATATAAAGTGGATTTATGATGCTCTACATGTTATTCATCCCAAACGGTGCTCTCGCTTCTGTCACACAACACTACTTCTGCAGGTTTATAGCTGTTTGTCCATTCAGAGACGCCGTAGCAGCTTAATTATTTAATATTTAAGTAGAGTTATTAGAGGCCATTAAAAAACAGTTAATTTATTTGCAGATATTTTTGTAATTGTTACTTTTACCTCTTTCTTGAAACACCTTTCCTTTACTTTCAGGATATTATACTTAAATGTTGTTTTTATAAGCCCTTATCTGTCTGGTGTAACAATAACTATTTATAATTCATTTCTGGATGCGGTTTTCACACAGACATGAGCCATCATTCTTCTGAAGCATCAGTTTATAGGTCTTCAGTCCAGACTCTCAGCCACTCATTAAAAATGTAAAACTCCCCTTTTGTTATCCTTTATCCTGTTTTTTTTCCTCCCAAAGATCAATCAGAAGGTCAGGTGGGAGTGTCGTCCTGATTAGATATAATCAAACTTCTGAGCTGGACCATTTTAACCAGAATCGCTGATTCCAGCATCATTCTCATCGTCTCCAGAAGCTTCTGCAAGATTCAGCAGATTTACTTCCATCCAGTGTAGCGCTGATGTTTCACCAACATCTTGTACTGGAGCAGCAGGTCCTATCTTCTCCAGACCATCCCAAAGGTTCTTCATGGCGTTCCGGTCTGGACTCTGGGGTGTGAAAATAATGTCTCCAGTTCCCTGAACCACTCTTTTACAGTCTGAGCCACCAGAATCCTGGAGGGAGATGGAATAACCTGCTCCTTCTGGATATTCGTCTGATCTCATTCTAGACTTGAATCTAGTCCTGAACCTAGACCTGAACCTTGACCTGACCCTAGACCTGACCCTAGACCTGAACCTAGACCTGACCCTAGACCTGAATCTAGACCTGACCCTAGACCTGACCCTAGACCTGAATCTAGACCTGACCCTAGACCTGACCCTAGACCTGAACCTAGACCTGAACCTAGACCTGACCCTAGACCTGAATCTAGACCTGACCCTAGACCTGAACCTAGACCTGAATCTAGACCTGAATCTAGACCTGACCCTAGACCTGACCCTAGACCTGAACCTAGACCTGACCCTAGACCTGAATCTAGACCTGACCCTAGACCTGAACCTAGACCTGAACCTAGACCTGACCCTAGACCTGACCCTAGACCTGACCTACTGCAGTAACCTCTGATCACAGACTTGTAGACACTAGGCTGGACCAGGGTCAGTCTGGACCCATCAGTGTTTTTTCTTTCTGTGTCTCTCCACATACTGGTTGAAGAAACAAGAAGCTGCTCGTTGCATTAGTTATTGCGGCTGAAAGATAGTCATCCATAGAGTCAGTAAGCCAAGTCAGGTTCTTTTAGACACCATGTTTTTCTGTCATAATTTTTTAGAAGAATCTGAAGATATGAATAATGAAGGAAGTAACTGTAAATGGTCAAATCCTGCTCAATTCATCACAATTATTATTATTATATTATATTATATTATATTATATTATATTATATTATAGCCCTGCGATGGACTGGCGAGCTGTCCAGGGTGTACCCTGCCTGTCGCCCAAAGCCAGCTGGGATAGGCTCCAGCTTCCCCGCGACCCTGAATTGGATTAAGCGGTTTAGAAAATGGATGGATGGATTATATTATATTATATTATATTATATTATATTATATTATATTATATTATATTATATTATATTATATTATATTATATTATCATTGCTTGTAATAAAGTATTTATGTTATATTATTTCTGAGGATTGGATTCTACTCTTCCTCTTCTTTGAATCTTTTTCCAGGTTGGAAAATCTTCTCAGACATGCAGTTAAAACGTTTGAGCTACTCTTGTGTCATCTCTTTTTTATTTGTTTTGTCTCAGATTTAGCCATATTGATATCACAGATCTGTGGTTTTATATATATATATATATATATATATATATATATATATATAAATTTTTTTTCTATTTTTACATGGAAAAGTGAACTGAGGACGACAGAGAGGCGGGGCTTGAAGAGGTCAGTTGGCCGGATCTCTTCTCTGATTGGTCGACCGTCCTGCCAATCACTCTTACGCTCTGCTTCTGCAGGTGCAAAGCTGGGCTGTGAACTAGCCGCTGCAGTGAAGCCGAGGAAAAAACACACATTTCACGGTAAAGCCCTGCGCTTTTTTCTCATCGCAGGGCCGTGTGGATTATCACACTAGCAGCAGATAGCATGGGGGTTATTTGTCGCTGTAAGATCTTGTATTTAGATGGAAAACTTATCTGTTAATAAGCAGGAGTAACCTTCATTTGACATAGCTGGGATGTTGAGCTAGCTCCTGCTGTCACATGTAAATACTGGTAATGGTAGTTCTATTAGCTTTAAAGCCAGCGATGCTAACCTGCTTGCATGCATTTTAAACCCTGATATTATCATTTAATCCGTATTACATCTATTTAATTACTCTAATCTTAATGTAACTATGTTATTAATGTGTAATGACAAGCGTTGCATAATATTTTATTAATTTTCTTGTGCTAACTTGGACCAAAGTGCCAGTTTCAGGCTGAACACAGTTATTCATCAAGCTGCGTTTTTCTGGGTTAGTTATTTAGTTCAGGCCCTTTAAATAGCCAATGTGGTGTTTATAGACAGGATGGAAACGTTGCAGTCTGATTTGTTCAGATGAGACAAATGCTGAGCAGCCACATTGATAATATGTGGTCAGCCTGACACTCCTCCTGCCTGCGCACTGTCCTGCCTGGATGGGACAGTTTAGCAGATGCTTAGTCTGTTAAGCCCATCTACTTCCGCCCTCTTATCCATGGTGAGGTGGAGGTGTGCACTCCTTATCCTACCAGGATGAAGCTGAACTACTCCAGACTGGGAACTGGGTAGTGGCTGCTTGGAGAGACACAATAATTTACAGAGTAAAGTGAAGTTAATGGGGTTGTTTGGGTGAGATATGCAGCTCTGTCCTCCTGCAGCAGATGGAAGATAGTTAACGTTGACCCCATTCTGTCTGCAAACCTTTAAAAAGACAGAAACCTTCGAGACATAGTGTTCTAGTAGTTGCTTCCTCTTATTTCATTGTCTCAAGCAGTTTCTGAGGTTCAGGGTTGAGAAAAACAAACAAAAAAAATCTACAAACCAGATTCCCAAGACAGCTGGGTCTCAGTGTAAATATAAAGAAAACCAGAAGGGACTGATGTATAAAACTCATCAGGTCATCTTTTCTTCCAGAAGTTAAACAACACATGAAGTGATGAAACTGGAAAACACTAGGGATGCACCGATCCATTTTATGGGTTCCGATACCGATATCTGAAACTTGAATATCTGCCGATACCAGACCTATTAATGTGAACATTATTGTGACTCTTGTTATTACTGCTGTTATAACTGTGTCAGATTTCATCAGGTTGTAATAAATGACCCATCCTTTCTGAAGTTACCTCACCAATACAAATATAATAACATTACAGATCGAACAATTTCAACAAGTTTTATTCTGATTTGGCACATTTTACCTAAATACAACTATAAATGTGTGGTTTTAAAACAAAGATCTCTATTTGAGTGGAACAAAAAATGTCACATTTTAACATTCAAGGCATTTATTTCTTTTAAAACTCCGAAGCATGTCATCACACACATCTGTGCTGGCTGGACTGTGGTATCGGGTATCGGTTGTGGTATCGGTACACTTTTATTAATACCAAGTGCGAGTACACACGCTTGGTATTGATCCGACGCCGATACTGGTTTCAGTGCATGTCTAGAAAATATGAACTGATTGTGAATCTGATGCAGCAACACATCTGCAGAAAGATGGAAAGAGAGAAATAAAAGCTGAAAAACATCTGGAGAAGCATTCGACGACTAATCAGGTTAACTGTCAACAGGTCAGTAACGGCTGGTCATAAAAGCAGCGTTTCAGAGAAGCAGAGTGTTTCAGGTGGAAAGGTTCAGAAGGAATTTCTGTAGGTACGAAACAAGGCTGGTGATGTTCTGCATTAACAGCAGACATGATTCTCTACTGGAAACCAGTGCATGGACTCAGGAAGCTTCCAGAAACCAGTGTGAACCCAGTTCATGCAGGTTAAAGCTCCCTCATATGTGAAGAGGATCCAGAAACACGCTGTCTTCTCTGGACCAAAGCTCATTTAAAATGTTCTGAGTGGAAACCTGGATGAAGATGTGGAATAGTTTGTGGACAGCATGGACGGCGTGTCCTGCAGACTAAAGAGGAGAGGGAGCATCCAGCTTGTTATCAGCCTGCATCTCTGATGGGATGGGGTTGCATTAGTGCCGATGGCGTGGGCAGCTTCCACATCTGGGAAGCTCCATCAATGCTGGAACATCTGCTCCCATCCAGACAACGTCTCTTTCAGGGAAGACCTTGCAGGTTCCACCATGCTGGACCACATCCTGTATCATCACAGCACCTGCTTCTAGATTCACAATCAGATTTAAATTTTCCATCAGATGGTAAAATGCCTTTGATGATGCTTATCTTCTCATATGACCTCCTGAGATTCTGGTTCCTCTGACTGTTTTTGGACTGTTGTCGGAGCTTCCTACTGCAGCGCTGCTTATTGTTCTGCTGTAGGCTTGCATGGTGTCCCTTCACTGTGTGATCTGTTTTCATGCACAGATGGCGTCTGCAAATGCCACGTATGGACAGAAGGAGTCCTCAGACCAGAACTTTGATTACATGTTTAAAATCCTCATCATCGGCAACAGCAGCGTGGGAAAGACTTCGTTCCTCTTCCGCTACGCAGACGACTCGTTCACGCCGGCCTTCGTTAGCACGGTGGGAATCGACTTCAAGGTGAAGACCATCTACAGGAACGACAAGAGGATAAAGCTGCAGATCTGGGTGAGGACTCAGATATGTGAGCTGATTTGGACGTTTAGCTGCTCCAGGCGTAAAAAACAGTAGACATGCTGAGGTTCAGTCTGAGCATCAGGATGAGGGAGAAAGTCTACCTGACACAGAGTAACAAATGTTTGCCCCAGATATGGCGCACACCTACACTTTAGTTTGGTCTGCCTCACTCACATGGAGTCAAAGCTGCATCGACTGGCAGCGTTGACTCCATGTGAGTGTGGCGGCCATAACCCACCCACATGACCCCCACATTGGCCTAAAAGGAAATGACCGTAATTTATGGGATAGACTCCAGCTTCCCCACCGCCATTAAAGCCGGGGTAGGTAATGTTAGGGAGCTAGCAGGATGTGAAAGTGGCGCCCTGTCTTGGCCCCTCCCCCTGACTTCGCTTCTCCCTTTGTCTTGACTCTTCCTCCTGTCTTGGCCCCTCCCCCCGTATTGGCCCCTCCCCCTGCAATGGCCCCTCTCACTCTCCTGGCCCGTCCCTCTGTTGGCTCCTCCCTCTGTCTTGGCTCCTCTCCTATCTTGGCCCCTCCTGCATTGGCCCCTCCCCCTGTCTTGGCTCCTCCCCCTCTGTTTCTGCTCCTTGCGTGATCCGAGGCTTTTTTATTCGCAGCTTTTTCCACCAACAATTTTCTCTTTCTCGGCTGTTTAGCAGGAGGAGGTAAATAAACCGAGCCGGGTCGGGAAATCCTTCCTGCATTTTCTCAGCCATGTTTGCCTTCCGAGTTTCTTCTTCACTACTTTGTATTTTCATCCTAACACGCTGTTTATATGCAGAGTGTGGCTATCAGGTATGTTCTGCTGGAGGGGGAGGAGGGGAGCCGGGAGAAGAAGCTACGAAATATAAGAAATGAAGAACTCTATTTGGGTCGGAACATCAGTAAACTGAGGGGTCTAACTATATTTCTTATTGTTCATGATTACAGCCATGTGGGGTTATGGCCTGGATGGTAGGCCATAACTGAGCCTTGAGTAGCCCAGAATCCCCCCTAACATATCTGTTATCTGAAGAGTTGTTGCTGCTGACCATGTCCATCCATTTCTGACACAGTGTAGCATCTTCTGATGGAAACTTCCAGCAGGATGATGCACCATGTCACAAAGCTCACATCATCTCCACCATGGCGATGAGTTCACTGTACTACAATAACTTACATGGTCTGACCTGGTTCTAGAAGGTGGACCTGATGAAGAGGACGACCTGGACGTCAGTGACGACTGATTAACACAATCTGCTCGTTATTTTGCAGAAACATCTTCAACAGGCAGCTTAGCGTGATGGAAATCTTCTCTTAGGAGAATTTCAAACCAGACAACTTGTGACACTTTACCTTCCTACCAGCCTTTTACAAAGCACATGTTTCATCTTTCACCTTTGTAAACAGCTTTGTTTTGATTTCATGGCTCATTTCTATGATGACAACTTTTCTGAATAAAAACACATCTATTCGTGCTGATCACGTGTGTGGCGAATGCACGGGGTCTCATCATGTATGTGTGGGAATGACCAGCTGTTAAACACCAACCTCTTTCTTCACGGCGTGCGTAGCTTGTAGCGTGAGCTCCGATTGGACTGGTGTTACATGAGACTCCAGGAGAGTGTGGAATACTTGTGGGAGTTGAGCTGAATGCATTCATCAGGCTAATTCTTTACAGGGGTCTTCATTTTAACGTCACACCGGTCCTCAGTGACACACCCCATGCTAAACAGTTTTATTTCTCTGTATGTGCAGGACACAGCAGGACAGGAGCGCTACAGGACCATCACCACAGCCTACTACCGGGGGGCCATGGGCTTCATCCTCATGTATGACATTACCAACGAGGAGTCCTTCAATGCCGTGCAAGACTGGTAAGAGACCATCCGGCATGTCTTTGTGTAGGAAGATGGAAGCTGCAGTCCATGTCTCCGTATTTTAAGCCAGCTTCTCGCCTGTTCTGAGAACATTTTATGAAACGTTTAACTTCTGAGATGAAGTGAAGCTGGAGAAGCCAGACAGCAGGATGATCTGAGACTGGTTCAGTAAACTGGAGGAGGTTTCAGACTGCCTGACTTCATCTGTGTCCGCCTGGCTCGTGTCTCTTCCCTGCATCCCAGTAAATATTCCGCTTTGTAAACACTAAGCACTCGGGTCTGAATCAGCCATACAGATCCTCGCAGGGCTTACAGTGTTGCAACACAGTTCAGCCAGTCTTCATGGATTCTGCACATTCTGGCCAGTTTGTCCATCACAGCTTTAGCACAGCGTTGACCAATCACAGCTTCACTCTGTGTCACCTGGTACACGTACATCATGATGATTGGACATGCCACCAAAACCTCGTTTCCAATACGCCAAACCCTTAAAATAAATTTTCATGTAGTGCTGACTGCCATGCCCTATGATGTCATCAACTCTGTATGATGTTATTTAGTTCTGTATGAGTATATTTAATTCTACATCATATGATGTCATAAGTTGTGTTTCAATCACAGTTTTCACAAATTAAATGAGTTATTTCTGTAATTTCAACAAACTACTGTTTCGATTTGCAGCCGTTTCCATTGAATGGTGTTTATAAGCCGTAATCCTCAGCCAGGTGGGCCGACACCCAGGTGGGTCGATAGCCAGGTGGGTCGATAGCCAGGTGGGCCGACACCCAGGTGGGTCAATAGCCAGGTAGGCCGACGGCCAGGTGGGTCGATAGCCAGGTGGGTCGATAGCCAGGTAGGCCGACAGCCAGGTGGGTCGATAGCCAGGTGGGTCGATAGCCAGGTGGGCCGACACCCAGGTGGGTCAATAGCCAGGTAGGCCGACAGCCAGGTGGATCGATAGCCAGGTGGGCCGACAGCCAGGTGGGTCGATAGCCAGGTGGGTCGATAGCCAGGTGGGTTGATAGCCAGGTGGGCCGACAGCCAGGTGGGTCGATAGCCAGGTGGGTCGATAGCCAGGTGGGCCGACACCCATGTGGGTTGATAGCCAGGTGGGCCGACAGCCAGGTGGATCAATAGCCAGGTGGGCCGACACCCAGGTGGGTCGATAGCCAGGTGGGCCGATAGCCAGGTGGGTCGATAGCCAGGTAGGCCGACAGCCAGGTGGGTCGATAGCCAGGTGGGTCGACAGCCAGGTGGGTCGATAGCCAGGTGGGTCGATAGCCAGGTGGGCCGACACCCATGTGGGTTGATAGCCAGGTGGGCCGACACCCAGGTGGGTCAATAGCCAGGTAGGCCGACAGCCAGGTGGGTCGATAGCCAGGTGGGTCGATAGCCAGGTGGGCCGACAGCCAGGTGGATCGATAGCCAGGTGGGCCGACACCCAGGTGGGTTGATAGCCAGGTGGGCCGATAGCCAGGTGGGTTAATAGCCAGGTAGGCCGACAGCCAGGTGGGCCGATAGCCAGGTGGGCCGACAGCCAGGTGGATCGACAGCCAGGTGGGCCGACAGCCAGGTGGATCGATAGCCAGGGGGGCCGACACCCAGGTGGGTTGATAGCCAGGTGGGCCGATAGCCAGGTGGGTCGATAGCCAGGTAGGCCGACAGCCAGGTGGGTTGATAGCCAGGTGGGCCGACAGCCAGGTGGGTCGATAGCCAGGTGGGCCGACACCCATGTGGGTTGATAGCCAGGTGGGCCGACAGCCAGGTGGATCGATAGCCAGGTGGGCCGACAGCCAGGTGGATCGATAGCCAGGTGGGCCGACACCCAGGTGGGTTGATAGCCAGGTGGGCCGATAGCCAGGTGGGTCGATAGCCAGGTAGGCCGACAGCCAGGTGGGTTGATAGCCAGGTGGGCCGATAGCCAGGTGGGTCGATAGCCAGGTAGGCCGACAGCCAGGTGGGTTGATAGCCAGGTGGGCCGACAGCCAGGTGGGTCGATAGCCAGGTGGGTTGATAGCCAGGTGGGCCGACAGCCAGGTGGATCGATAGCCAGGTGGGCCGACACCCAGGTGGGTTGACAGCCAGGTGGGTCGATAGCCAGGTAGGCCGACAGCCAGGTGGGTCGACAGCCAGGTGGGTTGATAGCCAGGTGGGTCGATAGCCAGGTGGGTCGATAGCCAGGTGGGCCGACAGCCAGGTGGGTTGATAGCCAGGTGGGTTGACACCCAGGTGGGTTGATAGCCAGGTGGGCTGACAGCCAGGTGGGTTGATAGCCAGGTGGGTCGATAGCCAGGTGGGCCGACAGCCAGGTGGGTCGATAGCCAGGTGGGTCGATAGCCAGGTGGGCCGACAGCCAGGTGGGTCGATAGCCAGGTGGGTCGATAGCCAGGTGGGCCGACAGCCAGGTGGGTTGGTAGCCAGGTGGGCCGACACCCAGGTGGGTTGATAGCCAGGTGGGCCGACACCCAGGTGGATCAATAGCCAGGTGGGCCGACACCCAGGTGGGTTGATAGCCAGGGCTGCAAAACAGAGCAATTCCCCATAGACTCCCATGTTAAAAAGACCAACTTCACAGGAGAGATAAACATGTTCACAGCAGAAATAAACATGTTTACAGCAGGAATAAACATGTTTACAGCCTGGTTCAAAATTCCATTTTCGGTTTAATAGGTCAGGTTTACCATCATGACAACTATGGGGGGAGTGAATTTTTTTTTCTAACTCGCCCGTTTAGAAGTAACCTTCATTAGCTGGTTAGCTCCTGTTATCTCCGGGTTAGCTCAGTTAGCTCTTAGCTACAGAAAGCTCAGAGTTTGTTCGATGTCAATCATCCACCATGATGCTCACAGCTCCCCTCAGACAATAAAGAATAAAATTAACCCAGTTTCACTTTGTCACATGGTCACTTGACCTGTTTATTCAACTGAAGCGATAGAAAAACCACAACCAGTTCCACAGAAACAAACCACGCTGTAAGATTAACTCCTCCCCCCGTCGTCTCTTACAGGTCCACCCAGATCAAGACGTACTCCTGGGACAACGCTCAGGTCCTGCTGGTGGGGAACAAGTGTGACATGGAGGATGAGCGGGTGGTGGCCGCAGAGAGAGGCCGTCAGCTGTCGGAGCAGCTGGGTAAGACGCCATGATGGATTTTACTTCAGTTAACCCGATGAGGAGGTTACGTTACATCTTTCAGGACCCCCACAGCAGCTGGAGGGGTTAAGGGCCTTATTGACAGTGGTTCACCCCTTCTGACACACTGGAGTCTTCCAGAACCAAACCCACTAATCCGAGTTCTCCAGACCCAAACCCACTAACCCACGTCTTCCAGACCCAAACCCACCGCTGGAACCAAGATGGCAGCTTTGTTATCTGCTGCATCATCCTCATCATTTTATACAATTCCACTTTAAGACTGGTCTTCAACTACCTGTTGGTACCGGGTCATCCTCTTCATCAAGACCAGCTGCTGGTACCTGCTGGAGTCGGACCTCCATCTTCATTCTTGCGTGATGGATTGAGCAACCTGTGCACTTGATCCAGTCCCTACCGATATCCTGCAGAGCATTTCTCAAAGCTGCAGTGACCCATATTATCATCTCCTCTCTTGAATCTGGTGTCTTTCCCTCTGTCTTCAAGCAAGCTCGGGTCACCCCGCTGCTGAAGAAACTCACACTCGACCCAGCCCAGGTTGAAAACTACCGGCTGGTCTCACTGGTGCCGTTCTTATCTAAACTACTAGAGCGTTCAGTCTTCAGCCAAATCTTGCAGTTCCTCTATGATGAAAACCTTTTTGATCCATATCAGTCTGGCTTTAGGCAAGGCCATTCCACTGAAACTGCTCTCCTGTCTGTCACCGATTCCCTCGCCAGCTTGCCAGATCCACCGGTCAGTCCTCAGTCCTGGTCCTGCTGGACCTGTCTGCTGCTTTTGACACAGTGAACCATCAGATTCTCCTCTCCACACTCTCTGAGCTTGGCATCTCTGGATGTGTCCTCTCCTGGTTCTCGTTCTACCTCTCAGGAAGATCCTTCAGAGTATCCTGGCGAGGAGAAGTGTCCAGCTCACGAGTTGAAAACAGGGGTGCCTCAAGGGTCGGTGCTCGGCCCTCTTCTCTTTTCACTATATGCCTCCTCACTTGGTGCAGTCATAAACTCTCATGGCTTCTCCTATCACTGTTATGCTGATGACACTCAGCTTTTTCTTTCTTTCCCTCCAGATGACACAACCGTCTCAATGAGAATATCAGCTTGCCTTGCTGATGTCTCTGCATGGATGAAGGATCGCCACCTTCAGCTCAATCTGTGCAAGACAGAGCTCATTGTCTGTCCAGCCAATCCTTCCTTACATCCTCAATTAAGTGTGAAGCTTGACTCTATCACACTTGTTTCTACGTCTGCTGCCTGGAATCTGGGTATCATGGTGGATGACCAGTTGACCTTTAGGGTCCATGTTGCCTTGGTTGCCCGTACCTGCCGATATGCTCTCTACAACATCAAGAGAATCAGACCGTACCTGACAGAACACACAACTCAGCTTTTGGTTCAGGCTCTGGTCATCTCACGCATTGATTACTGCAGTTCCCTACTGGCAGGTCTGCCTGCGTGCTCTGTTAAACCTCTGCAGATGATCCAGAATGCTGCAGCACGTCTGGTTTTCAACCAACCCAAACGAGCTCATGTCACTCCGCTGCTAATCGCTCTTCACCGGCTTCCGGTTGCAGCACGCATCAAATTTAAAGCTTTGCTTCTGGCTTACAAAACAATAACTCAAACGGCTCCCGTCTACCTTCACTCCCTAATCCAGACCTACACTCCCTCTCCACAGCTACGTTCCACCAGTGAAAGACGCCTCGTGTTACCACCACAACGTGGGGCTAAATCACCAGCCAGACTCTTTTCCTCTGTTGTTCCACGATGGTGGAATGATCTCCCAAACTCTGTCCGCTCTGCAGAGTCCCTGTCTACTTTTAAGACCCAGCTGAAGACTCAGCTCTTCTAGGAGCACTTCAACACTTAGTATAGCTGTATTTGTTGGAAAGTTGGAGAACTTAGACCAGTTCTTTACAACAAACTTTATGGTTTTAATTCTTTGTATTAAAACACAGGTGGTATTATGGGGTGGGAAGGTAGTAAACAACAACAACAACAAAAAAAGCCTGCAGCCCTTCATGTAAGGACCTGCGTCCTACTGGACAGTCCACAAGCATCTTCCTACCATGTCCTCTACTGTTTGATTTCGTGCTTGTGTTGTTCTCACTCATATGTAAGTCGCTTTGGATAAAAGCATCTGCTAAATGACTATAGAATAGAATAGAATAGAATAGAATAGGTAGAGATTTTGCTCCAGACTGACATGAAGCATCACACAGTTGCCGTTGTCACCATGACTACAAGCTGCCTGCCGTGTGATTGGCTGGTGAGATACTGAGCAGGTGGAGGTGGTAACATGTTTACTTGGTTCTGACATGAAAACTTGTGGTGTGAGCCGACCGGAACCTCAGTCTGTGCTGACTCGATGAGCTGAGTGGATTTGTAGGATAATCTTCACGTTGGAAGTATAACCTCTGTGTGTGTGTGTGTGTGTGTGTGTGTGTGTGTGTGTGTGTGTGTGTGTGTGTGTGTGTGTGTGTGTGTGTGTGTCTACAGGTTTTGAGTACTTTGAGGCGAGCGCTAAAGACAACATCAACGTAAAGCAGACCTTCGAGCGGCTGGTGGACATCATCTGTGAGAGGATGGCAGAGACTCTGGACAACAACGACCCCAACGCCACCGGAGCCAAGCAGGGCCCCCAGCTCACCGAGCAGCCCCAGAGGTCCCATCAAGACTGCGCTTGTTGAGCCCGACTGACCACCCCCCCCCACCCCCCCCCCCCCCACCCCCCCCCCCCCCCCACACACACACACACACACACACACACACACACACACACACACACATGCATACACACACAAACACTGCCGTCCATAAACACCAGTCAGCTGCTTGCATTCCCTCCACAGTCAAGTTCAGATGATGGTTCCAGTTACACAGTTTGAACTGGACTTGAACCAGTCCAGTCTGAGACCACTCAGTGGTCCTGCTGGGAACATGTTAGACTTGCTTTGTGGGTTGTTGCTGGACTTTCTTCATGTTTAGGGTCGCTTGAAGTTTTTCTGCTTTTGTTTTTTAAGGAATCCATCTAAAAGTCACTTTGTAAAGGTTTTTCTGAAAGTGGTGTCAGCTGCTTTAGGAGTGACACGCTGGGCCTGTAGATTGTTAAACGTAGCACAGAAGCTAAGAAAACGAGTGTTTGGTGGATCTACCAACCTGGTGCTGATGAAACCCTGTTGAGTCTTCTTTACAGGCAGGTTTGCTGCAGGTTCGACCTTTAGGCTACATCAGGCCAGTCGCACTCTCAGACTGTATGTTTTGAAAATGGGCGGAGCCTCTGTAACGTCGCCAGTAGGTTTCTGAAGAGCTGATTAAAGTCCAGTGGGTGGCTCCCACCGCCGCCATCTTGGCGCCGTCACAGCGAGTAGTCACTGCAGGAAAATACTAAAATGTGGAAATAGGTGGACCTAAGAGGCGGGCTGTGAGCATGGGAGTGGATGATTGACAATCATCAAACTACTAGCTGCCTGTAGCTAAGAGCTAATTAGATTAAACTGGCGCTAACGAGAGCTAACCAGCTAACACAGGTTGGTGGGTTAAAGCTAAATCACGCTGTTAGCCAACACGCCCCTAATTATGGGGCATGGTCATGAAGGTAAACCTGACTACTAAACGCAAAATGTCTTTGTACCAGAGTGTAAACATGTTTAAATCAGCTGTTAATATGTTTATTTCTACTGTAAACTGGCCAAAAACAACGGTTGTTTTACGTTTTTACTTGAAGCGGGAGATCGGGTACCTGTCAATCAAAAGGACACGCCCCTAAATATGCTTAATTTTGAGATTAAATTACTTTTAAACGGGCAGGTTAGAAAAAAACTTCACTCCCCCCACAGTTGTCATGAAGGTAAACCTGACCTATAAACCAAAAATGGATTTTTGAACCAGGCTGTAAACATGTTTATTTCTGCTGTAAACCAGCTAAAAACCACGGTTGTTCTACGTTTTTACTTGAAGCGGGAGATTGGGTACCTGTCAATCAAAAGGACATATCCCTAAATATGTTAAATTTTGAGATTAAACATGTTTATTTCTGCTGTAAACATGTTTTTTTCTGCTGTGAAGTTGGTCTTTTTAACATGGGAGTCTATGGGGATTCGCTCTGTTTTGGAGCCCCTAGTGGATGAAGAGGGAACTGCAGGTTTAACCACCAGCGCTTTCTGCTTGGTCTGACTACAGGAGGACGATGGAGTTTCTGTTTACATCATTTACAAAGGGCTCCAGGTGAAACTGCAGAGACGGAGGACGTGGATGCATCTCAGACTCAGTTTGTCCCAGAAAGACAGACGTCCATCCTGAGCTGGATAAAACCAGTTCTTCCCAGTGTAAAGGCAGGAATACGATGACAAACAAATAACTTCTCCTGTAAACAAACAACTTCCAGCGAAATGAAATGTGGCGTTTATCTGGTTGTAACTGATGAGACACGTCCACGTCCCCCAGGAGGAGAAATTCCCACCAAACACTCATTTTCTCATTTTTGATGCTAAGTGTAGTTTTAAATCCTTATTTATTAAAGCCCACAGAAAAGAGGATCATAGCTTTTATTTCCACAGCCGTGTATAAATGTCTGAAGGTCATATGTGTTCGTTTAAATTGTGTGAATATGAAGAAGATGTGATGATGGGAGGATTTAGGATGATGTGCTGCATGTTGCCGCTGGTGTCTGAATGAAAAGGCATCGAGGACGTAGCGACGAGGCGGCAGCGTGCATGTTGGATGGACTCTGACTGGATGTACTCGATGTGAAACTGCACTCATCAACCTCCCGGTCCTGTAATGTTGATGTTTGGGAGCATGTTACCGGTCTCTCTGATGAGGACGGAGGCTCGTGTGTTTAATACCAACCTTCTTTCAGTCGGCATGCACATGTTGTTTAGCTAAAAGACTTATTTTTTATTATTTATTTATTATTTGATGTAACTTACTGTGAATAATCCGACCCTGGAGTCTGCGCTCGGTGGTGTTTGTGCGTCTCGTCTTCCAGACCAACACGAGACATTCCAGGCTGAGAAGACAAGCAGGACAGTTTTCCTGCATATAAACAACGTGTGTCGTTCTGTTCAGCTGGACGCACCGAATCCTTCGTCGATTTCACTTGTTTACTGTTTGCTTTCTCTCTGTTTCTTCTTATTTATTGTTTTGCTACAAATGTAAACGTGCTGAAGACGTGGGAACAGATTTTTACCGGTACCCTGCCTCCCTCCCTCCTCCATGTCAGAAACATCTGTAAATAGGACCCTCTGGCCTGTTAAGTTGTAGTTGTGTGAATTTGTGCTGTAAAACTGTAAAATCCGGTTTACTGAAGTGAGGAATCAATAAACATCTGTAAAAACAGGAGTTTACCAAGGTCTCATACTTTATTCCAGATGTTGACGGGAAGTCCTGATGTTTGATGTTTATGCTTTAAAACTCCACCAGATCCATTATATCATCAGTAATCCACCAGGACCAGCAGTGTGTAGCTGTGTGATGGTCATGTGACCCTCCAGCTGGTCTACAGAGGTTTTCCAGCGTTTCTATCCGTCCAGGAGGTTTACAATCCAGACACAACATGTAGTGTTTATTCAGAGACTCTAGATGGTAAATCCACCATTATTTATCACATCTTCATCACCATCACTACCATGTTGCTAAGAGACCTCTATTTTCACCTGGACATGATGATGAAGACACTTCCTGTCAGACTTTCCACCAATCAGAGAGCTTAAACTGACGGTAACGTCCAATCAGGAGCAGCCAAAGATCAACAAGTGATGAGAAAAGCAGGAAAATAATGATCCTCTATGGCTGGAATAAAGCCAAGAAGACGTTTGGGATGCAGCTGAGGTGGAGGTGCTGCAGTGAGGACAGCAGCACCTCCACCAAGGAAGACGTTTTCTCCGGTTGCTCTTCATGATACTTTCATTATACATGATTTTATGCTCCTGATCTGACATGTGAGGCTGAAACATCAGGCTGCAGGCTGACTGGGATGAGATTAGGTGAAATAAACCAGGCAGCCAGAACAAAGAGTCCAGATGCTTTAGTTGTGTTTGTGGCCAGCAGGAGGCAGAATTCTGCAGCCGTTCTGGACCCTCCGAGCTGTTTGACCATCTATGGTTTGGTTCAGCTTCTGTTCTTACAGCTGTGTGAGCAGATGATCGTGAAGGCATCAAGAGTTCCAGGGACATGTCAGGAAAACACAACTCCAGATTAAATAATGTAGTGAATTTAATAAATGTCAGACTTTTCCACTAAACTAGATACAAATGTCTCAGTGAATATACATCCATACATTCAGGGAAGTTAGGAGGCTGGAGAGCTGAGCTGCGGCCGCCCACATGAACATGGAAAACACAAAGAACACTGAACGCAACACGGAGAGTTCACGTAGAAAAGAATAAGACTGTATGTTTCAGTAAATAAAATAGATTTCATTACTAAATGCTTGTAAACAAGTAAGGCAGTCCATTATTTTACGGATGACAGCACTTGGTGGCCCCCAGGTGTTGGTGGCCCCCAGGTGCTGGTGGCCCCCAGGTGTCCCTGGGATTGTCCAGCTTCCAGGCAGTTTGCTACATGGCTTCTGGTCCACATCTGCTCCATCTTCCAGTTCCGCTCTGCGTCTCTCCTGAAGCATGTGCAATATGCAATGATATGGGTTCAGTTCCCGGAGATAAATACGTGTAAACAGGCGGGATCGTGCGTCCTGGCGGCGCATGGAGAACCAGTCTGCAGGCACTCAGTAAGCCTGGACCTGGTTTGGCAGGAGCTGACAGCCGCTGCTCACGTGGTTCATCACCTTCTGCTTCAGCTGGGCCACTTGCTCCCTGAGGACGCTGGCTGTGGACGCCAGCTCCGTGTTCTGAGTTTTCAGGGTCTTCACTTTGTCCTCCAGCCGAGAAATCCGCTCCAGTTTCCGTTTGCGGCATTTGGACGCAGCTATCCGGTTCCGGAGCTTCTTCCTCTCCGCCTTGATGCGTTCCTGGTTGTCCATGTCGATGGGAGACAAAGGAGGGCTGTCCCCGAAGCTCTGCATGTCCGGGACGGTCTGAGGCTCGTCCTTCACCTCGCCGACCGCCTGGAGACGCGACAGCGCGGCGGCGGCCGCCTGCTGCGCCGCGTCCGGGAGGTGGGACGGAGGGGCCGGGAAGGGGATCGTGTCCGTGGGGTAGTTGATGGTGGTGGATCCCAGCGGGCTGGCATAGCCGTTTAGAGTCGTGTAGACGGGCAGATCGGCGGCGTGAAGACCGGCGGAGCCCGGCAGATCCAGCCGGTCCGCGGAGACGCAGCCGGTCTCGCTCAGCTGGTTCTGCTTGTGGAGGTCTTCCAGCGCTTTCACGAATCCCTCCGCGAACTCCTGCTCGTCGCTGGCCGACTTCGGGTAGAGGAACTGGGAGGGCGTGCTGGTGGCGGCGACCAGTCCGTTGGACTGGATGATGAGACGCTCCAGGTCCGGAGACGCCAGCTTGAGGAGTCCCAGGTCCGGGGAGTTCAGAAGTCCGTCCGCGTCCCGGAGCGGGTTAGATTTCAGCTCGGAGTTCTGGTCCAGGTTCAGACTGATTTCCTTCTTCATCATGGTGGTCTGGGAGGCGATGCTGGAGACCCTGGAGGCCGGATAGAGGCTTGTTTCCATTCTAGACCCTCATCAGAGGGTCCGTCCGCGTCCAGAGGAGGAAATCAGCTGATGTCGGCCTCTCCCCCCCTCTGCTTCAGACTGTTGTTGTGTCAGTGGAGCCTGCGGGTCTGTGCTGGGTCTGGGTCTCGCCTGCTCGCGTATGACGGCAGGACTCCGCGCAGCGCGAGACCCAGCTCGCTTTCTAGCCCTAAAAATTCCATTATGTCACCGCAGCGCGCGCAGATTGGCCCGACATGACGCGCGCTTCCGGCTGCATCTGAATAAGGGGCCGAGCCCGTCCCGGTTGCCATGGAGACCGGAGGAAAACGACAAACAGTGCAATGCATTGTGGTTTGATGTCATAGCATGAAAAAACACAGGGTCGCCAGAAGAGCTGGGCGGGGAAGGTGTGAAGGCAGAAAGAAAGAAGGAACAAGATCCAGAAAGTCTCCTTCTGCCTGACTTAAAGTCTGTTGGAGCAAACAGCACAGAAAACTGATTCACCGCAGAAGGAAACCAGCCGCACATCTTCCACTGGACAGGTTTTAATGGGTTTAATGGTGCAAACCTCTTGGCATGGCTCCAGCTGTTTCTGTCTGGAGTTTAGTTTTCTTATTTTCAGACATACGTGACGTTTTCATCGTCCTCATCACAAAGCACGGATGTTTGATCAACTCCAGGCATTTTCAGACTGATCAGAAAGGTTCCAGTCTGGTTCTAGATCATACCAGTTTTAGCCTCTCTTCATTGGCTGCCTGTTGAATCTAGAATAGACTTTAAAATCCTTCTCCTTACATATAAAGCCCTCCACAACCAGGCACCACTATATATCAAAGACCTCATAGTTCCTTATATACCAAGCAGAGTACTTCGTTCGCAGACTGCAGGCTTACTTGTGGTTCCTAGAGTCTCAAAGAGCCGAGCAGGAGGCAGAGCCTTTGGTTATCAGGCCCCTCTCTTATGGAATAAGCTCCCAGTTAGTGTTAGGGAAGCAGACACCCTCCCCACCTTTAAGACTAGGCTGAAGACTTATCTTTTTGATAAGTCCTATAACTAGGGATGGTTAGCATCCCTTAGTTATGCTGCTATAGGTTCACGGTGTGTGCAGACCAAACGCGTTTTGAGCATAGAAAACGCTCAAAACGCTGAACGCTCAACGCTGGTCACTAAACTGCCACTTTTGTGTCCAACGCCCAAAACGCTCCTGACGCTTGTCTGGAGCGAACGGCAAACACGGCGGAAAAGAGAGCGGAAAAGCCGGCGCTTTCCTGCTGCGTTGCCAAATCAGTAACATTCAGGTGTTAGCAAGGAATGGTTATCCTAAATATTACACGGAGTAACGGCGTCTCAGCCCCGTGTCTGGGTTCACCACAGGAATCCTCCAGGAGCTGCGAGCTGATCGCTCTGATTGGTTGATGCCCCGCGTTGAGCGGCCAAAGTTCAGCTTTGCCCATCACTGGCATTTGACGGCGGAATGCCGACGCTCAAAACGCAACGCGAGAAAGCTCGACGCCCCCTTGCCGCACCTCCACATCGACCTCCACATCGACTTTACATGGAAACCTGCCGCTCTTGACACTCAAAACGCGTTTAGTCTGAACACACCGTTAGACAGCTGAGGGATGTTTCCTGATACACTGAGCTTCATTCTCTTTATCTCTCTCTTTTTTTAAACATGACGGACTCTTTCTGTCCATCTTCCAGCGTCTCTTTTCTCCTGCGGTGTACTACAAGGTTCCACTTTGGAGCCTTTTCATGCTTCATCATAAGTTACCTGTTGGATACAGTTCAGACGACGTTGATGGGATCTGACTGACCACAGCAGCCGCTCTAACTGACCTTAACTTCTGCTTGAAGCTCCACTTTGCCACTTTTACTGGGGGTGAGACAGAAGGGATTGGGTTTGGATCAGAAATCTGGGTGTGTTTATGTCAAAGAGATCCGTGCAGCTTGTTAAAGAAGCTTTTCCAGCTTAAAAAGTGAAGCCAAACCTCCTAACGTAATACCTGGAGAGAGTTCTTCATCCTTTCATCACCAGATTAATGCAGAGCAGAGTAAGCTGGCTGGGATCAGCTGGTTGTCGTGTAGAACCAGCTGATTATCCGGACCTTCACAGTTAAACATGATGCTGATAAGTCCCCAAGTCTCTCTCTTACCGCCTTGTTCGGCTCATTTTTCCCTTGTTTCTCCTGTCAGGTTCAGCATGAAGCTAATAAGAATGAAAACAGAATAAAAAGAGCTGAACGTATCAGGAGCAGCCGGACACAACACGCCTCCTGTGGCACAGCGTGAAAAAAGAAAAGACGGCATGGAGTCCTTCTTTTCTTCCACTTATCCTTTGTGGAGTGCAACAGACGACGCAGATGTTCCAGAGGAAACATTCCAGTAACAGTTTGGTTAGTGGGAGGTTTGCTGCTGCTCCACGACAGGAAAATGTTCCTTTTAAGTCGTTCAGTCCTCACATGGGAGGCCCGTCGGCGAGGAGGCAAAACGATGTTAAACCTGAGGCTCCCAGACCGAGAGATCCATGTCCATGTCCTCGGCCGGGACGTGGACGTGTCCTGTGACGTGTCTCTCCGAGTGTTTTCACACTTTCATGCAAAATGACTTTTTTTCTGGTCTGCAGAATAAATTCATGTAGTTTTCATCTGTTACTGTTTCAGCTGTAGAAACACTGTTCTGTGTAGATGCACATGTGTCGACTAGAATAGAATAGAATAGAATAGAATAGAATAGAATAGAATGATGAAAACACTGTGGTGGAAACATACGCAGTGAGGACGGAAGCAGACGGTCTGCATCAGCACCACAGAGCAGCAAGGGCATCATCAGTTTCCATGGCAACACTGACATAGTGAGTGACGCAGGCAGTACAGCGGGAGAAAAGGTGAATGGGTTGAGGAAGAGGAGGGAGGGCCATCAGACGCTGCACTGCAGGGTGTGTGGGTGGTCAGTGGAGATGTCTTGGGTGTGTGTGATGATGCTAACACCTTAGCATCGTTAGCAAGGAAAAGATTCGGCTGAAGTCTCAGCTCCTGAAAATCTGGTGTTTTTTATTCGTCCTCAGTCACAAGCAGCGTCCAGAATGTGTGAGTCATTTCACAGCCCTGGGGTGTGGACCACAAAGAGAGGAGCTGTTCCTGGACGCTGTGGTAGCTGGAGGAGGACTGCTGACAAGCAGAAAGCTGAACCTATGGGGGAAACTTTACTGATTCCCATGTCCAGCAGCGTCCGGCAGCGTCCAGCAGCGTCCGGCAGCGTCTAACAGCTTTACTCTTCACGGTGGAACGGAACGCAGCCTCAAAGAGAATTAATTCAGCAAATCAAGCTTTGTTTGAGTCACATGTTTAAATCAGAACTGGTTTTTATTCAGTCAGAGGTCACAGGATTTTTCAGGATTTTTACAGGCTGAAGTCTTTCTCCATGGCTTCGCCAAACTCCTCCCACGCCCGAGTTTTTGCCTTGGCAACAGCCAAAGCCGCATGCCATATGCCCGCCGGTATCAGCTGCCTCCAGAGTCCCACAGGCCAAGAAGGCCCGATAGGACTCCTTCTTCAGCTTGACAGCATCCCTCACTGCTGGTGTCCACCAACGAGTCCTGGGATTACCGCCACGACAGGCACCAACGACCTTACGGCCACAGCTCCGGCTGCCCGCCTCAGCAATAGAGGAATGGAACACAGCCCATTCAGACTCAATGTCCCCCGCCTCACTCGGGACATGGTTGAAGCTCTGCTGAAGGTGGGAGTTGAAGCTCGCTCTGACAGGGGACTCAGCCAGACGTTCCCAGCAGACCCTCACAACACGTCTGGGCCTGCCAGATCTGACCGGCTTCCTCCCCCACCACCTGAGCCAACTCACCACCAGGTGGTGATCAGTTAAAGCTTCGCCCCCCTCTTCACCCAAGTGTCCAAGGCATGTGGCCGCAGGTCCGACGATACGACTACAAAATCGATCATCGAACTGCAGCCCAGGGAATACTGATGCCAGGTGTACATATGGACACTCTTATGCTGGAACATGGTGTTCGTTATGGACAATCCATGACGAGCACAGAAGTCCAATAACAAAACACCATTTGGGTTCAGAGGGGGGGGACCATGCCTCCCAATCACTCCCCTCCAGGTCTCACTGTCATTGCCCACGTGAGCATTGAAGTCCCCCAGCAGAACAATGGAGTCCCCAGAAGGAGCACACTCCAGCACTCCCTCCAAGGACTCCAGAAAGGGTGGGTACTCTGAACTGCTGTTCGGTGCATAAGCACAGACAACAGTCAGGACCCGTCCCCCCACCCGGAGGCGGAGGGAAACTACCCTTTCATCCACCGGGGTAAACCCCAACGTGCAGGCACCAAGCTGGGGGCTGATGAGAATGCCCACACCTGCTCGGCGCCTCTCACCATGAGCAACTCCAGAGTGGAAGAAGGTCCAGCCCCTTTCGAGGGTTCTGGTTCCAGAGCCCCAGCCATCGAGGTGAGTCCAACTATATCTAGCTGGAACCGCTCAACCTCGCGCACAAGCTCAGGCTCCTTCCCCACCAGAGAGGTGACGTTCCACGTCCCCAGGGCCAGCTTCTGCAGTTGGGGATCGGACCGCCAGGGTCCCCGCCCCTTGCTGCCGCCCAGCTCACACTGCACCCGACCTCTACGGCTCCTCCCGCAGATGGTGAGCCCACGGGGAGGTAGGGCCCATGTAACCCTTTCGGGCTGAGCCCGACCGGGCCCCATGGGCGAAGGCCCGGCCACCAGACGCTCGTTCTCGTACCCCACCTCCAGGCCTGGCTCCATAGGGGGGTAACCCATGTCCAGGCAAGGGAACATTTATGCCCATGTTTGTCGTCATCATGGAGGTCTATGAGCCATGCTTGGTCTGGTCCCTCCCCTAGACACCTGTCTGCCATGGGTGACCCTACCAAGGGCATAAAGCCCCCGAGAACATAGCTGCTACGGTCTTTGGGACACACAAACCCCTCCACCACAATAAGGTGACGGCTCAGGGAGGGAATGGGCACCATAAATATCATAGTGACGTCAAAATGAGGTGAGAAAGCTACAAAGTGCAACTTTAAAGCTTCAACGTGCAACAAAATGGAAGGTCAGTGAGAAAAAGATTCAACGTCATTAAATACCGTTTCTATTGGTCTCTATTCACTAAAACAACTGTTTTGTCTTTCCTGAAAGGTCGCTCTGTACGGGGGGGGGTCAACATATGATGAGAATCACTGCCATCTAGTGATAGGGATGGGTATAGTGCAGTAGAATGTACGGTGGCTGTCAGCGGACAACTTTCTTCCAGACATATAGACGTTTTCATGCGCTTGTTTGTTTGCTTTTTTTAAAAATTAAAAAAAAAATGTTTTTATGCTTTTAAATCAAATTCTCACATCAAAAAAGATTAAATGTATGCAAGTTTTTTTCTTTCTGCTCCTTTTCATTTTTTGGATGAATATTTATCTGTTTTGTTGGATTATTTCAAGAATTAATTAAATAAACAACAAAGCGTTAGGTGATGAGACATTCGTCCACAGCGAGTTCCTGCTGCAAAGACAATATGGATTTCCTGGATGTCACACGACAAGTAGACGACAGTTTAAAGGGCTTCACAGAAAACCTTCAAAGTTCCACAGAAGGTGTAGAAAGTATAAAAGGCAGAAACAAAAAGCACAATGAAGAATAAAACTGACTGAAGACGTTAAAAGTCAGAGTTCATATTTTATTCCTGATTTCAAAGTTTTCACTGGAAGCTAAATCCTGACCTGGACCAGCTGATCCGGGTCAATTTTCCAGTACGGACCAGCTGATCCGGGTCAATTTTCCAGTACGGACCAGCTGAACCAGGTCAGTTTTTCAGTCTGAACCAGCTGAACCGGGTCAGTTTTTCAGTCTGAACCAGCTGAACCGGGTCAGTTTTCCAGTCTGGACCATAGACCATATATGAAAGATGGAGGGAGCTTTCGGCTGTTAAAAGTGAAGCTGATGCGGAAGTGCATAAAACTGCAGTTCCCCCTTCATCCACTAGGGGCTGCAAAACAGAGCGAATCCCCATAGACTCCCATGTTAAAAAGACCAACTTCACAGCAGGAATAAACATGTTAACAGCAGGAATAAACATGTTTACAGCCTGGTTCAAAAATCCATTTTAGGTTTAATAGGTCAGGTTTACCTTCATGGCAACTGTGGGGGGAGTGAATTTTTTTCTAACTCGCCCGTTTAAAAGTAATTTAATCTCGAAGTTCGGCAAATTTAGGGCCGTGTCCTTTTGATTGACAGGTACCCGATCTCCCGCTTCAACTAAGAAGAACGTAGAACAACTGTAGTTTTTAGCCAGTTAACAACGTGACTTAGCTTTAGCCCGCTTACCTCTGTTAGCTGGTTAGCTCCTGTTATCTCCGGGGTTAGCTCGGTTAGCTCTTAGCTACAGAAAGCTCGAAGTTCGCTCGATGTCAATCATACACCATGACGCTCACAGCCCCCCTCTCAGCTCCACCTCTTTGCCCATATTTGTAATTTCCGGGCGAGACGACGTGCATGCCCCTGCCAAGATGGCGACGGTAGGAACCGCCCACCGAGCTTTTTGTTGTTGCTGTTTATTTTTAAATAAAATTTTATTAAAACAACAAACAAAAATACAAATTATATATGCAGTATTGATCAAAATTGGTACAATAAGTCAGTACAGATAAGACAAACAAGGTTACATCCAAATTAATTAGAATTCAGCTTGAAGTATGAACAAAAACATGAGAGGGTACAATTTTATGTGACAATGAAATGTAAAGTAGAAATTATGAAGAGAAGGGGTCTACACAATCCCACCGAGCTTCCATTCAGCTCTTCAGAAACCTGTGGGTGACCCCACGGAGGCTCCGCCCATCTCTTTGTATACGGTCTATGGTCCGGACCAACTGAACCGGGTCCAGTTCTTCGGTCTGGACCAGCTGAACCGGGTCCAGTTCTTCGGTCTGGACCAGCTGAACCGGGTCCAGTTCTTCGGTCCGGACCAGCTGAACCGGGTCCAGTTCTCCGGGCCGGACCAGCTGATCCGGGTCCAGTTCTCCGGTCCGGACCAGCTGACCCGGGTCAGTTCTGCGGACCACTGAGCCCTGTGCAGCAGTGAACGCATCACGCTGCGGACGTGCAGTGCTCCATCCAGCCAGCAGGGGGCAGCGTCTCCTCCACGCAGCGCTGCCAGCCGTAAAGCGGAAGCAGAAGCAGCTGTGGAGGGGATCCGACCTGCTTCTTCATCTACAGCAGCTCCAGTCTGAGAGGACCATGGCGGACAGGAGGAAGGTGGTGGTGACAGGTCAGGTGTTTCTCTGTTTTTAGGCGGAAAGATCTGCGCGGGATGAAAGTCCATGTTTGTGTCTGTATGAGCTAAAACACTCGTCTCTGTTGGACCCTGCAGACATGACAGTTCTGCTGGAAATCAGTCAGCTGTTAATGATTAACTGTGTGCAGTAAGAGGCCCTCTCACCCACATGCAGCCTGGATGATGTAACTGTTGATGTTTCTGGATCCACCTTGTGTCTCTGCAGGGTTTGAGCCCTTCGGTGAGCATGCTGTGAACTCCAGCTGGGTGGCTGTTCAGGTAAACACTTCTCCTTCACATCCCAGTTTCCAGAAACAGCAGAAATAACTCACCAGGTCGTAAAACCAGGTTCATACAACATCAGATAACGGATCCACATTAAACTTTTCATTAGAGACCAATTCAGAAGCAGTTTCATTCAATAGCTTTACCAGAAGAAGAAAAAAACAGAAGTTTGTAGAAATAACATACAGATCAGCAGCGACCAAGCCTTTTCTCATCTGCACATCATTCTCTCACATCTGAAAAACACACACACAACACACACTGTTTACACACGTCTTCCTGCTACTATCTACCTGCTATCCTCACTGCAGCACTACCACCTCAGCTGCATCCCAAACGTCTTCTTGGCTTTATTCCAGCCATAGAGGATCATTATTTTCCTGCTTTTCTCATCGCTTGTTGATCTTTGGCTGCTCCCGATTGGACGTTACCGTCAGTTTAAGCTCTCTGATTGGTGGAAAGTCTGACAGGAAGTTACTTCCAGGTAAAAATAGAGGTCTCTTAGCAACATGGTAGTGCTGGTGATGAAGATGTGATAAATAATGGTGGATTTACCATCTAGAGTCTCTGAAAAAACACTACATGTTGTGTCTGGATTGTGAACCTCCTGGACGGATAGAAACGCTGGAAAACCTCCGTAGACCAGCTGGAGGGTCACATGACCATCACAGTTCCACCCTGCTGTTCCTGATGGTGGAAGAGGGGAACCTTCGGGATGACAGGGTTCTAGTGGAGTTTTACAGGTTCAAATAACCTGCAGCTTGAAGAAAAACAGTTTCTTGTAGGTTTTCTGGTTTAGTTGGGATTAGAACTGGGCAATATGACGATATCCTCTGGACGATATAAAATGTTGTTTCATATGAGGCTCTATTGTTTACGCCACCATAAGCTGCTTTACTGCAGTATTTTACATCAAGACGCGCTTTACGGCACGCTGCAATAAATAAATAAACATGTAGGAAGACGGTAGCAGACGTGTTTCAGAGGATAATTCACTAAAAGATGAGCAGCCAACCCAAACTGATGATCTTGTTCCTAAAGGAGTGCAATTTCTGTCTGAATGTGGTTTGGATATAAAAAGAGCGACGTGGAACCGACAACAGACTAGCTCACAGTCCCAACAACGGACTCCAACACAACTAACTCATTTTATCACCTGCAGGAATCAGGATAAAGAATACAGAATTAGGAATAGAGTCAATAACAGCAGCAAAAGCAGCGTCAAGTGGAGACGAAAGCTCAGAATAAACTCCAGACCAAACACTGCAGCAGGTATTTACCTGTGGAACGTCATACGGCCATAGTTCCCCCAGATGGAAGGAGATCCCTGCTGCTGTTGCTTAGCAACATCTGATACATAACTGATGACTGACACAACATTATACAGTTTTATATGGTTATGGATCATTATGGGGAGATAAAATTAGTTAAATCGGGATATGAGTTTTTGGTCGTATCGCCCAGCCCTGGTTGGGATCGTTGTCATGTTGCCAAGCCACATTTCAGACAAGCGTTAGCCATTCTGGTACACGTTCTGTGCAGGTATTACGGCTGCAACACAAGCCCAGATCATCATGCCTCCACCACCGTGCTGACGGATACTATGAGGTGTTTTAGGACCAAACATGTCCACGTTGGTCTGGTCTGTCTAGAGGACATTTCTCCAGAATGCTTGTGGCTTGTTCAGATATAGCTTTACTAGCCTAAAGCGTGCTGCCATGTCAATGAACTGTAACATTAAACCCGCTAACTGAGGTTTGAGGAGTCCAGCGTGGAGATCTGGGGCTTTTAATTGGTCTGGCTCCTGCTGGGCCGGCCTTCCTGGGAAGATTAGAGTCCTTCTGGTGAATAAGAACGACCTGAATGCTGCGGAGCGGCAGACAGTGAAGCCTCTGCTCTTACGGACGTTTGAGCTTGTACGTACTGCATGGCAGTCTGGTGAAGACAGGACGGAAACGTCGCAGGAAAGGGATGAGGAGGGTTGCTGTTTGTGGCCTGTGACCTGGTTTGAAGAGGAATGACATTGTGATGTTTGCGTTGCAGGAACTGGAGCGAATAGGTCTGGGTGACGCCGTAGATCTTTATGTGTGTGAGGTGCCGGTTGAATATCAGGCTGTTCAGGAACTTTTACCGTCTCTGTGGAAGGAGCACCAGCCTCAGGTATGGGAGTGAATCCACATTAAACTCAGAAAAGCCATCCATTAAGCCTGAAACTGCCGCAGCTGACCTTTGCTTGCTGTCATCATGTGAGCAGCTAGTTGTCCATGTTGGTGTTTCTGGGTTAGCCACCACAGTCACCCTGGAGCAGTGTGGACACAACAAGGGCTACATGCGTCTGGACAACTGCCGCTTCTGCCCGGCATCCCAGTGCTGCATGGAGGACGGCCCAGACTGCATCCAGTCAGTCCTGGACATGGACACGGTCTGCAAAAGGGTCAATGAGTCCAACATCGGGGTCGTTGTGTCCGTATCCAAGGACGCTGGCAGGTAAGTGATGGCTCATCTGGAGTTCAGTGATAGCAACTTGCGATAATCCTGTTTTCACACCGTGGCATCTCCTCTCACAGGTATCTCTGCGATTACACCTACTACATGTCTCTGCACCTGGGACAGGGTCACGCCGCCTTTGTCCACGTACCCCCGTTAGGGAAACCCTACAGCGGCCAGGACCTGGGCAGAGGCCTTCAGGCTATCCTGCAAGAGATGCTGAAGCAGCTGGAGGACCACAAAGACAATGGCCCCTGCAATCACACACATTAACGCCAACAGAACCGAGTCAGGACCTGAACGGAGCTGCTGTCTCGTTGCAGTTTAATGCATGTAACATCTGAGGCTCGTAACGTCCGTCTCAGTTGTCATGTGGCTCGAGCGACTGTGAAGGTCACAGTGACTTAAGGTCCATTTCTGCTAGACGTGAAGACAGATACGCAGACAGTTTCATTCATCTCCTGCATCAGATATTTAAACAATTTGGTCCATATTTCAAAAAGCTGAATTGTCCATGACCTGGTGCAGAAAACAGCAATACCACCGGAAACCACCGGGGGGCAGTGCTGAGTTGTACACCTGACACACAACCAGAGAAGAAGAGGATGCAGAAACCTCCAGATAAAAGGAACCAAAAGAAGGCCGTCCATCTGCGTGTCTATCTTGTCTGTCCAGCAGGAACGAACTTCTCCAGTGGAGCGTTAGCTCCTGATTCCTCACACTGCTTTAAATGAACTCTGACATGAGACTGGTGCTCTACAGGACCTGGAAGAAGATCTGAGTTGTTGACATGAACGCCCTGCAGCAGGATCTGTTTAACGTGGTAAGAAGGGAGTCCGGCTTCCTACGTTTAATCTGTACATTTTCTTGGGTTTTCTGCTGAACAGCAACATGTAAACACTTCCCAATGTGCCATACCAGAGAGAGCAGCTCCTCCTCTGTTCTCCCACCATCACCTCCTCACGATGCTCGTATTTGCACTGGAGAAACGTTCAAACACCAGAATCAGTGGGAAATGTCAGTTTATCTCAGGAAACAATGTACATGCAATCAGGATGAAGTAATCTGATTACTTTGATTTGTTTTTATGTCTGTAATGTAGCTCTGCAAAGCAGAGCTGGGTAGCAGTCAGCTGATTAAACACTTTCTCGCCGTTTTGGCCGCCAGCGTTTATTCAGTCTTAATGTTTGGTCTCATTTGTTTTACTTCATTACATCTCACACTGAATCCGTCCGAACACATCCAGAACCATAGTCGGGGAGGAAAACCTCCATCGGGACCAGAACCGGGAAGGAAAACCTCCATCAGGAGGAGCTCCAGCTTCTTGCACAGATGGGTGTGGAGAGGACAGGAAAGAACCAGCAGCAGGACTCTGATCCAGGATTCTGCTGAGAAAGACGAAGAGAAACAAAATGAACGACATCAGGAAACTAAAAAACAGTGGAGAGGAGCCCAGTGCATCATGGGACGTTGTTACGACCCAAACTCCGCCAGGGCAACTGAGCTGAACAAAAGAAAGATCTGTGGCCAGGTGTTCACATGGACCAGATACATGATTGTTCAATGGGGAGATGAGGCAAGAACAGTCCAGAAATGGCAGGATGGTAAGAATGAGCTGGGGTGTAAGGATGCAGCTTAATACCACAAAAGGCCTCGAAATAGCCCAACCAAAAGGAAAACAGGCATCAGTCTGTAGCTTGAACGGCCGAGCTGAATCAGGAGCCGCCAGAACAGGAGCATGGCACAGTAAGTGGCTACTTCGAATGAAGTCTGGAACTCGTCAGTCCACTCAAACCTCTGTTTTGGACTGATGAGGTCAGTAAGTGGAGGAACCACAGAAGAGAAGTTTCTCCAAAATGTCCGGTAGTAACCAACCGTTCGTAGAAAGCGACGAAGCTGACGGCGAGTGGAGGGTACCGCTAACTCAAGGATGGCTGGGATTGGCCTCTCCCTATTTGTCGGCCCAAATACATCAAAGTTGCCTGAGCAAACTCACACTTAGCTCTCCCAGTGCATCATGGGACGTCTCCCAGTTCTGGTTCTGGTTTCTGAAGCAGACTGGGATCTGGTTCTGGTTTGAATGAATGAATGAAATGAAAAATACTTTATTAATCCCCAAAGGGAAATTCAATATTATAGTATATAATAACTAGAGGAGGTCTTGTTCTGGAGGCTGATGGCTGCTGGCAGGAATGATCTTCTGTATCTTTCAGTCTTACATCGGACCTGAAGAAGCCTCTCACTGAACACACTTTGTTTCATCACTGTGTTGTGGAGAGGGTGTGAAGAATCCTCCATCTTCTTCATCAGCTTGTGCAGCATTCTTCTTTGGACAATCAGCTCCAGCGGCTCCAGAGTTACTCCAAGCACAGAAGCAGCTTTCTGGATCAGTTTGTTGATTCTCTTCAAGTCTCTGGTTCTGATGCTACTACCCCAGCAGATGCTGCAAAGCTGACTGCACTCTCCACAACAGACTTATAGAAGATATGCAATATCTTGGTGCAGACGTTAAACCATCTCAGCTTCCTTAAGAAGTACAGTCTGCTCTGACCTTTCTTGTAGATGTAGTCAGTGTTGCATTTCCAGTCCAGTTTGTTGTCCAGCTGAACTCCAAGATACTTGTATTCCTCCACCACCTCCACCTCCTCTCCCAGGATGGAAACAGTGCTTTGTTTATTCTTCTTCCTCCTGAAGTCAACAATCATCTCTTTTGTTTTGCTGCTATTTAATATGAGATGATTGTCACCGCACCATTTAACAAACTGACTGACCAGTTCTCTGTACTCTGCTTCTTGTCCATCCCTGATACACCCCACAACTGCAGAGTCATCAGAGTATTTCTGCAGATGACAGGACTCAGAGTTGTACTGGAAGTCTGAGGTGTACAGAGTGAAGAGGAATGGCCAGAGTACAGTTCCTTGTGGTGCACCAGTGCTGCTGACCTCCATCTCAGACACACAACCTTTCAGTCTCACAAACTGGGGTCTGTTTGTGAGGTAGTCATAGATCCAGGTGGTTGTGGAGGTATCCACCTGGAATTTATGGAGCTTCTCACATAACAAAGCAGGCTGAATGGTATTAAAAGCACTGAGAAATGAAAGAACATGACCCTCAGAGTGCTGCCTGAATGGTCCAGATGAGAGTGTGCTCTCTGGAGCAGGTATATGATGGCATCTTCAACCCCAAGTCCATTACGATATGCAAACTGGAATGGGTCCTGAAAGGTGTTTACTTGCTTGTTGAGGTGAGCCAGTAAGAGTCTCTCCAGGACTTTCATGATGTGAGATATCAGGGCAACTGGTCTGTAGTCACTTGGTTCAGCTGGTTGTGTTTTTTTAGGCACTGGAACAAGGCAGGAGGTTTTCCACAGCACTGGGACTCTATTTTGTCTCAGACTGGTGTTGAAAAGGTGCTGGAGAATCGGACATAGTTGTTCTGAGCAAGTCTTGAGAACTCTGGGACTGACACCATCTGGACCTGCAGCCTTGTTCTGGTTCAGTTTCTCAAGTTGCTTCTTAACCTGATTGCAGGAGACAAACAAGGTGGAGGTCTCAGGATGTCCTGATGTGGAGGGAGATGAAGCTGTGTTCTGGTCCATGACTGAGCTGCAGGGTGACAGATTGGAGGCGTGACAGGAAAGCAGTGGGCTTATGGAGGGTGTGTGGTCTGTTGGGCTGGAGGTAGGGGGTGAACTGAACCTGGTGAAGAATATGTTCAGCTCATTAGCTCTGTCCAGACCTCCATCAGGCTGGTCCCCCTTTAACTTGAAGCCGGTGATCTTCTTCATTCCAGACCACACATCCCTCAGGTTATTCTGCTGGAGCTGACTTTCTAACTTCTTCCTGTAGTCCTCCTTGCACTTCTTAGTTTGTGTTTTAAGTTGTTTTTGTGTTGCCCTCAATAACTCCCTGTCTCCATCCCTGAAGGCTTTCTTTTTGATGTTCAGCAGCTTTTTCAGGTCACTGGTGATCCAGGGTTTGTTATTGGGGAAGCACCTCACTGTTCTTGTTGGGACGATGCTGTCCACACAGAAGTTTATGTAATCTGTCACACACTCAGTCATGGCGTTGATGTCGTCTCCATGAGGTTCACAGAGGACGTTCCAGTCTGTAGCCTCAAAGCCTCCTCTAAGAGCATCTTCAGCTTCAGCAGACCAGATTTTGATAGTCTTTGTGATGACTGGTTGCTGCTGAACGATGGGCTTGTAGGTGGAGGTGAGAAGAACCAGATTATGGTCAGATCTTCCTAAAGGAGGCAGGGCAGAACAACTGTATCCATTATTCATATTTGCATAAAATAAGTCCAACATTTTATTTTCTCTGGTGGAGCAGCTGACAAACTGCTGGAATGTTGGTAGAGTTGCAGAGAGGGAGATGTTGTTGAAGTCTCCGGAGATCACCATGAATGAGTTTGGATGCTGTGTTTGTAGCCGAGCAACGACGGAGCTGATGATGTCACAGGCTGTGTCTGGTGCGGTACCAGGTATTATATAAACCGCTACCAGAATAACACAGGTAAACTCTCTGGGTAAATAATATGGACGGAAGCTCACAGCTAACAGTTCCATGTCCCTTGTGCATATCTTCTCCTTGACAGTAACATGTCCAGGATGACATCAACGCTGGTTAACCAGCACTGCAGACTGGGATCTGGTTCTGGTTTCTAAAAGCAGACTGGGATCTGGTTCTGGTTCCTGAAGCAGACTGGGATCTGGTTCTGGTTTCTAAAAGCAGACTGGGACCTGGTTCTGGTTTCTAAAAGCAGACTGGGATCTGGTTCTGGTTTCTAAAAGCAGACTGGGACCTGGTTCTGGTTTCTAAAAGCAGACTGGGATCTGGTTCTGGTTTCTAAAAGCAGACTGGGATCTGGTTCTGGTTTCTAAAAGCAGACTGGGATCTGGGTCTGGTTTCTAAAAGCAGACTGGGACCTGGTTCTGGTTTCTAAAAGCAGACTGGGACCTGGTTCTGGTTTCTAAAAGCAGACTGGGATCTGGTTCTGGTTTCTAAAAGCAGACTGGGACCTGGTTCTGGTTTCTAAAAGCAGACTGGGATCTGGTTCTGGTTTCTAAAAGCAGACTGGGATCTGGTTCTGGTTTCTAAAAGCAGACTGGGACCTGGTTCTGGTTTCTAAAAGCAGACTGGGATCTGGTTCTGGTTTCTAAAAGCAGACTGGGATCTGGTTCTGGTTTCTAAAAGCAGACTGGGACCTGGTTCTGGTTTCTAAAAGCAGACTGGGATCTGGTTCTGGTTTCTAAAAGCAGACTGGGACCTGGTTCTGGTTTCTAAAAGCAGACTGGGATCTGGTTCTGGTTTCTAAAAGCAGACTGGGATCTGGTTCTGGTTTCTAAAAGCAGACTGGGATCTGGTTCTGGTTTCTAAAAGCAGACTGGGATCTGGTTCTGGTTTCTAAAAGCAGACTGGGACCTGGTATATGTATGTTTATATGATGTCTATGTATTTAACTGGGGAAAGAACTTGGATGGCAGCAATTAATTTAAATTTGAAATGTAAAAAGTAATTATTATTATCAGTAATGTTTAGACATTATAAACGTTGGGCCCCTCAGCTGGCCGTGTTCGGCTCCTGCATGCCTCCTTGTCTCCTCTCCTGACTCCCTGAAGGAGGCAAGTTCTCGTGGGAAAGGACGGAACGGATCGCCGCCGCCATCAAGGCATCCTCGGTCCCACACCACCGGTGTCATTTTCCCATCACTGCCGCGTCTCTGTTATTGACCATCCTCCGGATCAGCATCGGTGTGAGGAAACGCGTCGGAGCAGCTGGAATATCTCTGAAAGAAGACTAAACACCATGAGTGTCGAGGCGTACGGGCCCAGCTCGCAGACTCTCACCTTCCTGGACACCGAGGAAGCCGAGCTGCTGGGAGCGGACACTCAGGGCTCCGAGTTCGACTTCACCGATTTCACCCTGCCGAGCCAGACCCAAGGCCAGACCCAGAGCCAGCTGGACGGCCAGGTCTGGTGCTTCTTTCCCCCGTTTCTGTGTGAAAACGTGCCGTGTTGACACGATGTGAGCAGGCTAACACCAGCTGGCTAACAACAGCTAGCCTCGCTGCGGCTCCCATGCTGTTGTCCCGCTAACGGGCTAGCATGCTGGCTAACTGGCTAGCATGCTGGATAATGGGTTAGCAGCTAATGGGCTAGCATGCTGTCTAACGGGCTAGCATGCTAACTAAGCAGCGTTTACAGTTAGCTATCCGTCTTGTTTACATATTGAACCGAGGGTACCAGAGATTGTGTGTCAAACTGTTAGAAATACATATTTATGAACGTAAATGTATTTATTCCGCAATGCTAAGCGGTAAAACCGCCACACATGTCCCACCTGCTGGTACAGAAAGCGGTAATTAACAGTTTATAGATGAGAAATGAGTTCTCTGCTGGTGAAATGTCTGCTTTTAACCCTCCGTTTACTTAAAGGGGATGGTTGTGATTGATTGCACATGTATGTTGGGTTTTCTCAGATTAATGGTCCTGACGGTGTGCTGCAGAATGGAGATGATCCTGTGGTAAAAGCCAGCCAGCTGCTGGCAGAGTTGAACTTTGAGGAGGATGAGGAGGATACGTACTATACGAAGGACCTTCCGCTGCATGCCTGCAGGTAAGCCACCAGGTGTATGTTGACTGGGGTTTTGAGGATTCAGGACCTTCTGCAGACATTGTTCTGGACAACCAGCTGAGAAGTTGGTGAAATCTTCCAGCCTGTTCCTAACTCCTGCGTTTTGTCTCTCCCCTGTATTTCTGGTAGTTATTGTGGGATCCACGACCCAGCTTGCGTCGTCTACTGCAACACCAGTAAGAAGTGGTTTTGTAATGGCCGTGGGAACACATCTGGCAGGTGAGATGTGTTTTCCTCTCTGTGTGGTGGTGGATATAGCTAGAGGAGCTGGGAAGGAATCCTGTTGCAGATACGGCATTACGGGTGGGTGCCTGTAGAAAGCACCCCCCCCCCCCTGCAGTGTTTTACTCTTTTATTGCTTTTGTAAATCAGTCATGTGCAACGTTTGGCTTCTGTGACCCAAAAAAAAATCCATTTGAATGTGTATTTGTAAACTTATTTCTGCAAAGTAACGACAATAAAATATTTTCAACATAAAGTTAATGATTGAATAAGTTTTCCCCCTCTTCAAGCCGGTTTTTAGTGGAAGCACCTTTAGCTATAGTCGCAGCGTGGAGTGTGTGTGGACAGGTCTCAGTAAGGCTTGCACATCTGGACACTGCAGTTTTGCTCCATCTGACTATGCAGAAGTGTTTCCACTCTGTCAGGTTGCATGAGAATCGGTTGTCAAGAGTCTTTTTCAAGTCCAGCCACAATTTCTCTATCGAGTTGAGATCTGGGCCTCTCCAGAACTTTCTCCTTGTTGTCTTCCAACCACTCCTAGTTGTAGTTGGATGTGTTGGCTCATGGTCTGGCAGGAACACGAAGCTTCCCCCAAGCTGCACTTCTCCAGCACATCAGGTTGTCCTCCTATATGTTGCTGCTTTCTTCTGCAAGCCTGCTGCGGAGAAGCATCCCCACAGCACGGTGCTGCCGCCACCATACTTCACAGTACAGATGCTGTGTTTGTTGTGATGTGCGGTTCTTCCACTTGACCGTGGATCCTCCGGCAAGACTGTTGGCAAACTCTAGTGGAGATTTCATGAGAGTTTTCTTTAGCAGAGGCTTTCCTGGTGAAGAACCCAGCAGCAGTTGTCTCTCCCATCTCTGCTGCCGACGGTTGAAACTCCTTCAGGTGGTCATAGTTGTCCTGGTGGACTCTCTCACCAGTCTTCTTGCGCGGTCTCTGTTTGTGAGGACGACCTGGTCTTGTGCCATCTTCCTTCCACGTCTTAGTGACAGATTTAACTCCAGGGTGTGTTCAGAGCCTTAGAAATGTTTTCTTTTCCATCCCCTGACTTCTACTTCTCAGTAACGGTTTCTCCGATAGTCATGGAGTGTTTTGCCTTCATGTTTCAGTGGCAGGTTTACTGATTAACCTTCCAAACACGTGTTTTTACTCCACAGTCATTAGAGACAAAGTCTCTCGGTGATCTCCATGAATTGTGACATGACAAGGATCACTTGACCGGATCTTTGTTGAATGAAGAAAATCACTTTAAGTGGGGGTAATATTTATGCAATCACTCATTTTATGTTGCATAATTTTATTACTTTGTAGAAATAAGTTTTCAATTAGACCTTAAAAAGGATTTTTTTTATTAACAAAAGCAATAAAAGAGTAAAACTGCAGGGGTGAATAATTTCTATAGGCACTATATCACATCTTCATCACCATCACTACCATGTTGCTAAGAGACCTCTATTTTCACCTGGACATGATGATGAAGACACTTCCTGTCAGACTTTCCACCAATCAGAGAGCTTAAACTGACGGTAACGTCCAATCAGGAGCAGCCAAAGATCAACAAGTGATGAGAAAAGCAGGAAAATAATGATCCTCTATGGCTGGAATAAAGCCAAGAAGACATTTGGGATGCAGCTGACGTGAATTTTTTTCTAACTCGCCCATTTAAAAGTAATTTAATCTCGAAGTTCAGCATATTTAGGGGCGTGTCCTTTTGATTGACAGGTACCCGATCTCCCGCTTCAAGTCAGAAGAACATAGAACAACCGCGGTTTTTAGCCGGTTAACAATGTGACTTAGCTTTAGCCCGCTTACCTCCGTTAGCTGGTTAGCTCCTGTTATCTCCGGGTTAGCTCGGTTAGCTTTTAGCTACAGAAAGCTTGGAGTTCGCTCGATGTCAATCATCCACCATGACGCTCACAGCCCCCCTCTCAGCTCCACCTCTTTGCCCATATTTGTATTTTCTGGGCGAGACGACACGCATGCCCCTGCCAAGATGGCGATGACGGCGGCTCTGTCCATCTTTTATACACAGGCTATGTATATAAGCCGCTCTGTATCCTGCTGCTTGCAGGACACTTCCCATCCTGCTTGTCACGACTGCGTGAACTTTGTTTTTCGTTGTTTGATTTATGTGTTTATCTTTGCAGAGCAGTAAACGTGTGTAAATAAACTAGATTTAGCTAAATGTCTGGTTTTTACTGTGTAGCTGCTTGTTGTGCTACGTAGAGTCCAGATAGGTTTACAAAGCTCAGAAGTGGGATTATCTTCACATGGTGGACAGTATTCCACACAGACTGGGATCAGAAATATGCTCCAGTTCCCCTTCGGCCCACAGGGAAGAGAGCATTTAATAAGACTCCGGATGGACCTGAGATTCTTACTGCTCCTTTCTGTGGAAGGAAAGTTGGTTTAATGTATGTTTTCATGTAGATCCCATGTTTCATTGCAACAAGTCCTTCTATAATGTAGATCCTTATTGTTCAATAAATCCTTTACATTACGCAACACGTCCGTTCTTTTTGATATTTATGTTTTTATGTTATTAAAATGCAACTTCCATGAAATATTTTCATTAAGCCCCACAACTTAATTCCTCTTATTGTCAACACTGCTTCGTTCTCTATAGTTTTATCTTCATTACTAAATACCAGGAAATAAATTTTTATTAAGCCTTAATGATAATTTTTTTTACATCAAACTGTTTTCAGTTCTTGTCAGGCTTCTTTCACATGCCGACACCTGCATAAAATAATGTCAGCAATGAACAAGATAAACAGTTTCGACTCATTAACAAAGTCATTAAGGTAGAAGATGGAACGGTTTGGGACGAGGACGGACCCCTGAGCTAACCTCTGCTCATCAACGTTCCCCACAAAAAGCCGTTTTTGTGTCAGTACCATGAAGGATCTGCAAACCCCGGCAGGCAGCTGAGATGTTAATTATTCTAAAATCATTTGGTTTCGTATAAAAATAAAAAAAGGAAGTGAAACTTTTAAGTGTCAGGTTTTAATGAAATGAAGGGGGTTGCCGTCACCTTCCCGCATGTAGCCGTGTCTTCGTTTGCACTTCCTCCACGTGTTTCCTTCATTTTCGCTCTCCTGACCTGCAGCCACATAGTAAACCACCTGGTGAGGGCGAAGTCCAAGGAGGTGACCCTGCATAAGGATGGTCCGCTGGGGGAAACCGTTCTGGAGTGCTACAACTGCGGCTGTCGCAACGTCTTCCTGCTGGGCTTCATCCCTGCCAAGGCCGACTCGGTGGTGGTGCTGCTGTGCAGGTGAGGATGCTTTCACAGCTGCTTCATTCTACAGGTACAGCTCAGAAAATCAGAATATTATGAAAAAGGTCTATATATTTTGTTTCAGAATGTGAAACCCAGATATTTAGATTCATTACACATAGAGTGAAACATTTCAACCATTTATTTCTTGAAATCTTGATAATTGTGGCTTATAGAGAACGAAAACCCAAAATGTTTCAGAAAATTAGAATATTGTGAGAAACTTCAGCCTTAGAAAGTCATGGCGTCACCCTGATCAACTGAAAACTCCTGCAAAGGTATCTTAAACCTTTAAATGGTCTCTCAGTCTGGGTCAGACAGTGACCCAACCATGGGGAAGACTGCTGACCTGACAGATGTCCAGAAGACCATCATTGACCCTCCACAAGGAGGGAAAGCCATGAAGGACATTTCTAAAGAAGCTGCTTGTTCACAGAGAGCTGGATCCAAGCATGTTAATGGAAAGTTGAATGGAAGGAAAAGCTGCACCAGCAGAAGGCAGAACCGCCTGGAGAGGATTGTCTGGAATCTGGGAGCTTCACAAGGAGTGGACTGAAGCTGGACTCATCAAGAGCTGCTACGCCCAGACGGATCCTAGACATGGACTACAGATGTCCCATTCCTCGTGTCGAGCCTCTCCTGGACCAGAGACACCGACAGAACCGTCTCACCTGGGCTACGGAGGAAAAGGACTGGTTCTCAGATGGAAGCAGATTCTGTATTTCATGAGGAAACCAAGGTCCCAGAGTCTGGAGGAAGAGTGGAGAGGCCCAGAATCCATGTTGCTGGAAGTCCAGAGGGAAGTTTCCACAGTCAGTGATGGTTTGGGAGCCATGTCATCTGCTGGTGGTGGTCCACTGGATTTTCTGAAGGTCACAGTCACCACAGCATCTAGCAGGACATTTTAGAGACATTCCTTCTGCTGACAAGCTTTATGGAGATGCAGATTTCATTTCCCAGCAGGACGTGGCTCCTGCCTACACTGCCAAAGGTACCAAAAGCTGCTTCCATGACCACGCTGTTACTGTGCTGGATCGGCCAATAGACCCACCTGATCTGAACCCCGTAGAGAACCTGTGGGGTGTTGTCAGGAGGAAGATGAGAGACACCAGACCCGACCATGTAGATGACCTGAAGGCTGCTATCAAAGCAACCTGGGCTTCCATTCCACCTGAGCAGCACCACACGCTGATGGCTTCCATTGCCACGCCGCGTTCATGCAGTAATTCATGCAAAAGGAGCCCAACCAGGTACTGAGTGCATGGAAATGACCATACTGTTCAGAAACCTGACATTTCTGTTGAAAACATCTGTTTTTCATTGATCTTGTGTAATAATCTTATTTTCTGAGACACTACATTTTGGGTTTTCGTTCTCTATAAGCCACAATTATCAACGTTTCAAGAAATAAATGGTTGAAATGTTCCACTCTATGTGTTATAAATCTATATCATATCTGGGTTTCACATTCTGAAATAAGGGATGGAAAATATTGAACTTTTTCATGATATTCTAATTTTCTGCGATGTGCCTGTAATCCCCATAAAGATCCCGCTTTAAATGAGCGTTTTGCTGGTTGTGACTCAGGCAGCCGTGTGCCAGCCAGAGCAGTCTGAAGGACATCAACTGGGACAGCTCGCAGTGGCAGCCTCTCATCCAGGATCGCTGCTTCCTCTCCTGGCTGGTGAAAATCCCCTCGGAGCAGGAGCAGCTCCGGGCTCGCCAGATCACCGCCCAGCAAATAAACAAGCTGGAGGAACTCTGGAAGGTACCGTCAGCCCAGCTGCTCCATGCAAATCCTCTAAACCAGCATCCAGCTTATGGTGATGCAAATTGATCATGTTTCCTATCACATATGGGGGTTATGTGCCTGCTCGTTGCTCTGTGTGTCTCTTATCTGAACTAACTGGTGTATGTGCCGCAGGTTTACTCAGAGGTTCTGTTCATGTGATGCTTTTAGTTTTAGGTTCTGATTGTTTGTTAGTCAGAAAACTGAATCCTGACTCTTTTACTAATTCGTTGTCCACACTGAGACCGGATTAGGGTTCGACCACAGCTGCTTTTCATGCAGATCTTTGCAGCGGAAGTTGTTTTATTTAACTTGGTTCTTATTCGGATCAAGAACAGTGGACTCGGTTCGCCTACAAACACGTCTCAGCCTGTTTAAAGACAAAATACAGGAAGCTAACTAAAAAGCAAAGTGCATTGTGGGTTCAGTGCACTGCACTGTGGGTAAACACAACCAAGACATGCAACCTGGTGGGTGACGGGCGGTTCTGGTTCTGGAAAGAAATAGGTTGGATAGAAAGCTGGTCAACCCTGGGCACTAGGATCTGATCCGCCCCGTAGGATCTGATCCGCCCCGTAGGATCCGGTCCGCCCAGTAGGATCCGGTCCGCCCAGTAGGATCTGATCCGCCCCGTAGGATCCGGTCTACCCCCAGACCACTATGATCTGATGAAGATCCATGTTTTCTTGCCTCTGGATGTGAAACATGTTTATTTAAAAGCCAGCAGTGTCTCGGTCCAGTCTTTGGTTTGCAGATTTAATGTGTGGTGTCTCCTGACAGGAAAATCCCACAGCGACTCTGGAGGACTTGGAGAAACCCGGAGTAGACGAGGAGCCTCAGCATGTCCTGCTCCGCTATGAGGACGCCTACCAGTACCAGAACATCTTTGGTCCACTTGTTAAGCTGGAGGCTGACTACGACAAGAAACTCAAAGAGTCGCAGGTAAACATAGAAGAAGAAAATTTACACTGATTAATCTTCAGAATTATTATTTTTGCAGCTTTTTATGTCTTCATTTGCAGTTTAGCTAAATGTCCAAACACTGAGAGTAATATAGTTTTTTGTTTTTTTAAACTGATTTTTATTTATTAAAAGTTTATTTCTTAAATTATATTCATTTAATTAAAAAAAAAACCTTAAACATTAGCCATTATTATGCAGATTTTTATCGTGTCATTTGCAGTTTAACTAAACTTTTAACACTGGAAGTAATATACTATAACTTTCTTGTTTAATTAATAAATCTTATGAGTTTGTAATTATTTTAAAATACTTATTTTTTATTTTAACTTAAATTTGATTTTATTTTGTTATGTATTTATTTACCTATATGTTTAAGTAAATTTTATTCTATTTGATTTTTTGTTTTAATATATTTAGTTTAATTTAATAAATCAATAATAATGAAAAAATCTCATACATTAAGTTTTTGTTCTTTCAATTGATGTATTTATTTTTGTATGATATTTTCACATCGACATGATTTATTTTCGCCTCCATTTAAATGTTTGTTTTGTCTCTTTTCTCACCAGACACAAGACAACATAACGGTGCGATGGGATTTAGGCCTGAATAAGAAGAGGATTGCTTATTTCACCCTTCCTAAGACTGATTCTGGTGTGTAGTTTTCTACCTCAGTGTTTGTTGCCTCTAATAAAGCCTGTTAGTCTAACTGTTAATGATGTTATGTGTTAATATTGACTGCTGAACATTTGGTTTCATCCTGTTGTTCTCCAGACATGCGACTGATGCAAGGAGATGAGATTTGTCTGAGATACAAAGGAGACCTGGCTCCTCCGTGGAAATGCATCGGACATGTCATCAAAGTTCCTGACAGTATCCTGATGGGAGTTGAAAGTTTAGACGCCTGACTGGACATCAGTAGCCTGCAGCTGATGAGACACATCTGGACATTTAGTGGCATCTAGTGGCGGTTCTGGAAACTGCAACGACACAATTATCTCATTCTCCATCATCCACCAATTAAATCTCTCTGTTCTGATACAGGCAGGTTCTTCTGGGTGGCTTGGACACCATGCTGCCAGTCGTAGCATCGCTAACGCAGCCGGTCAGCAGCTGGTGATCAGGTGATCAGCAGCTGGTGGTCAGGTGATCAGGGGGTCAGCAGCTGGTGATCAGGTGATCAGCAGCTGGTGGTCAGGTGATCAGGGGGTCAGCAGCTGGTGGTCAGGTGATCAGGTGGTCAGCAGCTGGTGATCAGGTGATCAGGTGGTCAGCAGCTGGTGGTCAGGTGATCAGGTGGTCAGCAGCTGGTGGTCAGGTGATCAGGTGATCAGCAGCTGGTGGTCAGGTGATCAGGTGGTCAGCAGCTGGTGATCAGGTGATCAGGTGGTCAGCAGCTGGTGGTCAGGTGATCAGGTGGTCAGCAGCTGGTGGTCAGGTGATCAGGTGATCAGCAGCTGGTGGTCAGGTGATCAGGTGGTCAGCAGCTGGTGGTCAGGTGATCAGGTGGTCAGCAGCTGGTGATCAGGTGGTCAGCAGCTGGTGGTCAGGTGATCAGGTGGTCAGCAGCTGGTGGTCAGGTGGTCAGCAGCTGGTGGTCAGGTGGTCAGCAGCTGGTGGTCAGGTGATCAGGTGGTCAGCAGCTGGTGGTCAGGTGGTCAGCAGCTGGTGGTCAGGTGATCAGGTGGTCAGCAGCTGGTGGTCAGGTGATCAGGTGGTCAGCAGCTGGTGATCAGGTGATCAGGTGGTCAGCAGCTGGTGGTCAGGTGATCAGGTGGTCAGCAGCTGGTGGTCAGGTGGTCAGCAGCTGGTGGTTAGGTGGTCAGGTGGTCAGCAGCTGGTGGTCAGGTGATCAGGTGGTCAGCAGCTGGTGGTCAGGTGGTCAGCAGCTGGTGATCAGGTGATCAGGTGGTCAGCAGCTGGTGGTCAGGTGGTCAGCAGCTGGTGGTTAGGTGATCAGGTGGTCAGCAGCTGGTGGTCAGGTGATCAGGTGGTCAGCAGCTGGTGGTCAGGTGATCAGGTGGTCAGCAGCTGGTGGTCAGGTGATCAGGTGGTCAGCAGCTGGTGGTCAGGTGATCAGGTGGTCAGCAGCTGGTGGTCAGGTGATCAGGTGGTCAGCAGCTGGTGGTCAGGTGATCAGCAGCTGGTGGTCAGGTGGTCAGCAGCTGGTGGTCAGGTGATCAGGTGGTCAGCAGCTGGTGGTCAGGTGGTCAGCAGCTGGTGGTCAGGTGATCAGGTGGTCAGCAGCTGGTGGTTAGGTGATCAGGTGGTCAGCAGCTGGTGGTCAGGTGATCAGCAGCTGGTGGTCAGGTGATCAGCAGCTGGTGGTCAGGTGATCAGGTGGTCAGCAGCTGGTGGTCAGGTGGTCAGCAGCTGGTGGTCAGGTGATCAGGTGGTCAGCAGCTGGTGGTCAGGTGGTCAGCAGCTGGTGGTCAGGTGATCAGGTGGTCAGCAGCTGGTGGTTAGGTGATCAGGTGGTCAGCAGCTGGTGGTCAGGTGGTCAGCAGCTGGTGGTCAGGTGATCAGGTGGTCAGCAGCTGGTGGTTAGGTGATCAGGTGATCAGCAGCTGGTGGTCAGGTGATCAGGTGGTCAGCAGCTGGTGGTTAGGTGATCAGGTGGTCAGCAGCTGGTGGTCAGGTGATCAGCAGCTGGTGGTCAGGTGATCAGCAGCTGGTGGTCAGGTGGTCAGCAGCTGGTGGTTAGGTGATCAGGTGGTCAGCAGCTGGTGGTTAGGTGATCAGGTGGTCAGCAGCTGGTGGTCAGGTGATCAGGTGGTCAGCAGCTGGTGGTTAGGTGATCAGGTGGTCAGCAGCTGGTGGTCAGGTGATCAGGTGGTCAGCAGCTGGTGGTCAGGTGATCAGGTGGTCAGCAGCTGGTGGTTAGGTGGTCAGGTGGTCAGCAGCTGGTGGTCAGGTGATCAGGTGGTCAGCAGCTGGTGGTCAGGTGATCAGGTGGTCAGCAGCTGGTGGTCAGGTGATCAGGTGGTCAGCAGCTGGTGGTCAGGTGGTCAGGTGGTCAGCAGCTGGTGGTTAGGTGATCAGGTGGTCAGCAGCTGGTGGTCAGGTGATCAGGTGGTCAGGTGATCAGGTGGTCAGCAGCTGGTGGTCAGCAGCTGGTGATCAGGTGATCAGGTGGTCAGCAGCTGGTGGTCAGGTGGTCAGCAGCTGGTGGTTAGGTGATCAGGTGGTCAGCAGCTGGTGGTCAGGTGATCAGGTGGTCAGCAGGTGGTGGTCAGGTGGTCAGCAGCTGGTGGTCAGGTGGTCAGGTGGTCAGCAGCTGGTGGTCAGGTGATCAGGTGGTCAGCAGCTGGTGGTCAGCAGCTGGTGATCAGGTGATCAGGTGGTCAGCAGCTGGTGGTCAGGTGGTCAGCAGCTGGTGGTTAGGTGATCAGGTGGTCAGCAGCTGGTGGTCAGGTGATCAGGTGGTCAGCAGCTGGTGGTCAGGTGGTCAGCAGCTGGTGGTCAGGTGGTCAGGTGGTCAGCAGCTGGTGGTCAGGTGGTCAGGTGGTCAGCAGCTGGTGGTTAGGTGATCAGGTGGTCAGGTGATCAGGTGGTCAGCAGCTGGTGGTCAGCAGCTGGTGATCAGGTGGTCAGCAGCTGGTGGTCAGGTGGTCAGCAGCTGGTGGTTAGGTGATCAGGTGGTCAGCAGCTGGTGGTCAGGTGATCAGGTGGTCAGCAGCTGGTGGTCAGGTGGTCAGCAGCTGGTGGTTAGGTGATCAGGTGGTCAGCAGCTGGTGATCAGGTGATCAGGTGGTCAGCAGCTGGTGGTCAGGTGATCAGGTGATCAGCAGCTGGTGGTCAGGTGGTCAGCAGCTGGTGGTTAGGTGATCAGGTGGTCAGCAGCTGGTGGTCAGCAGCTGGTGATCAGGTGGTCAGCAGCTGGTGGTCAGGTGGTCAGCAGCTGGTGGTCAGGTGGTCAGCAGCTGGTGGTCAGGTGGTCAGGTGGTCAGCAGCTGGTGGTCAGGTGGTCAGCAGCTGGTGATCAGGTGGTCAGCAGCTGGTGGTCAGGTGGTCAGCAGCTGGTGATCAGGTGATCAGGTGGTCAGCAGCTGGTGGTCAGGTGGTCAGCAGCTGGTGGTCAGGTGGTCAGCAGCTGGTGATCAGGTGGTCAGCAGCTGGTGGTCAGGTGGTCAGGTGGTCAGCAGCTGGTGGTCAGGTGATCAGGTGGTCAGCAGCTGGTGGTCAGCAGCTGGTGATCAGGTGGTCAGCAGCTGGTGGTCAGGTGGTCAGCAGCTGGTGATCAGGTGGTCAGCAGCTGGTGATCAGGTGGTCAGCAGCTGGTGATCAGGTGATCAGGTGATCAGCAGCTGGTGGTCAGGTGATCAGGTGATCAGCAGCTGGTGGTCAGGTGATCAGGTGGTCAGCAGCTGGTGGTCAGGTGATCAGGTGGTCAGCAGCTGGTGGTCAGGTGGTCAGCAGCTGGTGGTTAGGTGATCAGGTGGTCAGCAGCTGGTGGTCAGGTGATCAGGTGGTCAGCAGCTGGTGGTCAGGTGGTCAGGTGGTCAGCAGCTGGTGGTTAGGTGATCAGGTGGTCAGCAGCTGGTGGTCAGGTGATCAGGTGGTCAGCAGCTGGTGGTCAGGTGGTCAGCAGCTGGTGGTTAGGTGATCAGGTGGTCAGCAGCTGGTGATCAGGTGATCAGGTGGTCAGCAGCTGGTGGTCAGGTGATCAGGTGATCAGCAGCTGGTGGTCAGGTGATCAGGTGGTCAGCAGCTGGTGGTTAGGTGATCAGGTGGTCAGCAGCTGGTGGTCAGGTGGTCAGCAGCTGGTGGTTAGGTGATCAGGTGGTCAGCAGCTGGTGATCAGGTGATCAGGTGGTCAGCAGCTGGTGGTCAGGTGATCAGGTGATCAGCAGCTGGTGGTTAGGTGATCAGGTGGTCAGCAGCTGGTGGTCAGGTGATCAGGTGGTCAGCAGCTGGTGGTCAGGTGGTCAGCAGCTGGTGGTTAGGTGATCAGGTGGTCAGCAGCTGGTGGTCAGGTGGTCAGGTGGTCAGCAGCTGGTGGTCAGGTGATCAGGTGGTCAGCAGCTGGTGGTCAGCAGCTGGTGATCAGGTGGTCAGCAGCTGGTGGTCAGGTGGTCAGCAGCTGGTGATCAGGTGGTCAGCAGCTGGTGATCAGGTGGTCAGCAGCTGGTGATCAGGTGATCAGGTGGTCAGCAGCTGGTGGTTAGGTGATCAGGTGGTCAGCAGCTGGTGGTCAGGTGGTCAGGTGGTCAGCAGCTGGTGGTCAGGTGATCAGGTGGTCAGCAGCTGGTGGTCAGCAGCTGGTGATCAGGTGGTCAGCAGCTGGTGGTCAGGTGGTCAGCAGCTGGTGGTCAGGTGGTCAGCAGCTGGTGGTCAGGTGATCAGCAGCTGGTGGTCAGGTGGTCAGCAGCTGGTGATCAGGTGGTCAGCAGCTGGTGGTCAGGTGATCAGGTGGTCAGCAGCTGGTGATCAGGTGATCAGGTGATCAGCAGCTGGTGATCAGGTGGTCAGCAGCTGGTGGTCAGGTGGTCAGCAGCTGGTGGTTAGGTGGTCAGGTGGTCAGCAGCTGGTGGTCAGGTGATCAGGTGGTCAGCAGCTGGTGGTCAGGTGGTCAGCAGCTGGTGGTCAGGTGATCAGCAGCTGGTGGTCAGGTGGTCAGCAGCTGGTCAGATCAGCAGCTCTTCATTTTATTGGGGAAAATCCACTCCGGTAGAAAACAAATCTGCGGCTGAAAACACTGCAGATATCTTGCTTACATTTGTTTTACTTCACCGGATCAACGGCGGCACATGTTTGAGAAAGCAGCAGGTGTGTTCTGGTTCTGCCTTGACGTTCCACTCCAGACTACGGTGACGAGATCGCCATCGAGCTGAGGAGCAGTGCTGGCGCTCCAGTGGAAATCCCTCACAACTTCCAGGTGGACTTCGTGTGGAAATCGACCTCGTTTGACAGGTATTTACAGTAGAAGACACAGGAAATAACACATTTATCTGGTGTGTTTTCTAGCCACACAGGTGTGCCTGACACCTGCAGGTCCAGGTGTAGGACCTTTATCAGTCTGTCTGTTCATTCTCTTCGTACCTGAGCTCAGGGAAGAAAAATAGATAAATAATAAGAATTATAACAATAAGAAAAGGCAGAGAGGAGCTGGTTTCTCTCCTCTGATTGGCCCTGGGCTGCAGGTGAACACTTGTTCTGCAAGCGGTGGCTTTTTTTTTTTTTAAAGCGCATCTAGATCAGACATGTTCTCCTGGAAAACATCCGGCCACGTAAAACAACGCAGAGTTCAGGTAAACGCCACGTAAAACGTCACGTTAAAAAACAACAAATAAACAAGAATGTGAAAGTGATAAGTTTCTTTGTAAGAATTACCGCCATCTAGTGGTAAAGGTGAGTACAGCGCAGCAGTGAATGTACGGTGGCCATCAGCGGACATAAGATGTGTTTCATGTGTGGGTGGATCCAGCCTGCTGGTGACTACTCTCTTCTTCTGTGGTGCTTTTAAGGCGTTCTTTATCCCAGACAGTGCTCTAGCTCCTGTCACGCAAAGCTTGTTTGTCCATCCAGGGACACTGTAGTAAACGTGGCGGCAGCTGCATGTGGGAGTGCTTCGTTGTGACGGTTGTCATAGCAATACGCTTTATTGTGACGGTTGTCATAGCGATATCAGTAGACACCAAATCTTTCAGTCCCTGCGCTCTGATTGGCTGCAGCCGGAAACATCGTGAAGCCGAGTTTTGATCAAAAGGAAACTTTTCACGTGGAGCTGCACTGGTTTGCTTTACTGGTGCACCAGTGAAACCAGTGCAGAAGTTTAAAATGGAGCCTGCTGTGTTTCAGTGACGGGGAGGGTAGAAGTACTTCTTCATCATAATCCTCCTCTTCCTCCCTCAGGATGCAGAGCGCCCTGAAAACGTTTGCGGTGGACGAGACGTCGGTTTCTGGCTACATCTACCACAAGCTGCTGGGACACGAGGTGGAGGATGTGGTCATCAAGTGCCAGCTACCCAAACGCTTCACGGCACAGGGTCTGCCTGACCTCAACCACTCCCAGGTGAGCTGGAGACATGGAGCGTAGAGCACCCCCGTGGAGCGTACGACCCGCGCCGCCGGGCCTCATGCCAACGTGTTTGTTGTGTTGCAGGTGTACGCTGTGAAGACGGTGCTGCAGCGGCCCCTCAGCCTGATCCAGGGCCCCCCCGGAACTGGGAAGACGGTCACCTCTGCCACCATTGTGTACCACCTGGCTCGACAGGGCAACGGGTCAGAACCAAAGAGCTTGTCGCTGTACCTGTGTGGAAGTTTATTTTAACCATGATAACCTGATGGAAGGTTTGGACTTGTGTGGTTCCTCCAGGCCGGTGCTGGTCTGCGCTCCCAGTAACATCGCAGTTGACCAGCTGACTGAGAAGATCCACCAGACCGGGCTGAAGGTGGTGAGACTGTGTGCCAAAAGCAGGGAGGCCATAGACTCTCCGGTGTCCTTCCTGGCTCTGCACAACCAGACCCGCAACATGGACAGGTACCAGCAGATCTGAGACGTGTTACTGGAACAGAGTTTAGACCAGTTCAGGGCCGACGGGTTCAATCTGCAGCCAGAGTCCTGAAGTTCACATGAAAAATAATCCAGATAGTCTGGATGAGTCTGCTTCATAATGGGCTCGACCAATCAGCAACCTCCGGCGGTTAAAAGTGAAGCCAATGAAGAAATGTATAAGACTGCAGTTCCCCCTTCATCCTCTAGGGGCTGCAAAACGGCGCAAATCCCCATAGACATAAATACACGTTTACAGCAGGAATAAACATGTTTACAGTAGAAATAAACATGTTTACAGTAGAAATAAACATGTTTACAGCAGGAATAAACATGTTTACAGTAGAAATAAACATGTTTACAGCAGAAATAAACATGTTTACGGCAGAAATAAACACGTTTACGGCAAGAATAAACACGTTTACGGCAAGAATACACACGTTTACGGCAGGAATAAACACATTTACAGCAGAAATAAACACGTTTACGGCAGAAATAAACACGTTTACGGCAAGAATACACACGTTTACGGCAGAAATAAACACGTTTACTACGGCAGGAATAAACACGTTTACGGCAAGAATACACACGTTTACGGCAGAAATAAACACGTTTACGGCAGGAATAAACACGTTTACGGCAGGAATAAACACATTTACAGCAGGAATAAATATATTTACAGCAGAAATAAACACGTTTACGGCAGGAATAAACACATTTACGGCAGGAATAAACACGTTTACAGCAGGAATAAACATGTTTACAGCAGAAATAAACACGTTTACGGCAAGAATTAACACGTTTACGGCAGGAATAAACACGTTTACGGCAGAAATATATATATTTACAGCAGAAATAAACACGTTTACGGCAGAAATAAACACATTTACGGCAGGAATAAATATGTTTACAACAGAAATAAACACGTTTACAACAGAAATAAACACGTTTACGGCAGAAATATATATATTTACAGCAGAAATAAACACGTTTACGGCAGAAATTAACACGTTTACGGCAAGAATTAACACGTTTACGGCAGAAATAAACACGTTTACGGCAGAAATAAACACGTTTACAGCAGGAATAAATATGTTTACAACAGAAATAAAACACGTTTACGGCAGGAATTAACACGTTTACGGCAAGAATTAACACGTTTACGGCAGAAATAAACACGTTTACGGCAGAAATAAACACGTTTACGGCAGGAATAAATATGTTTACAACAGAAATAAACACGTTTACGGCAGAAATAAACACGTTTACGGCAGAAATAAACACGTTTACAGCAGGAATAAACATGTTTACAGCAAGAATTAACACATTTACGGCAAGAACTAACACGTTTACGGCAAGAATTAACACGTTTACGGCAGGAATAAACACGTTTACGGCAGAAATAAATATATTTACAGCAGGAATAAACACGTTTACGGCAGAAATAAATATATTTACAGCAGAAATAAACACGTTTACGGCAGGAATAAACACGTTTACAGAAAGAATAAACACGTTTACGGCAGGAATAAACACGTTTACGGCAGGAATAAACACGTTTACAGCCTGGTACAAATCCATTTAATAGATCAGGTTTACCTTTATGACAATCGTCTCATACTGGTGAACTGGTTTGTTGTGACAGCATGCCGGAGCTCCAGAAGCTGCAGCAGCTGAAGGACGAGACCGGCGAGCTGTCCTCCTCAGATGAGAAGCGCTACAGAGCTCTGAGGCGCACCGCTGAGCGGGAGCTGCTGATGGTAAGGTTACGTGGCGTGGGCGTGGCGATGGCGTGGGCATTGCCAGCGGGTCCGCGGTCTGACTTCCTGCATCTCCCGTCTGCCTTACAGAATGCTGATGTGATCTGCTGCACGTGCGTTGGAGCGGGAGACCCCCGTCTGGCTAAAATGCAGTTCAGATCGATCCTGATCGATGAGAGTACCCAGGCGACTGAACCGGAGTGTATGGTGCCAGTGGTCCTCGGGGCCAAACAGGTGACAACCGGTTTCAGCCGTGCTAACAGGCAGCAGAGGATTCGTTTTAACGCTGTGACTTTGTGCTCCTGTAGCTGATTCTGGTGGGTGACCACTGCCAGCTGGGACCCGTGGTGATGTGCAAGAAGGCAGCTAAAGCAGGTCTGTCCCAGTCCCTGTTTGAGCGTCTGGTTGTTCTGGGGATCCGGCCGATCCGCCTGCAGGTCCAGTACCGCATGCACCCAGCCCTCAGCGCCTTCCCCTCCAACATCTTCTACGAGGGTTCGCTGCAGAACGGAGTCACTGCAGGTGAGATCTGCTGGTCCAGGTCGGATCCCGGCCTGGTGTCCGGAGCTGCACCCCCGCCCCATTTCTGAGCCTCATGTCAATCAAGGGTCCACTAGAGAGCCAAGAGATACGCAGGACTCTTCCACTTCTTCCATCCTTCCCGGGGTCAGGGGGGTCGCGTGGGCAGCTGCCTCAAGGCTGCAACAGACCTCCACACATCCCATAAATGTTTTTCTACTTTCACCAACTTTATTGACAGACTGGGCCAAAAATTTATACCAATAAAATCCACAAACTGTCTCAGTCTTTTAGAAGTTAAAAAACTAAATATAGACGGCAAATGTGGATAAAACTGTTTATTTCCTATAAAAAAAAACCTGCATTTCCAGATGTTTTTCCAGCTGCAGGTTTTCAAAACAAACTAGTAGTGCAAAAGCTTCATCTTCATCATTATCTATGAGGAGAGATTGTTGCTGTTGGTGCTTCTATAAAGATAAGCTGCAATTTTCTGACTCGGCAGCAACGTAAACACTCAGTTTCCACAGTAATCTGATGGATGACATTTCAGCAGCGGAAGGAGGCGAGGACGACAGACGAGAGAAAACCAATAAAAGTGTTTTCTAGAAAGTGTGAATGGAAATAAAATCCGTAACGCATCTTGGTTGTTGTTCCGCAGCCGACCGGGGGAAAAAGGGCTTCGACTTCCAGTGGCCGCAGCCAGACAAGCCCATGTTCTTCTACGTCACCCAGGGCCAAGAGGAAATCGCGAGTTCTGGAACGTCCTACCTGAACCGGTGTGAACTCTCTGCAACATTTCCTTCATTCTGCATGATCAGTAAATGGATTCTGAAAAATGACGCCAGATGTCTCGTCCGTCCTCCCCCCCCCCGCTTGTTTCTGCAGGACTGAGGCTGCCAACGTGGAGAAAATCACCACCAGGCTGCTGAAGGCCGGAGCTAAACCGGACCAGATCGGCATCATCACCCCGTACGAGGGCCAGAGGTCCTACCTGGTCCAGTACATGCAGTTCAGCGGCTCCCTTCACACCAAGCTCTACCAGGTGGAGCATCCATGTGGTTTCATCACCTGTCTACCTCCTTCACTTCCCATACCAACACCTGAGGTTTGGTGTCAGCCGGTATGGGCCAATACTGGCCTCATACCAACCTCATACCGACCGATACTAACCTCAAACCGGCCAATACCAGCCTCATACCGGCCAATACCAGCCTCATACCGGCCGATACCAGCCTCATACCGGCCGATACCAGCCTCATACCGGCCGATACCAGCCTCATACCGGCCGATACCAGCCTCATACCGGCCGATACCAGCCTCATACCGGCCGATACCAGCCTCATACCGGCCGATACTAACCTCATACCGGCCAATACCAGCCTCATACCGGCCAATACCAGCCTCATACCGGCCAATACCAGCCTCATACCGGCCGATACCAGCCTCATACCGGCCTCATACCAACCTCATACCGACCGATACTAACCTCATACCGACCGATACTAACCTCAAACCGGCCAATACCAGCCTCATACCGGCCAATACCAGCCTCATACCGGCCGATACCAGCCTCATACCGGCCGATACCAGCCTCATACCGGCCGATACCAGCCTCATACCGGCCGATACTAACCTCATACCGGCCGATACCAGCCTCATACCGGCCGATACCAGCCTCATACCGGCCTCATACCAACCTCATACCGACCGATACTAACCTCAAACCGGCCAATACCAGCCTCATACCGGCCAATACCAGCCTCATACCGGCCGATACCAGCCTCATACCGGCCGATACCAGCCTCATACCGGCCTCATACCGGCCGATACCAGCCTCATACCGGCCTCATACCGGCCGATACCGGCCGATACCAGCCTCATACCGGCCGATACCAGCCTCATACCGGCCGATACCAGCCTCATACCGGCTGATACTGGCCATCTTCTGCATCAGCTGCGACCCACAGGGGCCACAATCCTGTAGACTCTCATGTTTTCCTGCTCCAACACACTTGACTCACATTAACTTCTTTGACTGTTGGATCCATTTGATCTGAGTCAGGTGCGTTGGAGCAGGAAACGCTGAAAATCTGCAGGGGTAAAAAGTTTGTAAACAAAAGAAAAAGTAAATTAGAAAAGGACAATATTTAGAATTCCAGCTGTGATTTCGCTGAGCAAAAAAAGAAACCTGGGTGCAGAACTTCCAAAGGTAGATGTAGCGAGGGCTGGTGGTAATACCTGACTGATTTTCCATAATCAAAACCGTCCCTAGCAGTGAGAAACGCTGTTAAAGAGACAGATGCAAGCCAGAGTTTGACTAAATCAAGATATTTATTCATGGTATACATAAACTTCCAGTAGTAATTGAATAACGTGCTTGTTCTCCGTGCAGGAGGTTGAAATAGCCAGTGTGGATGCTTTCCAAGGCAGAGAGAAAGACTTCATCATCTTGTCCTGCGTGAGAGCCAATGAGCATCAGGGCATCGGCTTCCTCAACGATCCCAGACGTCTGAACGTGGCGCTCACCAGGGCCAGGTACGGCAGTGCCGCTGCAGTGTCACGACACCGTCGCTGTGTAAGAACCCCCGCTGATGGTCTCCTGATGGCTGTAGGTACGGTGTGATCATCGTGGGAAACCCCAAGGCCTTGTCCAAGCAGCCACTGTGGAACCACCTGCTGAATTACTACAAGGAGCAGAAGGTCCTGGTTGAAGGTCCTTTAAACAACCTGAGAGAGAGTCTCATGCAGTTCAGCAAGCCCCGCAAACTGGTCAACACCATCAACCCAGTAAGTGTTCATCACACAGCAATTCCGGGATCCACTCAGTCTGCACTTCATTTATCTCAAACACAAAGTACAAAACAAGGATGCACATTTCTGTAACATTATACTAAGGAGCAGAAGGAAGCCCAAGGCCTATAAACTCTCACACTGGTGTGTCTGTCTCAAGCAGCAACCTCCGGCGGTTAAAAGTGAAGCCAATGTAGAAGTTCATAAACCTGCAGTTCCCCCTTCATCCACTAGGGGCTCCAAAACAGAGCAAATCCCCATAGACTCCCATGTTAAAAAGACCAACTTCACAGCAGAAATAAACATGTTTACAGCAGAAATAAACATGTTTACAGCAGAAATAAACACGTTTACAGCAGAAATAAACACGTTTACAGCAGAAATAAACATGTTTACAGCAGAAATAAACACGTTTACAACCTGGTACAAAAATCCATTTTAGGTTTAATAGGTCAGGTTTACCTTCATGACAACTGTGGGGGGGAGTGAATTTTTTTCTAACTCACCCGTTTAAAAGTAATTTAATCTCGTAGTTCATCATATTTAGGGGCGTGTCCTTTTGATTGACAGGTACCTGATCTCCCGCTTCAAGTCAGAAGAACAACCGCGGTTTTTAGCCGGTTAACAACGTGACTTAGCTTTAGCCCGCTTACCTCCGTTAGCTGGTTATCTCCTGTTATCTCCGGGTTAGCTCGGTTAGCTCTTAGCTACAGAAAGCTCAGAGTTTGCTCGATGTCAATCATCCACCATGACGCTCACAGCCCCCCTCTCAGCTCCACCTCTTTGCCCATATTTGTATTTTCCGGGTGAGACGACACGCATGCCCCTGCCAAGATGGTGATGGTAGGAACCGCCCACCGAGCTTCAATTCAGCTCTTCAGAAACCTACGGGTCACGGAGGCTCCGCCCATCTGTTATATACAGTCTATGATCTGTCTGGACTGGTGTGTCGTTCTGATTTATGAATAATCCTGAAAACCAGCAGATCAATGAGCTTGCTGTCTGTTTTCCAGGGCGGGCGTTTCATGAGCACGGCCATGTACGACGCCAGAGAGGCGCTGATTCCCGGATCAGTGTACGACCGCAGCAGCAACGGTGAGCTCTCAAACTAAAACGTCTTTTAAACGCTTTAAAAACGCGGAGAGTAACTCGTGTCTTTCCTCCCCCTGCAGGGAGATCTGCCAACATGTACTTCCAGACCCACGACCAGATCGGTATGATCGGGACAGGACCTGGCCCCATGTCATCCATGAACATCCCCATTCCCTTCAACCTGGTCATGCCTCCTATCCCTCCACCTGGATACTTCGGACAGATGAACGGTCCGGCTGCAGGTCAGAGGTCGCGTCTAGCCACCTGGTCACCTAGATCAGGACTTGTTTTGTCTGACGATATTTGTATTCAGGTCGTGGCGGTGGAATGAAGAGCAAGTTGGGCAGCGGAGGAGGAGGCGGGACTCGAGGTGGCCGTCAGAGAAACCGTGGCAACGTGGGAAACGCCAACGGGACGGAGCGTGGAGGTCACATGACTGGCAGCCAGGCCAGCCAGGACCAGGTGTCCCAGCCGTTCTCCCAGGGACCGCTGACTCAGGGATATCTGAACATGAGTCAGCCGTCCCAGATGAGCCAGCCGGGTCTGTCCCAGCCCGAGCTGTCACAGGTCCGTCTTCAGCGCCGTGCTCCTGCGTACATGTCCACGGAACAAGCAGACGTTCCCAACTCACACCAGCCAATGGCTGTCTCCGTTTGTCTCCATGCAGGACAGTTACCTAGGAGACGAGTTCAAGTCCCAAATTGACATCGCTTTGTCCCAGGACTCCACCTACCAGGGGGAGCGGGCCTACCAGCATGGTGGCGTGACTGGACTGTCCCAGTACTAGACTGTAAGAACGCTGGACCACACCTGCAGCTAAACACGCAACACATGTTCTATGTGACACGCAACACGTGTTCTATGTGACACGCAACGCGTGTTCTATGTGACACGCAACGCGTGTTATATGTGACACGCAACGCGTGTTATATGTGACACGCAATGCGTGTTATATGTGAAACGCAACGTGTGACATCAACACGATCACTGTTTCATGTAAATGCCTTCACTCTTCAACTCCACGGTGTGGTACGTCTGGTCGATTAATCGGGTTTTAATCTCAGTACGATCTGGGTTTCCAACCATGATAAAACTAAAAGGGTGTGATTATTTTTCTCTCTGCAGTTTCCTCTCCTGCTGTCTTCAGCTGCTAATCGAGCGTCTCTGGCGTTGCAGCGCTGTGCTGTAAACTCCTCCCACAGCCGCTTTGCTTTCATTCAGACACTGTTGCCAACTTGGAGACTTTCTCGCTAAATCTGGAGACTTTTTTTGTTAAAAGCGACAAATCTAGCAGCTTTTACTGGAGTTATTAGAGACTTTTCTGGTGTTGTGGCGACTGACTTGAAGGCACATATTGTTCTGCAGTTACTGTAAGGAAGGAGCAGTGGGAGCCTCTCCCGTCCTAAAGCACTCCCAGGCGGCCAGTCTCAGTCGGCTCCGGCTGCAGGTCAATGTAGAATAACTGCAGTAGGTTGTGGAAGTTCACCTAAACATAGTTTATACCATTGTCAGTGACAACTGGCTGCATTATTTTCCTATACGTAGTTCGGCCAGTTAAACACTGTAATATCCCTCCGTTACGGGGCGTTACCATAGCAACGCGTTAACCAGCTGGTTCAGATCAGCCGTCTTATAACAGGTGAATGAAGAAAAACGTGCTGCAGCCTGACAGCGGTTGTTTGGTATAAAACGTACATCCAGGCCAGCGTATAATAGTTCCTATATAAGCGGTAAAAGCAGATTAAACAACTCGGAACCGTCCATTAGACGTTATAATGTACGACACGGAGTCCAGAACACCACGACGCGCAGAGTTGTTTATAAATACTGGATAATCCTGTTAAATAATTGAGATTATAATTTTTGCCATAATTGAGCAGCCCTACGTATAGTACCCTCCTCTTCATCATCTCCACCGTATAGTACCCTCCTCTTCATCATCTCCGCCGTATAGTACCCTCCTCTTCATCATCTCCGCCGTATAGTACCCTCCTCTTCATCATCTCCGCCGTATAGTACCCTCCTCTTCATCATCTCCGCCGTAAAGTACCCTCCTCTTCATCATCTCCGCCGTATAGTACCCTCCTCTTCATCATCTCCACCGTATAGTACCCTCCTCTTCATCATCTCCGCCGTAAAGTACCCTCCTCTTCATCATCTCCGCCGTATAGTACCCTCCTCTTCATCATCTCCGCCGTATAGTACCCTCCTCTTCATCATCTCCACCGTATAGTACCCTCCTCTTCATCATCTCCACCGTATAGTACCCTCCTCTTCATCATAATAAAACAATTTTATTGGAGAATAAAAACGCTGAGTTTGAACGCCGACAGCTCGGCTTCACCGTGTCGCCGCGCTCCCGTGTGATTGGCTGTTTGGTGTCCAGGTGGATGTGGTCAGGTGAAGGAGGAGTAATCGGGAACATTTTCTCCTGTTTCTGTTTCAGGTCCCTGGAACGGAGCTAGGCCGGCGTGAAGCTTAGTTCTTTGCTATTTTGATCTGGGTAATGACAAAACAGAACAAACATGGACGCCCGTTTTCCACTGCTACAACCGAAGCGCCGCTGTGTGAAAGTCACAGGAGAGAAACCAACCAATCACGAGAGTGAGAGCAAAACATGGGGGTCCACCTGGACAGGAGGAAGGCGAGGTGGTAGAAGCGCACCGCTCACCGTGAAGACGTGGCGCCGGTGGAGAGGCCAGACCCTCCGCTGCTCCAGGAGGGGGGGGCGAGCTGAATGACCCCTCAGGAACCTCCAGGCTGGTTGGGAATCTTCAGAAGCCCAGGAAGACGGAGAAGAGGCGTCTCACGCAAACTGACTGGACAGGAGGTCCTCTGTGGCGCCGCGTGGCAAAACCAACGGAGGTGACTCCTCAAGCCGTTGTCATGGCAACTCTTTTAAACCCAAAGCTTTGAATCGGGACTCTGCAAGCATCCAGGAGAAACGTTTGAACTCAACCTGTGCCTCGAGGAGCGCCGCACAGTCACCGATCAGCCGCTTTTCTATCTCAGCTTCCACGAACTCCTCTGCATCGCCGGCCGTCCGGGTCGGCCAGCAGGAAGTCACTGAAGACTCCAAAGACTGATCCCACCTGTTTAGGAGTGAACTACAAAGACAGGCTGTGTCCAGGTAGAAATCTTGCTGAGTGCAGTTAGGTTGATGTGTGTGATGAGCAAATAGACGAGTTGCTTCCCAGGGAATCCAGACACTGAAGTACGACTCGGGCTGTAAGATGTCTCCAGATCTTCTGCTGGTCTGCTGACCAACCCCGAACACAAACAACTTGGAAATCTGTGTGAAATGTCAATAAAAGCAGAATTCAGAGATGGACAGGTCTCATGAAGCATGTTTTATCTCCAGTAGAACATAAGCAACAGATGTCTTCCACCTGTTCATCTGAGAAACTCTGCCTCTCTAAGGTGCTCTTTTATGTCCAGTCCTGACTGACCTGCTGATCATTAACTTGATCGGCTCCTAGCTTGTTGCTCCAGATGTCTCTATCTGCTTTATGAGGTCCTCAAGATCACCGGCATCTAGGCTTGTTCCCAGGCATACAGTGATTCCTTCTAATTCTCTGCATCTGTAGATGATGTTCTTCACTGACGAGGGTGGATTTTCTGCTGGGAATAAAATCTGACCTGATGAGATTCTACTTTTATCTCCATTTTACACAGAGGAGTTTATATTAAAAGCAGAAATGATGCTGCATGTAGGATGTTAAACTACACAAATACACAAAAAACTTTTATTTCTCCATTTAGGTTTCTTTTCTTTAAATATATATTTAAGTTTCAGTCGTGTATAAAAGTTTAGACCTGCTGTCACGTTTACAATGAAGTTAGCTTGTTCTCTGAACTCTGCTGAGCATTTAGTGAACTTTGAGTCCTCGTTTGGTGTTTTACTCCTTTAACAGGTAGTTTAGTTAGCGTTGATGAAATCTGATGAGATCAATACAATCTCATATTTATTTTAATCCTGACACTCACATGATATAAATATGCTCTTAATGTTGGTATTTTCTGAGCTCATCTGCATCTTTTCTTCATGTTTAACATGTAAAAGGGACATTTAAATGAGACTTTACCTGCAGAATGATGAATGAAACAACTCTTGCATGTCTGTCTGATTGCTTTGCTGCTTGAAACCTGCTGAAGCCTGGAAAAAAATCCTGCACAATAAAAGTCTGTTCAAACTCCTGCACAATAAAAGTCTGTTCAATCTCCAAGAAAATAAAAGTCTGTTCAAACTCCTGAACAATGAAAGTCTGTTCAAATTCCAAGAAAATGAAAGTCTGTTCAAACTCCTGCAAAATAAGTCCTTTAAAACTCCTAGAAAATAAATCTGTTCAAACTCCTAAAAAATAAAAGCTTCTTCAAACTCCTGGAAAATAAAAGTCTTTTAAAACTCCTAGAAAATTAAAGTGTTCAAACTCCTGGAACATGAAAGTTTGTTTAAACTCCTGCAAAATAAAAGTCTTTTAAAACTCCTAGAAAATAAAAGTCTGTTCAAACTCCTAGAAAATAAAAGTCTGTTCAAACTCCTAGAAAATAAGTCTGTTCAAATTCCTAGAAAATAAGTTTGTTCAAACTCCTAGAAAATAAAAGTTTGTTCAAAGTCCTAAAAAATAAAAGCTTGATTAAACTCATGAAAATAGAAGCTTGTTCAAACTCCTGGAAAATAAAAGTCTTTTAAAACTCCTAGAAAATAAAAGTGTTCAAACTCCTGGAACATAAAAGTTTGTTTAAACTCCTGCAAAATAAAAGTCTTTTAAAACTCCTAGAAAATAAAAGTCTGTTCAAACTCCTAGAAAATAAAAGTCTGTTCAAACTCCTAGAAAATAAGTCTGTTCAAACTCCTAGAAAATAAGTTTGTTCAAACTCCTGCAAAATAAAAGTCTTTTCAAACTCCTAGAATATAAAAGCTTGTTCAAACTCCTGCGAAATAAGTTTTTTCAAACTCCTAGAAAATAAAAGTCTGTTCAAACTCCTAAAAAAATAAAAGCTTGTTCAAACTCCTGAAAATAAAAGCTTCTTCAAACTCCTAGAAAATAAGTCTGTTCCAACCTCTGAAAAATAAGTCTGTTCAAACTCCTGCACAATTAAAGTCTGTTCAAACTCCTGGAAATTAAGTCTGTTCAAACTCCTAGAATATAAAAGCTTGTTCAAACTCCTACAAAATAAGTCTTTTCAAACTCCTAAAAAAATAGGCTTCTTCAAACTCCTAGAAAATAAAAGTTTGTTCAAACTCCTAAAAAAATAAAAGCTTGTTCCATCTCCTGCAAAATAAAAGTCTGTTCAAACTCCTAAAAAATAAGTTCGTTCAAGCTCCTGCAATATAAAAGTCTGTTCAAACTCCAAGAAAATCAGTCTGTTCAAACTCCTGCAAAATAAAAGTCTTTTAAAACTCCCAGAAAATAAAAGTCTGTTCAAACTCCTGCACAATTAAAGTCTGTTCAAACTCCTGAAAGTAAAAGTTTGTTTAAACTCCTAGAAAATAAAAGTCTGTTCAAACTCCTAGAAGATAAGTTTGTTCAAACTCCTAGAAAATAAGTTTGTTCAAACTCCTTGATAATAAAAGTTTGTTCAAACTCCTGCAAAATAAAAGTCTTTTCAAACTCCTAAAAAAATAAAAGCTTCTTCAAATTCCTAGAAAATAAGTCTGTTCCAACCTCTGAAAAATAAGTCTGTTCAAACTCCTGAAAATAAAAGCTTGTTCAAACTCTTGGAAAATAAAAGTTTGTTTAAACTTCTAGAAAATAAAAGCTTGTTCAAACTCCTAAAAAATAAAAGTTTGTTCAAATTCCTGGAATATAAAAGCTTGTTCAAACTCCTGCGAAATAAGTTTGTTCAACCTCCTAGAAAATCAGTCTGTTCAAACTCCTGCAAAATAAAAGTCTGTTCAAACTCCTAGAAAATAAGTCTGTTCATACTCCTAGAAAATAAAAGTTTTCAAACTCCTAAAAAATAAAAGCTTCCTCAAACTCCTAGAAAATAAGTCTGTTCCAACCTCTGAAAAATAAGTCTGTTCAAACTCCTAAAAAAATAAAAGCTCGTTCAAACTCCTGAAAATAAAAGCTTGTTCAAACTCCTAGAAAATAAAAGTTTGTTTAAACTCCCAGAAAATAAAAGTCTGTTCAAACTCCTGCACAATTAAAGTCTGTTCAAACTCCTGAAAATAAACATTTGTTTAAACTCTTAGAAAATAAAAGTCTGTTCAAACTCCTAGAAGATAAGTTTGTTCAAACTCCTAGAAAATAAGTTTGTTCAAACTCCTTGAAAATAAAAGTTTGTTCAAACTCCTGCAAAATAAAAGTCTTTTCAAACTCCTAAAAAAATAAAAGCTTCTTCAAATTCCTAGAAAATAAGTCTGTTCCAACCTCTGAAAAATAAGTCTGTTCAAACTCCTAGAAAATGAAAGTCTGTTCAAACTCCTAAAAAAATAAAAGCTTGTTCAAACTCCTTAAAATAAAAGCTTGTTCAAACTCCTAGAAAATAAAAGTTTGTTTAAACTCCCAGAAAATAAAAGTCTGTTCAAACTCCGAGAAAATAAAAGTTTGTTCAAACTCCTGCAAAATAAGTCTTTTCAAACTCCTAAAAAATAAAAGCTTCTTCAAATTCCTAGAAAATAAGTCTGTTCCAACCTCTGAAAAATAAGTCTGTTCAAACTCCTAGAAAATAAAAGTCTGTTCAAACTCCTAGAATATAAAAGCTTGTTCAAACTCCTGCGCAATAAGTTTGTTCAAACTCCTAGAAAATAAAAGTCTGTTCAAACTCCTAAAAAAATAAAAGCTCGTTCAAACTCCTGAAAAAAAAAGCTTGTTCAAACTCCTAGAAAATAAAAGTCTGTTCAAACTCCTACAATATAAAAGCTTGTTCAAACTCCTGCGCAATAAGTTTGTTCAAACTCCTAGAAAATAAAAGTCTGTTCAAACTCCTAAAAAAATAAAAGCTCGTTCAAACTCCTGAAAATAAAAGCTTGTTCAAACTCCTAGAAAATAAGTTTGTTTAAACGCCCAGAAAATCAAAGTCTGTTCAAACTCCTGTACAATTAAAGTCTGTTCAAACTCCTGAAAATGAAAGTTTGTTTAAACTCCTAGAAAATAAAAGTTTGTTCAAACTCCTAGAAAATAAGTTTGTTCAAACTCCTAGAAAATAAAAGTTTGTTCAAACTCCTAGAAAATAAAAGTTTGTTCAAACTCCTGCAAAATAAAAGTCTTTTCAGACTCCTAAAAAAAATAAAAGCTTCTTCAAATTCCTGGAAAATAAGTCTGTTCCAACCTCTGAAAAATAAGTCTGTTCAAACTCCTAGAAAATAATAACAGCTTGTTCAAACTCCTGAAAATAAAAGCTTGTTCAAACTCCTAAAAAATAAAAGTGTGTTCAAACTCCAAGAAAATAAGTGTGTTCAAACTCCTAGAAAAATAAAAGTCTTCTTTGATTCGGCCTTTTTACTGAAGCTCTGATGGTTTTAGCCTAAAATGAGTCCTGCCTGCAGACCTGCAGCGCGCGCTATGCCAGCGCAGGCGGGGTGACACACTTTCTCCCGGACACGCAGCTGGAGCGTGCGGCCAGCAGCGTGAGCGCGCGGACAGCAGGTGGTCTCCGACAGGCTGGATGCGGGCAGGATGGGGTCCAGGATGGAGTCCAGGCGATCTGCGGGCAGTCCGGTCTTGCAGCGCGGCAGCTGCGCAGCTTCCTCCGGCTTGTGACTCCGCCGCAGCGTCTTGCAGAGGAAAGTAGTCCCTGGAGAATCCAGCGGGATTAAAGCTCGCGCTGCTCAGACGGAGCGACAGAATAGCCGGAAAGCTGTAACTCAGAAATGGGCTGAGTTCTGAAGCTCCGGACTGAAGCTGAAACGGCGTTTGTTCAGCAGAAGAAAACAAACATTTCATTCGTGATTTTTTCTGTAGAAAAGAAGCTTCTGGCAGCCTGTAGGATGTTTCCTCACCACAGAGAAAGGTAAGAACATCTCGACGTATTGTAACGCTTTGGGAGGTAAATGTGAGCCTGATCCTGTAAAACTGGAAATCTTCATCAGAAAGAAGTTTCAGACTGTAGAAGTAAAACGTTTCCATCCTGCTGCTGCGGAATCTAAACAAGAAGAAACCTTCCTGATCTGATCAAATTCCTTCATGTTATTCTGTCATCTAAACACAATTCCTGCTAAAAAACAAAAAAACAAAAAACAAAACCCTTTAATTATGAAGTATTTATTCCAGATTAAACTAGAAAACATGAGTTGTGAGACATGATAACCACCATCATCTCTCAGTCAGCTGATCGATGTAGAAACTATAACTCAGTATATTTAAAAGAAATAAAACTTCATAATTCTTTATATATAGAAATGTGAAGTTATTTTCAACCCTCTGCATGTGTTAACGCCTATTTAAAACTAAATACGATGAATGAGATGTAAAAAAAATATGATCAGGTTGTTTGTAAGTGTGTGTGTGTGTGTGTGTTAGCTGATGTCTGCAACCAGATCTTGTCCAGCTGTTTCTTTAACGGATCATTTCATGCAGCAGCTGTAAAAGACAAAAACAAACTGATTTTTCATGAATTTATTTACTGATGGGCGTGTTGGACATGTTGAAATGTCCAGTTAATTGTCACCTCAGTCTTCCTCACCACGCCACATCTGGATCTCTGGATATAAAGCAGACAGACCACGCCACATCTGGATCTCTGGATGTAAAGCAGACAGACCACGCCACATCTGGATCTCTGGACGTAAAGCAGACAGACCACGCCACATCTGTATCTCTGGACGTAAAGCAGACAGACCACGCCACATCTGTATCTCTGGACGTAAAGCAGACAGACCACGCCACATCTGGATCTCTGGATGTAAAGCAGACAGACCACGCCACATCTGGATCTCTGGATGTAAAGCAGACAGACCACGCCACATCTGGATCTCTGGATGTAAAGCAGACAGACCACGGCACATCTGGATCTCTGGACGTAAAGCAGACAGACCATGCCACATCTGGATCTCTGGGCGCAAAGCAGACAGACCACGCCACATCTGGATCTCTGGACGTAAAGCAGACAGACCACCCCACACCTGGATCTCTGGACGTAAAGCAGACAGACCACGCCACATCTGGATCTCTGGATGTAAAGCAGACAGACCACGCCACATCTGGATCTCTGGACGTAAAGCAGACAGACCACGCCACATCTGGATCTCTGGACGTAAAGCAGACAGACCACGCCACATCTGGATCTCTGGACGTAAAGCAGACAGACCACGCCACATCTGGATCTCTGGACGTAAAGCAGACAGACCACGCCACATCTGGATCTCTGGACGTAAAGCAGACAGACCACGCCACATCTGGATCTCTGGACGTAAAGCAGACAGACCACGCCACATCTGGATCTCTGGATGTAAAGCAGACAGACCACGCCACATCTGGATCTCTGGACGTAAAGCAGACAGACCACGCCACATCTGGATCTCTGGACGTAAAGCAGACAGACCACGCCACATCTGGATCTCTGGACGTAAAGCAGACAGACCACGCCACATCTGGATCTCTGGATGTAAAGCAGACAGACCACGCCACATCTGGATCTCTGGATGTAAAGCAGACAGACCACGCCACATCTGGATCTCTGGATGTAAAGCAGACAGACCACGCCACATCTGGATCTCTGGATGTAAAGCAGACAGACCACGCCACATCTGGATCTCTGGATGTAAAGCAGACAGACCACGCCACATCTGGATCTCTGGATGTAAAGCAGACAGACCACGCCACATTTGGATCTCTGGACTTAAAGCAGACAGACCACGCCACATCTGGATCTCTGGATGTAAAGCAGACAGACCACGCCACATTTGGATCTCTGGACGTAAAGCAGACAGACCACGCCACATCTGGATCTCTGGATGTAAAGCAGACAGACCACGCCACATCTGGATCTCTGGACGTAAAGCAGACAGACCACGCCACATCTGGATCTCTGGACGTAAAGCAGACAGACCACGCCACATCTGGATCTCTGGACGTAAAGCAGACAGACCACGCCACATCTGGATCTCTGGACGTAAAGCAGACAGACCACGCCACATCTGGATCTCTGGACGTAAAGCAGACAGACCACGCCACATCTGGATCTCTGGACGTAAAGCAGACAGACCACGCCACATCTGGATCTCTGGACGTAAAGCAGACAGACCACGCCACATCTGGATCTCTGGATGTAAAGCAGACAGACCACGCCACATCTGGATCTCTGGACGTAAAGCAGACAGACCACGCCACATCTGGATCTCTGGACGTAAAGCAGACAGACCACGCCACATCTGGATCTCTGGATGTAAAGCAGACAGACCATGCCACATCTGGATCTCTGGACGCAAAGCAGACAGACCACGCCACATCTGGATCTCTGGACGTAAAGCAGACAGACCACGCCACATCTGGATCTCTGGACGTAAAGCAGACAGACCACACCACATCTGGATCTCTGGATGTAAAGCAGACAGACCACGCCACATCTGGATCTCTGGACGTAAAGCAGACAGACCACGCCACATCTGGATCTCTGGACGTAAAGCAGACAGACCACGCCACATCTGGATCTCTGGACGTAAAGCAGACAGACCACTCCACATCTGGATCTCTGGACTTAAAGCAGACAGACCACGCCACATCTGGATCTCTGGATGTAAAGCAGACAGACCACGCCACATCTGGATCTCTGGATGTAAAGCAGACAGACCACGCCACATCTGGATCTCTGGATGTAAAGCAGACAGACCACGCCACATCTGGATCTCTGGATGTAAAGCAGACAGACCACGCCACATCTGGATCTCTGGACGTAAAGCAGACAGACCACGCCACATCTGGATCTCTGGATGTAAAGCAGACAGACCACGCCACATTTGGATCTCTGGACTTAAAGCAGACAGACCACGCCACATCTGGATCTCTGGACGTAAAGCAGACAGACCACGCCACATCTGGATCTCTGGACGTAAAGCAGACAGACCACGCCACATCTGGATCTCTGGACGTAAAGCAGACAGACCACGCCACATCTGTATCTCTGGACGTAAAGCAGACAGACCACGCCACATCTGGATCTCTGGACGTAAAGCAGACAGACCACCCCACACCTGGATCTCTGGACGTAAAGCAGACAGACCACGCCACATCTGGATCTCTGGACGTAAAGCAGACAGACCACGCCACATCTGGATCTCTGGACGTAAAGCAGACAGACCACGCCACATCTGGATCTCTGGATGTAAAGCAGACAGACCACGCCACATCTGGATCTCTGGACGTAAAGCAGACAGACCACGCCACATCTGGATCTCTGGATGTAAAGCAGACAGACCACGCCACATCTGGATCTCTGGACGTAAAGCAGACAGACCACTCCACATCTGGATCTCTGGACGTAAAGCAGACAGACCACGCCACATCTGGATCTCTGGACGTAAAGCAGACAGACCACGCCACATCTGGATCTCTGGATGTAAAGCAGACAGACCACGCCACATCTGGATCTCTGGATGTAAAGCAGACAGACCACGCCACATCTGGATCTCTGGACGTAAAGCAGACAGACCACCCCACACCTGGATCTCTGGACGTAAAGCAGACAGACCACGCCACATCTGGATCTCTGGACGTAAAGCAGACAGACCACGCCACATCTGGATCTCTGGATGTAAAGCAGACAGACCACGCCACATCTGGATCTCTGGATGTAAAGCAGACAGACCACGCCACATCTGGATCTCTGGATGTAAAGCAGACAGACCACGCCACATCTGGATCTCTGGATGTAAAGCAGACAGACCACGCCACATTTGGATCTCTGGACTTAAAGCAGACAGACCACGCCACATCTGGATCTCTGGATGTAAAGCAGACAGACCACGCCACATCTGGATCTCTGGACGTAAAGCAGACAGACCACGCCACATCTGGGTCTCTGGACGTAAAGCAGACAGACCACGCCACATCTGGATCTCTGGACGTAAAGCAGACAGACTACGCCACATCTGGATCTCTGGACGTAAAGCAGACAGACCACGCCACATCTGGATCTCTGGACGTAAAGCAGACAGACCACGCCACATCTGGATCTCTGGACGTAAAGCAGACAGACCACGCCACATCTGGATCTCTGGACGTAAAGCAGACAGACCACGCCACATCTGGATCTCTGGACGTAAAGCAGACAGACCACGCCACATCTGGATCTCTGGACGTAAAGCAGACAGACCACGCCACATCTGGATCTCTGGACGTAAAGCAGACAGACCACGCCACATCTGGATCTCTGGACGTAAAGCAGACAGACCACGCCACATCTGGATCTCTGGATGTAAAGCAGACAGACCATGCCACATCTGGATCTCTGGACGTAAAGCAGACAGACCACGCCACATCTGGATCTCTGGACGTAAAGCAGACAGACCACTCCACATCTGGATCTCTGGACGTAAAGCAGACAGACCACGCCACATCTGGATCTCTGGACGTAAAGCAGACAGACCACGCCACATCTGGATCTCTGGATGTAAAGCAGACAGACCACGCCACATCTGGATCTCTGGACGTAAAGCAGACAGACCACGCCACATCTGGATCTCTGGACGTAAAGCAGACAGACCACTCCACATCTGGATCTCTGGACGTAAAGCAGACAGACCACGCCACATCTGGATCTCTGGACGTAAAGCAGACAGACCACTCCACATCTGGATCTCTGGACGTAAAGCAGACAGACCACGCCACATCTGGATCTCTGGACGTAAAGCAGACAGACCACGCCACATCTGGATCTCTGGATGTAAAGCAGACAGACCACTCCACATCTGGATCTCTGGACGTAAAGCAGACAGACCACGCCACATCTGGATCTCTGGACGTAAAGCAGACAGACCACGCCACATCTGGATCTCTGGATGTAAAGCAGACAGACCACGCCACATCTGGATCTCTGGATGTAAAGCAGACAGACCACGCCACATCTGGATCTCTGGACGTAAAGCAGACAGACCACCCCACACCTGGATCTCTGGACGTAAAGCAGACAGACCACGCCACATCTGGATCTCTGGACGTAAAGCAGACAGACCACGCCACATCTGGATCTCTGGATGTAAAGCAGACAGACCACGCCACATCTGGATCTCTGGATGTAAAGCAGACAGACCACGCCACATCTGGATCTCTGGATGTAAAGCAGACAGACCACGCCACATCTGGATCTCTGGATGTAAAGCAGACAGACCACGCCACATTTGGATCTCTGGACTTAAAGCAGACAGACCACGCCACATCTGGATCTCTGGATGTAAAGCAGACAGACCACGCCACATCTGGATCTCTGGACGTAAAGCAGACAGACCACGCCACATCTGGGTCTCTGGACGTAAAGCAGACAGACCACGCCACATCTGGATCTCTGGACGTAAAGCAGACAGACTACGCCACATCTGGATCTCTGGACGTAAAGCAGACAGACCACGCCACATCTGGATCTCTGGACGTAAAGCAGACAGACCACGCCACATCTGGATCTCTGGACGTAAAGCAGACAGACCACGCCACATCTGGATCTCTGGACGTAAAGCAGACAGACCACGCCACATCTGGATCTCTGGACGTAAAGCAGACAGACCACGCCACATCTGGATCTCTGGACGTAAAGCAGACAGACCACGCCACATCTGGATCTCTGGACGTAAAGCAGACAGACCACGCCACATCTGGATCTCTGGACGTAAAGCAGACAGACCACGCCACATCTGGATCTCTGGACGTAAAGCAGACAGACCACGCCACATCTGGATCTCTGGACGTAAAGCAGACAGACCACGCCACATCTGGATCTCTGGATGTAAAGCAGACAGACCATGCCACATCTGGATCTCTGGACGTAAAGCAGACAGACCACGCCACATCTGGATCTCTGGACGTAAAGCAGACAGACCACTCCACATCTGGATCTCTGGACGTAAAGCAGACAGACCACGCCACATCTGGATCTCTGGACGTAAAGCAGACAGACCACGCCACATCTGGATCTCTGGATGTAAAGCAGACAGACCACGCCACATCTGGATCTCTGGACGTAAAGCAGACAGACCACGCCACATCTGGATCTCTGGACGTAAAGCAGACAGACCACTCCACATCTGGATCTCTGGACGTAAAGCAGACAGACCACGCCACATCTGGATCTCTGGACGTAAAGCAGACAGACCACTCCACATCTGGATCTCTGGACGTAAAGCAGACAGACCACGCCACATCTGGATCTCTGGACGTAAAGCAGACAGACCACGCCACATCTGGATCTCTGGATGTAAAGCAGACAGACCACGCCACATCTGGATCTCTGGATGTAAAGCAGACAGACCACGCCACATCTGGATCTCTGGACTTAAAGCAGACAGACCACGCCACATCTGGATCTCTGGACGTAAAGCAGACAGACCACGCCACATCTGGATCTCTGGATGTAAAGCAGACAGACCACTCCACATCTGGATCTCTGGACGTAAAGCAGACAGACCACGCCACATCTGGATCTCTGGACGTAAAGCAGACAGACCACGCCACATCTGGATCTCTGGACGTAAAGCAGACAGACCACGCCACATCTGGATCTCTGGACGTAAAGCAGACAGACCACGCCACATCTGGATCTCTGGAAGTAAAGCAGACAGACCACGCCACATCTGGGACTGTCCCACTGGTATTGTCCTACTGGAACTGTCTTACTGGGATTATCCTACTGGGATTTTCCCACTGGGACTGTCCTATTGGGACGGTCCTGGTTTACACAACATGAGCATCCTAAACTTCAGAGACGTCTCCTGGCTCTAAATGTCCAAATTTGACACGTCGTGTAGACTGTTCCAGATGTTTCTGTACATATCGGTATCGGCTGATGTCGATATGGGAAATTAAGGGTTGGACTTTTTTCCCCTTCATTTCTTGTTGTATTTTCCTCAGTTCAGCTGGACTCATTTTCCACCCTTTCAGGACAAAAACGTCCCGTCCAAAAGAACATTAGAACATTTCTACCTTTGCTTCTGTAGAGATCTTTAAGCAAATGTTGTTTCTTTTAAAAACAACCAAATATGGAATAATTTAAATGATTTTAAATGTTTATTTACCAATCGTCTCACACAATGAAGCTGTCTTTACCTTAAAAATAACACAAATATTTTTTTTGTCCATGTAATACACAGTGGAGTGATAGGGACGTCTACAGCAGCAAGCCTAACTCTTTAATGTTTTATAGCAGCTTTTGGAGAGGATAAAAAAAAACAAAAAAAACAGTAAAATTAAGTAATTTATTTTGGATTTAAAGGGTTAAAAATTTCAGTAAGTAGATAGTTTCCCAAAAACCGAAGTTGATCTGAACAAAGAAAACAAGAAAATATTTAAAAAAAAAACATAAAATGGAAAAAGCACAAATAGTGGATCCAAATCAACGTTGTCCACATTTTCCAACTTCCCAGCATGTATTACGAGGAATATAACTGGTTTTCTTCAGTAAACCAACATTTAAAGGGTTAAAATCAATTGAATAATTGAAGTAAATTTAATTCAAAACAATTTGGGGGAAATATGAATTTGTGATGTTTTATGGAAGTTGTTTTTGTTAAACTGGGCTCTAGCTGCTGAGGAAGAGGAGGAAGAGTGAGATTAGACGGCATTCTCCTCACACCCAGGACAGACGTCTGACAGCTGAGCCAGATGATGAAGGCAGACGTCTGTTCCGAAGCAGGAAAAGTTTGGTAATGTGTGTAATGTTTCCTTCCACAGGGAGCAGCCCATCTTCAGCACACGTGCCCACGTTTTCCAGATTGATCCCACCACCAAGAGGAACTGGATCCCTGCCAGCAAGCACGCCGTCTCCGTGTCCTTCTTCTACGATGCCAACCGCAACGTCTACCGGATCATCAGTGTGGGTGGAACCAAAGTGAGTAGAGGAAGCAGAGGAAAGTGCCATGAAGTGAACATGACGGCTTCTTTCCAGCAGGGATTTATGTGAGGCTGAGTGGAGGGGGAGGGTCTTCTTAGCACCTTGTGTGACCCACATTGCTGCCTCCCAGAAGGCAGTGCGAGGCGACGGCCTCTGCCAGGACCGATGTCTGGCATGCTAATCTTCACAGCAGATGTCCAACATCTGAGGACAAACACGTCAAAGCAGCGCGTCCAGACCATGGAGGGATTTCCTGGAGGGGGGAGGGGGGAGGGGGGGTGACATAATCTGAGTTTAACAAACAGATCTGGATCAGGTCTGTTATCATAACACTGAAAAATAAACTGAAAGGTGCAGAAATATGTTACGCTTCCTCATCAATATCAGAGACGCAGCCCAGTTCAGAATGGTCCAACTGGAACCCAGTTAAACCAGATGGATCAGAGGATCCTCATCAGTCCAGTTTATTATAACCCAGTTTACATAAACCAGGAAATCAGAGCCTAGATGGGAAAACCTCCATCAGGACCAGGACCAGGAAGGAAAACCTCCATCAGGACCAGGACCAGGAAGGAAAACTTCCATCAGGACCAGGACCAGGATGGAAAACCTCCATCAGGACCAGGACCAGGAAGGAAAACCTCCATCAGGACCAGAACCAGGGAGGAAAACCTCCATCAGGACCGGGACCAGGAAGGAAAACCTCCATCAGGACCAGAACCAGGAAGGAAGGAGGTTTATGTTTCTGGACCAGTTGTGGGGTGGAGAGGATGGGAAAGAGGCGGAACCAGCAACAGAACTCCGATCCAGGATCGGGCTGCGGGTTTCTACATGGAGAGCAGAGAGGAGCCCAGTGCATCATGGGACGTCTCCCAGAGCGTCACGGAACATCTCCCAGTGCATCACAGGACATTTCCCAGTCTGTCATGGGACGTCTGCCAGTAGTTTCATCCTATAGCTGCAGGACTAAAGGTTTTCCAGAACAATAACCAGGACTTTAAGTCGTCCAATCTGGAAGGAACAGATCCATGAAACAGATGTCCTGCATCCTTCTGACGCAGGCTGCGTTCATTATAGGAATATTACATGGAAGGTGGAAGGAGGTCCGAGAAACCTGGTTTATATATGAGTTAGAGGACTGATCCTCTGTAGAACTGGAAGCTCAGGTAGGACCATAGCTGGACAGTCTTCCTGAGGTTCTCAGGTCCAGAGACAACAAGCGTGGAAGAAGAAAATCCATCCAGGTCTTCGAGACGTCCTTAATCTGATAATCTGATTGGTTTAGTCAGATTTCATGGAGACGTAGATCTGAAAATCATCTGCATAGAAACGAACATTCAGGCAGTTTCCTGAGATATTTACCTGGTAACATCTGTCAACTGCTGAGCTTCACTTTTTACCTTCTAGTGCAGAATCGTTCCTCATCACATGACTTCACTCGGTACTACTTTCCTCATTCCTAGGATTACTTTCCTCATTCCTAGGATTACTTTCCTAATTCCTAAATTTACTTTCCTCATTCCTAAGATTACTTTCCTCATTCCTAGGATTACTTTACTCATTCCTAGAATTACTTTACTCATTCCTAGGATTACTTTGTATGAAAGACAATTTACACAGCAAGTAGAAAGCAACACGTTATAATGGAGAGTTTAAGTCCAACCAGAGTTTACTGCATTTTTCCATCACGGATTTCTGCTTCATGACATGCTAAAGGTTCCTGCCATAGACATCATATATATGTAGATGCCTCATTCTTCTTTGGACAATCAGCTCCAGCGGCTCCAGAGTTACTCCAAGCACAGAAGCAGCTTTCTGGATCAGTTTGTTGATTCTCTTCAAGTCTCTGGTTCTGATGCTACTACCCCAGCAGATGCTGCAAAGCTGACTGCACTCTCCACAACAGACTTATAGAAGATATGCAACATCTTGGTGCAGACGTTAAACCATCTCAGCTTCCTTAAGAAGTACAGTCTGCTCTGACCTTTCTTGTAGATGTAGTCAGTGTTGCATTTCCAGTCCAGTTTGTTGTCCAGCTGAACTCCAAGATACTTGTATTCCTCCACCACCTCCACCTCCTCTCCCAGGATGGAAACAGTGCTTTGTTTATTCTTCTTCCTCCTGAAGTCAACAATCATCTCTTTTGTTTTGCTGCTATTTAATATGAGATGATTGTCACCGCACCATTTAACAAACTGACTGACCAGTTCTCTGTACTCTGCTTCTTGTCCATCCCTGATACACCCCACAACTGCAGAGTCATCAGAGTATTTCTGCAGATGACAGGACTCAGAGTTGTACTGGAAGTCTGAGGTGTACAGAGTGAAGAGGAATGGCCAGAGTACAGTTCCTTGTGGTGCACCAGTGCTGCTGACCTCCATCTCAGACACACAACCTTTCAGTCTCACAAACTGGGGTCTGTTTGTGAGGTAGTCATAGATCCAGGTGGTTGTGGAGGTATCCACCTGGAATTTATGGAGCTTCTCACATAACAAAGCAGGCTGAATGGTATTAAAAGCACTGAGAAATGAAAGAACATGACCCTCAGAGTGCTGCCTGAATGGTCCAGATGAGAGTGTGCTCTCTGGAGCAGGTATATGATGGCATCTTCAACCCCAAGTCCATTACGATATGCAAACTGGAATGGGTCCTGAAAGGTGTTTACTTGCTTGTTGAGGTGAGCCAGTAAGAGTCTCTCCAGGACTTTCATGATGTGAGATGTCAGGGCAACTGGTCTGTAGTCACTTGGTTCAGCTGGTTGTGTTTTTTTAGGCACTGGAACAAGGCAGGAGGTTTTCCACAGCACTGGGACTCTATTTAGTCTCAGACTGGTGTTGAAAAGGTGCTGGAGAATCGGACATAGTTGTTCTGAGCAAGTCTTGAGAACTCTGGGACTGACACCATCTGGACCTGCAGCCTTGTTCTGGTTCAGTTTCTCAAGTTGCTTCTTAACCTGATTGCAGGAGACAAACAAGGTGGAGGTCTCAGGATGTCCTGATGTGGAGGAAGATGAAGCTGTGTTCTGGTCCATGACTGAGCTGCAGGGTGACAGATTGGAGGCGTGACAGGAAAGCAGTGGGCTTATGGAGGGTGTGTGGTCTGTTGGGCTGGAGGTAGGGGGTGAACTGAACCTGTTGAAGAATATGTTCAGCTCATTAGCTCTGTCCAGACCTCCATCAGGCTGCTCCCCCTTTAACTTGAAGCCGGTGATCTTCTTCATTCCAGACCACACATCCCTCAGGTTATTCTGCTGGAGCTGACTTTCTAACTTCTTCCTGTAGTCCTCCTTGCACTTCTTAGTTTGTGTTTTAAGTTGTTTTTGTGTTGCCCTCAATAACTCCCTGTCTCCATCCCTGAAGGCTTTCTTTTTGATGTTCAGCAGCTTTTTCAGGTCACTGGTGATCCAGGGTTTGTTATTGGGGAAGCACCTCACTGTTCTTGTTGGGACGATGCTGTCCACACAGAAGTTTATGTAATCTGTCACACACTCAGTCATGGCGTTGATGTCGTCTCCATGAGGTTCACAGAGGACGTTCCAGTCTGTAGCCTCAAAGCCTCCTCTAAGAGCATCTTCAGCTTCAGCAGACCAGATTTTGATAGTCTTTGTGATGACTGGTTGCTGCTGAACGATGGGCTTGTAGGTGGAGGTGAGAAGAACCAGATTATGGTCAGATCTTCCTAAAGGAGGCAGGGCAGAACAACTGTATCCATTATTCATATTTGCATAAAATAAGTCCAACATTTTATTTTCTCTGGTGGAGCAGCTGACAAACTGCTGGAATGTTGGTAGAGTTGCAGAGAGGGAGACGTTGTTGAAGTCTCCGGAGATCGCCATGAATGAGTTTGGATGCTGTGTTTGTAGCCGAGCAACGACGGAGCTGATGACGTCACAGGCTGTGTCTGGTGCGGTACCAGGTATTATATAAACCGCTACCAGAATAACACAGGTAAACTCTCTGGGTAAATAATATGGACAAAAGCTCACAGCTAACAGTTCCATGTCCCTTGTGCATATCTTCTCCTTGACAGTAACATGTCCAGGATGACATCAACGCTGGTTAACCAGCACTGCAATTCCACCACCCTTTAGCTTTCCGCTGTTTTGTCTACTGCGGTCTGCACGGACCGTTTTAACGCCCGGTACAGACACATTACAGTCAGGGATGTGTTCATGCAGTCATGTCTCGGTGAAGCACATCAATACTGCACTCTCTGTATTCTTTCTGAAACCTTGTTAGCATCTGGAGCTCGTCCGTTTTGTTAGCTAGCGATCTCACATTACCCATGACGACGGTCGGGAGAAATTTTACTCCTATGAGGTGTTTATGGAAAAATATGATATATGAAGGTGTTTATGGAAAAATATGATATTGATGCTTCATAAAGAGAGTTTTACAGGGTAGCATAATTACCTCCACCCAGGAGGTTATGGTTTTACCGGCTTTATCCGTTTGTTTGTGTTCAAGATAACTTAAAAAGTTATGGATGGATTTTCATGAAATTTTCAGGACCTGTTGGAAACATGAAACAAAAGAACTGATTTAATTTTGGTGCTGATTCAGATCACTGTTTTGATCCAGGAACTTTTTAAAGGCCTTGGCGGAGGTTTGTGCTCTCCGAGTGTTTTTCTGGGTAACTTTTGAATTGCACAATTTTGATACAATACTTTATTTTCAGACTTTGTCCAACTGTATTTCTATGTTGATAAATTAATAAATGTAAATAAAAGAAAGAGTCAGCCGTAGTCAAGAGAAAGCAGCAACTATATTTTGTTCAGCATACGGTTGCAATAACCGGCAAAATATTGAAAGCAGATCGTGTGGAATTACATTTCACAAGGTTGAATTTATTTGACCAGATAAAAACAGATAAATCTAAATGCATCAATCAAACATGTTAGTATCAAATTTATTTAAACATTTATTTATACTGTAGGTACCTTATGTCTTAAATAGCATTATAATAATATTTTAGCACATAGTTTTTAATGTTTTACAGTGATTTGTATCATTACAATATCTCTGTCCTTTGTAACAAACCAAACTGTGAGAAAAATCTGGTAAAAATTTGTGAAGTTATTGTTGTGGTTGGACCTACACCTTACAAATAAATGCATTGGAGGTGCATGGAGACCCATCCAAGATGGCAGCGACTTGTATAGGCAGCATGATACTATGGTTCCTGCAGTAATGATGACGACACACAAAGCGGGTGAAGGAGAAATCAGTGTAAAACTGTTTGCGTGATGTAGATCTTATAAAAGCTTTGGATGAAGGTGAAGTTCAATGTACATGAACTGATGAACTGATTTAGCTGCCGTTTTGTTTGCAGGCAATTATTAACTGCACCGTTACGCCCAGCATGACCTTCACCAAGACGTCCCAGAAGTTCGGGCAGTGGGCGGACAGCAGGGCCAACACCGTCTACGGTTTGGGCTTCGCCACTGAGCAGCAGCTGCATCAGGTAGGAAACCATCTCCTGCCTCAGCAGCGGGCTCCTCAACTTTATTCCAACACCAGCCTGGTGAGCTGCTCTGCACCGCTTATGTCTATATTCGCTCTGTTTCTCTCTTTCTAAAAGTTTTCTGAGAAGTTTAAGGAGGTGAAGGATGCTGCTCGCCTTGCTCGAGAGAAATCACAAGACAAAGAATTGGCCAACACGGCGCTCACCATCGCTGCCCCTCAGGTGAGCTGCAGACATGATAAGTCAGATCAGATGAAAGGACCTGGAAACCCTCCATAAGATGTTGCTGTTTGTACTTCCATAAAATCCTCCAAAGTTCTTCTCAATCCTCTCCAGCAAAACAGCATTTTATGTACTTGGATTATCACGTCCTGTTTGCATGTCCTCATGCGCAGCTGCAAAACCTGCCAATTGTTTTTCAGTCTGCTCTTAGTACCAACACGGAGTTGGTACGTCCACATGGATACTTCGGGTTATAATTCAGGAAAATGTGGTGAAGAAAGTATTTTCAGGATTTTAACACGTCAGAAATATGTTGGAGGAGATGAAGATCTGCCACCTAGATCCAACCTCCTCTTAATCAGGACCACCATCCTCTTCAAAAGGTCCACATTGTCGTCTTCTTCATCAAGTTCCATCTCATCACCATTAGAATCTCCCGGTCCACCTCATCATGATGAGAATCTCCCGTTCCACCTCATCATGATGAGAATCTCCCGTTCCACCTAATCATGATGAGAATCTCCCGTTCCACCTAATCATGATGAGAATCTCCCGTTCCACCTAATCATGATGAGAATCTCCCGTTCCACCTCATCATGATGAGAATCTCCCGTTCCACCTAATCATGATGAGAATCTCCCGTTCCACCTCATCATGATGAGAATCTCCCGTTCCACCTCATTATGATGAGAATCTCCCGTTCCACCTCATCATGATGAGAATCTCCCGTTCCACCTCATCATGATGAGAATCTCCCGTTCCACCTCATTATGATGAGAATCTCCCGTTCCACCTCATCATGATGAGAATCTCCCGTTCCACCTCATCACCATGAGAATCTCCCGTTCCACCTCATCATGATGAGAATCTCCCGTTCCACCTCATTATGATGAGAATCTCCCGTTCCACCTCATCATGATGAGAATCTCCCGTTCCACCTCATCATGATGAGAATCTCCCGTTCCACCTCATCATGATGAGAATCTCCCGTTCCACCTCATCATGATGAGAATCTCCCGTTCCACCACATCATGATGAGAATCTCCCGTTCCACCTCATCATGATGAGAATCTCCCGTTCCACCTCATCATGATGAGAATCTCCCGTTCCACCTCATCATGATGAGAACCTCCCGTTCCACCTCATTATGATGAGAATCTCCCGTTCCACCTCATTATGATGAGAATCTCCCGTTCCACCTCATCATGATGAGAATCTCCCGTTCCACCTCATCACCATGAGAATCTCCCGTTCCACCTCATCACCATGAGAATCTCCCGTTCCACCTCATCACGATGAGAATCTCCCGTTCCACCTCATCATGATGAGAATCTCCCATTCCACCACATCACCAAAGCTGCTCTGTTGGATGTAGATCTGGTGACTGTGGATGCCATTGGAGGACAGTGAACTAATCGTCATGGTGGAGATGATGTGACAGACCCAGTCCAAATATAATTAATTTATTTGTTTCACCACTATTCCAGTTAAGGGCTGCGGGGAAGCTAGAGTCTATCCCACAAATTAAGACCAATGTGGGGGTCATATGGGCGGGTTATGGCCGCCACACTCCCATGGAGTCAAAGCTGTGAGTTGATGCCAAATAAGGACCAAACTAAAATGTGGGTGTGGGCCTTATTTGGGCCAAACATTTGTATCTCTCTGTGTCAGGTGTGTTGTTGGGTTTAAACAGCTGATGCTAAGATAATGCCCCTTACGACCACCACACCATTCCAGCAGCAGCCTGAAGCGTTGATCCTGACGGCAGGATGGATCCATGTTGTCATGATGTTTCCAGCAGGTTCTGATCCTACCATGTGGATGTGGAGCTGAACTGGAGACTCATCAGACCAGTTTCTCCATCTTCTGCTGCATCCTGGTCCAGACAACTGCTGCTGCTGGATCTATTCTCTCCTTCAGACCTTCTCTGGAAACACTGGAGATGTTAGTGTGGGAAAATCCCAGTAAACACTCAGACCAGCGGCCTGAAATCCCAGTTCTTTCCCATTCTGATGCCCAGTTTAAACTTAAGCATGTCTAAGTGCCTACATGCTTACGTGTGATTGGCTGGTTAACAGGAGGTGGAGCTGAGGAAGCTGATGAAGAGGATCGTGAGTGCAGGTTATAAACTAGAATCCCTGTTTTAGAATCACAAATTAGCTTTTTCTTTTATTCCAAGCAGAACTTAAGCTGAAGATGAGTGGAAAAGTCAGAATTATGAGAACCAGAAGTGTTTCCAGAAGCTCGTCTTCTACCTGAACAACAGTTTCTGCTCTCACACTGAACATGAAGAGATGGGTGGAGAGAGAGGAAAGAAAAGATGAAGCAGGAGCTGGGTCACTTGTCTCGGAGGGAAGCGAAAGTGAGGAAAACTAGGACGATGATAAAATTATCCCATGCTGCTCAGAAGCACAGCACATTCTTATTCTACAGCCACAGCTGTCCAGATGTCTTACTGCATCACCACTGGTGGACCGATCCCAGCTCTGGCTTTTTATCCTGAGAAGATTATCAACAATCAGTGACTTTAGTGGTCATGAGGGAAATTCCCACTGACCAGACTCCCATTTCCAGACTTCCACTGACCAGATTCCCATTTCTAGACCCCCACTGACCAGATTCCCATTTCCAGACTCCCACTGACCAGATTCCCATTTCCAGACTTCTACTGACCAGATTCCCATTTCCAGACTCCCACTGACCAGATTCTCATTTCCAGACCCCCACTGACCAGATTCCCATTTCCAGACCCCCACTGACCAGATTCCCATTTCTAGACCCCCACTGACCAGATTCCCATTTCCAGACTCCCACTGACCAGATTCCCATTTCCAGACTTCTACTGACCAGATTCCCATTTCCAGACTCCCACTGACCAGATTCCCATTTCCAGACCCCCACTGACCAGATTCCTATTTCCAGACCCCCACTGACCAGATTCCCATTTCCAGACTCCCACTGACCAGATTCCCATTTCCAGACTCCCACTGACCAGATTCCTATTTCCAGACTCCCACTGACCAGATTCCCATTTCTAGACCCCCACTGACCAGATTCCCCTTTTTCAGACTCCCAATGACCAGATTCCCATTTCCAGATTCCCATTTCCAGACTCCCAATGACCAGATTCCCATTTCCAGACTTCCACTGACCAGACTCCCATTTCCAGACTCCCACTGACCAGATTCCAATTTCCAGACCCCCACTGACCAGATTCCCATTCCCAGATTCCCAATGACTAGATTCCCATTTCTAGACCCCCACTGACCAGATTCCCATTTCTAGACCCCCACTGACCAGATTCTTATTTCCAGACTCCAACTGACCAGATTCCCATTCCCAGATTCCCAATGACTAGATTCCCATTTCTAGACCCCTACTGACCAGATTCCCATTTCCAGACCCCCACTGACCAGATTCCCATTTCCAGACTCCAACTGACCAGATTCCCATTTCTAGACCCCCACTGACCAGATTCCCATTTCCAGACTCCAACTGACCAGACTCCCATTCCCAGATTCCCAATGACTAGATTCCCATTTCTAGACCCCTACTGACCAGATTCCCATTTCTAGACCCCCACTGACCAGATTCCCATTTCCAGGCTCCAACTGACCAGATTCCCATTTCTAGACCCCCACTGACCAGATTCCCATTTCCAGACTCACACTGACCAGATTCCCATTTCCAGACTCCCACTGACCAGATTCCCATTTCTAGACTCCCAATGACCAGATTCCCATTTCCAGACTTCCACTGACCAGACTCCCATTTCCAGACTCCCACTGACCAGATTCCAATTTCCAGACCCCCACTGACCAGATTCCCATTTCCAGACTCCCAATGACCAGTGGGGGTCTAGAAATGGGAATCTGGTCAGTGGAAGTCTGGAAATGGGAGTCTGGTCAGTGGGAGTCTGGAAATGGGAATCTGGTCATTGGGAGTCTAGAAATGGGAATCTGGTCAGTGGGAGTCTGGAAATGGGAATCTGGTCAGTGGGAGTCTGGGGGCGGCTGTAGCGCAGGAGGAAGAGCAGTTGTCCTTCAACTGGTAAGTTGGGGGATCAATTCCAGGCTTCCCCTGAAATGCCAAAGTGTCCTAGGGCAAGACACTGAACCCCAAACTGCCCCCCGATGTGCCTATTGGGGTATGAGTGTGTTGAGTGAGTGTGTGTGTGAATGGGTGAATGTGACAAGTAGTGTAAAGCGCTTTGAGTGGTCTGTATGACTAGAAAAGCGCTATAGAAGTACAAGTCCATTTACCATTTACCACTGACCAGATTCCCATTTCTAGACCCCCACTGACCAGATTCTTATTTCCAGACTCCAACTGACCAGATTCCCATTCCCAGATTCCCAATGACTAGATTCCCATTTCTAGACCCCTACTGACCAGATTCCCATTTCTAGACCCCCACTGACCAGATTCCCATTTCCAGGCTCCAACTGACCAGATTCCCATTTCTAGACCCCTACTGACCAGATTCCCATTTCCAGACCCCCACTGACCAGACTCCCATTTCCAGACTCCAACTGACCAGATTCCCATTTCTAGACCCCCACTGACCAGATTCCCATTTCCAGACTCCCACTGACCAGATTCCCATTTCCAGACTCCAACTGACCAGATTCCCATTCCCAGATTCCCAATGACTAGATTCCCATTTCCAGACTCCAACTGACCAGATTCCCATTTCTAGACCCCCACTGACCAGATTCCCATTTCCAGACTCCCACTGACCAGATTCCCATTTCCAGACTCCAACTGACCAGATTCCCATTCCCAGATTCCCAATCACTAGATTCCCATTTCTAGACCCCTACTGACCAGATTCCCATTTCTAGACCCCCACTGACCAGATTCCCATTTCCAGGCTCCAACTGACCAGATTCCCATTTCTAGACCCCCACTGACCAGATTCCCATTTCCAGACTCCCACTGACCAGATTCCCATTTCTAGACCCCCACTGACCAGATTCCCATTTCCAGACTCCAACTGACCAGATTCCCATTTCCAGACCCCCACTGACCAGATTCCCATTTCTAGACCCCCACTGACCAGATTCCCATTTCTAGACCCCCACTGAGCAGGTTCCCATTTCCAGACTTCCAATGACCAGATTCCCATTTCTAGACCCCCACTGACCAGATTCCCATTTCCAGACTCCCACTGACCAGATTCCCATTTCCAGACTCCCACTGACCAGATTCCCATTTCTAGACTCCCAATGACCAGATTCCCATTTCCAGACTCCCACTGACCAGACTCCCATTTCCAGACTTCCACTGACCAGATTCCCATTTCCAGACTCCCAATGACCAGATTCCCATTTCCAGACTCCCAATGACCAGATTCCCATTTCTAGACCCCCACTGACCAGATTCCCATTTCCAGACTCCAACTGACCAGATTCCCATTTCTAGACCCCCACTGACCAGATTCCCATTTCTAGACCCCCACTGACCAGATTCCCATTTCTAGACCCCCACTGACCAGATTCCCATTTTCAGACTCCCACTGACCAGACTCCCATTTCCAGACTCCCACTGACCAGATTCCAATTTCCAGACTCCCACTGACCAGATTCCCATTCCCAGATTCCCAATGACTAGATTCCCATTTCCAGATTCCCATTTCCAGACTTCCACTGACCAGACTCCCATTTCCAGACTTCCACTGACCAGACTCCCATTTCCAGACTCCCACTGACCAGATTCCAATTTCCAGACCCCCACTGACCAGATTCCCATTCCCAGATTCCCAATGACTAGATTCCCATTTCTAGACCCCCACTGACCAGATTCCCATTTCTAGACCCCCACTGACCAGATTCCCATTTCCAGACTCCAACTGACCAGATTCCCATTCCCAGATTCCCAATGACTAGATTCCCATTTCTAGACCCCTACTGACCAGATTCCCATTTCCAGACCCCCACTGACCAGATTCCCATTTCTAGACCCCCACTGACCAGATTCCCATTTCCAGGCTCCAACTGACCAGATTCCCATTTCTAGACCCCCACTGACCAGATTCCCATTTCCAGACTCCCACTGACCAGATTCCCATTTCCAGACTCCCACTGACCAGATTCCCATTTCTAGACTCCCAATGACCAGATTCCCATTTCCAGACTCCCACTGACCAGACTCCCATTTCCAGACTTCCACTGACCAGATTCCCACTTCCAGACTCCCAATGACCAGATTCCAATTTCCAGACTCCCAATGACCAGATTCCCATTTCTAGACCCCCACTGACCAGATTCCCATTTCCAGACTCCAACTGACCAGATTCCCATTTCTAGACCCCCACTGACCAGATTCCCATTTCTAGACCCCCACTGACCAGATTCCCATTTCTAGACCCCCACTGAGCAGGTTCCCATTTCCAGACTTCCAATGACCAGATTCCCATTTCTAGACCCCCACTGACCAGATTCCCATTTCCAGACTCCCACTGACCAGATTCCCATTTCTAGACTCCCACTGACCAGATTCCCATTTCTAGACTCCCAATGACCAGATTCCCATTTCCAGACTCCCACTGACCAGACTCCCATTTCCAGACTTCCACTGACCAGATTCCCATTTCCAGACTCCCAATGACCAGATTCCCATTTCCAGACTCCCAATGACCAGATTCCCATTTCTAGACCCCCACTGACCAGATTCCCATTTCCAGACTCCAACTGACCAGATTCCCATTTCTAGACCCCCACTGAGCAGGTTCCCATTTCCAGACTTCCAATGACCAGATTCCCATTTCTAGACCCCCACTGACCAGATTCCCATTTCCAGACTCCAACTGACCAGATTCCCATTTCTAGACCCCCACTGACCAGATTCCCATTTCTAGACCCCCACTGACCAGATTCCCATTTCTAGACCCCCACTGACCAGATTCCCATTTTCAGACTCCCACTGACCAGATTCCCATTTCCAGACTCCCACTGACCAGATTCCCATTTCCAGACTTCCACTGACCAGACTCCCATTTCCAGACTCCCACTGACCAGATTCCAATTTCCAGACTCCCACTGACCAGATTCCCATTCCCAGATTCCCAATGACTAGATTCCCATTTCCAGATTCCCATTTCCAGACTCCCACTGACCAGATTCCCATTTCCAGACTTCCACTGACCAGACTCCCATTTCCAGACTCCCACTGACCAGATTCCAATTTCCAGACCCCCACTGACCAGATTCCCATTCCCAGATTCCCAATGACTAGATTCCCATTTCTAGACCCCCACTGACCAGATTCCCACTTCCAGACTCCCAATGACCAGATTCCCATTTCCAGACTCCCAATGACCAGATTCCCATTTCTAGACCCCCACTGACCAGATTCCCATTTCCAGACTCCAACTGACCAGATTCCCATTTCTAGACCCCCACTGACCAGATTCCCATTTCTAGACTCCCAATGACCAGATTCCCATTTCCAGACTCCCACTGACCAGACTCCCATTTCCAGACTTCCACTGACCAGATTCCCACTTCCAGACTCCCAATGACCAGATTCCCATTTCCAGACTCCCAATGACCAGATTCCCATTTCTAGACCCCCACTGACCAGATTCCCATTTCCAGACTCCAACTGACCAGATTCCCATTTCTAGACTCCCACTGACCAGATTCCCATTTCCAGACTCCCACTGACCAGATTCCCATTTCTAGACTCCCAATGACCAGATTCCCATTTCCAGACTCCCACTGACCAGACTCCCATTTCCAGACTTCCACTGACCAGATTCCCACTTCCAGACTCCCAATGACCAGATTCCCATTTCCAGACTCCCAATGACCAGATTCCCATTTCTAGACCCCCACTGACCAGATTCCCATTTCCAGACTCCAACTGACCAGATTCCCATTTCTAGACCCCCACTGACCAGATTCCCATTTCTAGACCCCCACTGACCAGATTCCCATTTCTAGACCCCCACTGAGCAGGTTCCCATTTCCAGACTTCCAATGACCAGATTCCCATTTCTAGACCCCCACTGACCAGATTCCCATTTCCAGACTCCAACTGACCAGATTCCCATTTCTAGACCCCCACTGACCAGATTCCCATTTCTAGACTCCCACTGACCAGATTCCCATTTCCAGACTCCCACTGACCAGATTCCCATTTCTAGACCCCCACTGACCAGATTCCCATTTCCAGACTCCCACTGACCAGACTCCCATTTCCAGACTTCCACTGACCAGATTCCCATTTCCAGACTCCCAATGACCAGATTCCCATTTCCAGACTCCCAATGACCAGATTCCCATTTCTAGACCCCCACTGACCAGATTCCCATTTCCAGACTCCAACTGACCAGATTCCCATTTCTAGACCCCCACTGAGCAGGTTCCCATTTCCAGACTTCCAATGACCAGATTCCCATTTCTAGACCCCCACTGACCAGATTCCCATTTCCAGACTCCAACTGACCAGATTCCCATTTCTAGACCCCCACTGACCAGATTCCCATTTCTAGACCCCCACTGACCAGATTCCCATTTCTAGACCCCCACTGACCAGATTCCCATTTTCAGACTCCCACTGACCAGATTCCCATTTCCAGACTCCCACTGACCAGATTCCCATTTCCAGACTTCCACTGACCAGACTCCCATTTCCAGACTCCCACTGACCAGATTCCAATTTCCAGACTCCCACTGACCAGATTCCCATTCCCAGATTCCCAATGACTAGATTCCCATTTCCAGATTCCCATTTCCAGACTCCCACTGACCAGATTCCCATTTCCAGACTTCCACTGACCAGACTCCCATTTCCAGACTCCCACTGACCAGATTCCAATTTCCAGACCCCCACTGACCAGATTCCCATTCCCAGATTCTCAATGACTAGATTCCCATTTCTAGACCCCCACTGACCAGATTCCCACTTCCAGACTCCCAATGACCAGATTCCCATTTCCAGACTCCCAATGACCAGATTCCCATTTCTAGACCCCCACTGACCAGATTCCCATTTCCAGACTCCAACTGACCAGATTCCCATTTCTAGACCCCCACTGACCAGATTCCCATTTCCAGACTCCCACTGACCAGATTCCCATTTCCAGACTCCCACTGACCAGATTCCCATTTCTAGACTCCCAATGACCAGATTCCCATTTCCAGACTCCCACTGACCAGACTCCCATTTCCAGACTTCCACTGACCAGATTCCCACTTCCAGACTCCCAATGACCAGATTCCCATTTCCAGACTCCCAATGACCAGATTCCCATTTCTAGACCCCCACTGACCAGATTCCCATTTCCAGACTCCAACTGACCAGATTCCCATTTCTAGACCCCCACTGACCAGATTCCCATTTCTAGACCCCCACTGACCAGATTCCCATTTCTAGACCCCCACTGAGCAGGTTCCCATTTCCAGACTTCCAATGACCAGATTCCCATTTCTAGACCCCCACTGACCAGATTCCCATTTCCAGACTCCAACTGACCAGATTCCCATTTCTAGACCCCCACTGACCAGATTCCCATTTCTAGACTCCCACTGACCAGATTCCCATTTCCAGACTCCCACTGACCAGACTCCCATTTCCAGACTTCCACTGACCAGATTCCCACTTCCAGACTCCCAATGACCAGATTCCCATTTCCAGACTCCCAATGACCAGATTCCCATTTCTAGACCCCCACTGACCAGATTCCCATTTCCAGACTCCAACTGACCAGATTCCCATTTCTAGACCCCCACTGACCAGATTCCCATTTCTAGACCCCCACTGACCAGATTCCCATTTCTAGACCCCCACTGAGCAGGTTCCCATTTCCAGACTTCCAATGACCAGATTCCCATTTCTAGACCCCCACTGACCAGATTCCCATTTCCAGACTCCCACTGACCAGATTCCCATTTCTAGACCCCCACTGACCAGATTCCCATTTCTAGACCCCCACTGACCAGATTCCCATTTCTAGACCCCCACTGAGCAGGTTCCCATTTCCAGACTTCCACTGACCAGATTCCATGTGGTTTTCTGCCTGGTTAAACAAACCTTGGAGAAGCCAATGCTCCTGAAGCTGCACTGCTGACAAACTCGTACTGCCGGATCCAGTCCAACCCGGATTTTCCTGTTCTGAAAGGTTCTGTTCGCACTGACATGTTTCTCTCTGCTTTCCCCTGCATGGATTTCACCCATAGTTCTCCCAGGTGAGTCTTCTGCTGGTTTAGCTACATCTGCACGAAATTAAACCACCATTACAAAAGAAGTTGCCATTCTGTTAATAAAAGCAGAATATTATCCACTCGTATTTTATTCCCAGTAGAAGTTAAACAAGATGTCATGTTTAGACCCAGTTAATGTCCATTTCTGCCCCCTACGTACGTAAACCACTACATCAGTTTTAAACCTTGTCATACGTACTCATATGTCCATGTGTCTTTTAAGTCATGCAGCGGTTAAGTCAGTTCATCCTCTAGGAGGCTGTGCTGACTTTAGGTTTCTGACACCAGGTTCAGACACTGGTTGGAGGCAGAAATGCAACATCATACAACTACCTGACACTCAAACACTCCCGTCATCTTTATATTTGTCCTGGTTATCGTCGTCTTCTTCTTCCTTCTCCTCCTGTTCCTCTCTCTTCCCAGCTCTCTTGCCTAGCACTGCCCCCTGTGGTTTCCAGTGGTATTGCTGTTTGATGCATCAAGCGACAGATTGGAAAGATCCCAAAAACAAACCAAAAACTATATGAGTAAAAAGCACAGGCATTGGATGAAAGAGTCTGTCTGTGTCCAGTATAACTGGACCTTAAAGACCTTTACAAACACCTACTCGTCCAAATAATTCACACAGCATTGTTTTTTTATGGAATCAATGTTGAATCAATGCGAATGTTCACATCAGTGACGAAATTTCATCCAGCCATTTTGGGAGTTTCATTTTTGCAAACTGAGGTGTATTTTTTGTAATATTTCTGTCTAACAGATACACAATAGCCCAATCAGAGAAGGCGTGTTGACACTGGTACCAGAGCCAGTCGAGAGCTATGCAAGTCTCTTTTTGCCATATTTGTATCACCATGGCAACCATGGCTGAGCTTCTTATTTTTTCCTTCTTCTTCAAGCTAGAAACTAGCTGATAAAGCAGATCCTGAGACTTTCCCACAGACGTCCTGAAGTCCTGAAGTGGTCCAGTTTCAGGTCCTGGACTAATAAACAAGTCCTTGTAAATTCATTGCTTTGTTTTTTCTGGACGTGGAATCCATTTTTGTTTTTGAATGTTCATTTTAGCTCTGAAATACTTGAAATTTAATGTTGTTTGTTTACATCAGTCCTGGCCTGGTCTTTAGTCTCAGATTGGTGAAGTTGTTCCTATCTGAGAGACTGCCTCTCTAAGGTGCTCTTTTATGCCCAGTCATGTGACTGCATTAACCTGATTAGCTCTTAACTTGTTGCTTCAGATGTCTCTTTTCTATGGAGCCCAAAATCACAAGTATGCTTGTCTAATGCATACAGATATTCCTTCAGAATCTTCTGATCACATTCTACACTGTAGATGGTGGGATTTTTGAAATCAGAACATTTTGATTCATGTTTAGATCCAGTTTGGCTCAGATTGGTAAATCTTTCCATCTAAGAGACTCTGCCACCCTGAAATGCTCCCTTTTATACTCAGTTATATTGCCAACCTCGTCCCATTTGAACCAGTAAAAGTTCCTCCAGATGTTTTCCAGCCAGTTGTTGCTCCTATTCCAGCTGTTTACAGATGTGTTGCTGCATCAAATTAATATTTTCCATCAGATGATAAAATGCGTTCAGTTTCATCATGTGTTTATCTTCGACTGGGAAGTAAAGCTGCATGACTCGATTCTGTTTTTATAGTTTATAACTCTTTTAGAACCAGGGTTGCAACAGATGTGTGTGTGTGTGTGTGTGTGTGTGTGTGGGGTTCAGAACCAGGGTTGCAACAGATGTGTGTGTGTGTGTGTGTGTGTGTGTGTGTGTGTGGGGTTCAGAACCAGGGTTGCAACAGATGTGTGTGTGTGTGTGTGTGTGTGTGTGTGTGTGTGTGGTTCAGAACCAGGGTTGCAACAGATGTGTGTGTGTGTGGTTCATAATGTCTCTAAGAGTTATCCACAAACTAAATTTAATGTTTTCTAAGAGTAAACTTTAAACATTCATACTGATTTTTATTGGCCTCTGCTGTGAGAAAAGTCGCATTTGTAAAATTGTTTAAATGTTGTATTTCATGATAAAGCTGTGTGATGTCAGGATAGAGGAACGGTCATGTGTGTCCAATTGAACATGCATCCATGTTCATCTGAAGTTGTGGCACAAAAATAAATACTTTAGTAAAAAATATAAACTTATTGAATAAAAACGTTTTAAAATGCTTTCAATTCAGTTCAGCTGTATTTAAACCAGTTTCACAGACCTGGTCCATGTACAACCCAGGACCAGCAGGGATACACATCTGCCTGGACAGATATGATGGTGTCTTTCTTATAAACATGAGCTTTTTCTTATTTATATCTCACATTCCTTCCCACCTGACATAACAGAGACTAGACGGATCTGTCCAAATCACTGATCATGTGACCAAAGGCTCTTCAGCTTCATGATGGACACAAGACGACGGATACAGACCTGATCACATCTCTGTAACCGTTTATATAAACCAGACAGAGAGCAGATCCAGATCGACCGTGAAGTTCATCATCTGGTTCTGCAGAATCTGTTAATGTGGAAAAGGTGGACATGAGACCTACAGATCAGAGGGACACGGGACGTTGTGGACACTCAGGATGGAAACAAGCTAACCTGATAAATGATCTGTTGAACAGCTGATAACGTTCAGACTTTCTGTCTGCTGGTTCTTGTCCTCCATCTCAGACATCATGGCTGTTACCAGACCAGATGTAATAAAGTTAATCATTGCCATCATCCCTACCTTCAGAAATACTCCATCATTCAGCAAAGTTTAAGTTAAATTACTTCCTTATGAAGAGGATTTTGGTCACATGATCAGATTTATGTCGTCCATTTATCATATCATATCCTCCAAGCTGTTCCTGATAGAAAACAGTCGACTCGGATCCAGAACAAAGAAGCCAGACAGTTTAAAACACATTTTTATTTATAAGCAACTTTAAATCGATATACAAACAGGTGTTTGTACATGTGTAATTAGACTTAGTCCATAGGAGAGTCCATTTACTGATGTGTTCCTCAGGACCTCTCGGATGATCTCCAGTCTCCACCGATGATGTGTGTAAACGGACCGGAGGACAAGCTGTTCCGCAGCCAGAGTGCCGACATCACCCTGTCGGCTGAGAAGGAACGCATCAAGAAGATGCTCTCTGAAGGGTAACGCATCTGAACGCTTACATAAAACACACAAAACATACAAACCACACACTACATGCAAAACAAGAACCCTATAAATTACATTAAACTGAAGCACATAAAACATATGAAACACGTAAAATAAGAAACACGTAAAAAAGAACAAGAATACAGACAAAACACAAAAGAAGAACTGTATAAAACGACAAAAACACAAAACAAAACATGAAACAAGAAACACATCAAACAAGTAACACACAAAATACACAAAACAAGAAACATGAAAATACACAAAACAAGAAACTTGGGACGAAAATCCCACGACCTCGCTGCCGTGTGGACGAAAGCGAAAACGTGACGGTGAATTGGAGGTTTGAAACTCTGCAAGACAAACAGCAGCGTTGCACACAGAGCTCGCTTACATGATGTCTGCAGATTCTAACATCTCAAAACTGAAGTTTCTAGGTTTAAAAACTTTTTTGCAGCAGTTTTCAGATTGATAACAAGGTTTCTGACGTGTTTGGTAAACTACTGTGGTGGTACACGGAGCCGTATCTGAAAGTCTGAAAATGTGGACTTGAGAACAGCACGGCTGCAGCAACCGGTGTGAACGTGTGAGGCTGAAACTCTGAAATGTTCCACTTATGAAAACTAAAAATTCTAGAGCAAAATTCTGCTTGCAAAGCATTTTGTCATTTAGTCAGGATTCTACACATATTCAGTTTTCGTGGGATGAAGTTGCTCCATTTTACTTGACATCACCTGTTTCTGATTTCTTGGCTTTTTTGGAGTTCTATGTGATTTTATTTGTGAAGTCCTCAAGGACGCGAGGAGGCTGCCGTTCTGCTACTGACTCATAGCCAGCATCTCTCCATTCAGCCCTTTCAGTCGAGTGCTTTACCACCCTCTCAGTCCAGTTATTCTGACAGAAAGTGATCCTTGTTGGTTGCCATGGTAAATAGTTGCCAGGGGAACAACCTCAACAGCTTCCAAGATGCAGCGGAACATAACGGTGGCAAAGGAACAGAATTAGAGGAGTTTTATATTCATTTAATGGTTTAACTGCATTGGTATTAAAAAGTATACAGAAATGTTAAACGTTGAGTTTTTATTGGTCTTTACTGGTGTCTGCCATGTTGGTCAGGTCCACCATGCCTGGTCTGTGATACCAACAGGTGTATCCAGATCTGGCAGAGATGTGGAGTCAGTTCATGGACAGTCGTTGGGTTTGTAGAAAAAGACGGTGTGTTTGGTCCGATATGTCCTCTACGGACCTGCCGTTGCAGGTCTTTCTAGCTGCTGAAGCAGCTCAGAGGCTGAAAACCAGGTCAGCAGTATTTCATCACAAAGTCTGGGCAGCGGTTCAGATACAGCTTACTTCACACAACATCCAGCTTGACCCTAAACTGGTTAAAGGAAACAGTTTAAATCTGCTGGATCTGCATGTTTACCATCACCACTTCCAGCTCTTACCAGCATTCTGCTTTACGTCATCAGTGTGACCTCACCTGTGAATCCAAATTTGACCAACTAAAGTTTAAACTCAATAGATCCTGCTGAATGCAGGGTTCTCTAGCATTAACTTCTCAGTAGATGTACTGGAAGCTGTGCAGAAGTCTCCTGTCAAACTTATCATCTATGTACCTTGGGAAGCAGGGGGATAGCAAAGCCTTCTGATCAAAGATGCTGATCTCTGGCTGCCTCACTAAAAAGTAATGATGTGACTCTTCCTGCCCTCTGATCAAACCAAACCTTTACTTTTCTCCCTGGTCTCTTCCTCAACCTTCACACTGGAAAAAAACTGTGACACATGAATACAGTTCCAAAGTACCCTGGTTAGTTGAAACAGCAGCCACAGTACAACTTTCAAAATGAAAAATTAATTTTTTCTCCCAAACTGAAATGATGTTACCTTTAAAAACTTACAGCTATTATACTCCAAATAATTTGAAATGGCCCAATTCAGATTTCAAATACCTGTTGCTGTGTGAGATGAAAATTATCAAAGACCATGGCCCTCTCAACCAGAAGGAAGGGCGAGTCCATCTGAAGCCGGGAGCTTGAGAACAAGTTGGACAGAGGAGTGGGCAGGTCCAGCAGCATCACCTTCGGGATGAACCTGAAAGAGAGGAACAGAGGAAAAAGAGAGAAAATGAATAAACCACGACTTGGAGGAAATGCAAAGGAAACACTTTAAGTTCTGATCTGTCTGACCTGTAGGAGTGTTCCTCTGAAACAGACAGGATCGCACTTCTTTTGGGCTTGGACTCCTGCTTCTCGCTGTCATGTAGCATGTCCAGAAATCTCTGGCACTCTTCATCTGATGGTGTGATGTCAGGACCAGGAGCTGGAGTCTGGCGGGGCTCTTGATGGGAAAAGCGGATGTTGCGTAGCTCTTCATATGGAACTCCACTCACAGATGCGCTACTCGGCTGAGTCCAAGCACAGGGCTTCTGCGTGCAGGCCTGTCCACTTCTCACCTCAACAGCAGCCACCACTGAATACATGAAGGCTGCCGCATGAGAACACACCTCTCCCAGGCCTGCTTTACAGGTGCAGTGAGCCATGACTACGGTCCCACCCTCCTGCACCGTGATCCAGGGATGTGTGGGGGTCAGACTCAGAACGTTTTACCTGAAGTTTACAACACCCACACAAACACAAGAAGAAGAAAAGGTTTAGTGTTCCAGCAAGAACACCGGCTTTTGATTATGTTCAGTGTTCAGATAATCAGAGTATTATTTGGGTATTTCAACATCAATTATAACAAAACAATTAAGGAATAAATAAATAAATGCCCCGCTACTTTTAAGGCTGTTTTTTTCACGCAGCAAACTAAGGCGCTTGTAAATTAACACAGCGAGACAAAAAGAGATGGTAAACGTAACTTTCCCAGTTGTAACCAAATATTAAGCCAGCAAAACAGTGAATGAAGACGTACCTTTCCTGTGATGAAGAAAAGACTTTTGTCCATCAGATGGTGAAGTTTGGCATCAGTTACCCATCCTGATGTAAAGTAGCGGTAGGCTACTGACATTTTTTCCTCGGACAGTCGATGGCGCTACGTCCTAAAGAAATGCGTGAGGTCAGTGAAACCCATGAATAGCGGTGAAAGAAAAAAAACTGACATAGTGGTTAGCACTGTGGCCTCACAGCAAGGTTGCTGGTTCGATCCTTGGTTGGGGAGGGGTTTGGTCAGTGACCTTTCTGTGTGGAGTTTGCATGTTCTCCCTGTGTATATGTGGGTTCTCCAGCTTCTTTCCAAAGACATGCATGTTAGGTATACTGGTTACTTGAAATTGCCTCCAGGTGTGAGTGGTGGTTTGTCTCTGTGTGGCCCTGCGATGGACTGGTAACCTGTCCAGGGTGTACCCTGCCTTTTGCCCAAAGACTGCTGGGATAGGCTCCAGCTTCTCCGCTTCCCCAGTTAGGGGAATGAATGTTTCGATGGCAAATGGAGAAGAAGTTACCGCTTCTCTCCAGCAGGGGGCGACATTTTCTCATCCGTTTAGGAAAACACGTGAACAGAAGACGGAGAACGGTGGCAGCCTGCAGAGATAAATCCTCCACATGTTAAATCAGAAGTCTGGAAACGTTTTGGATGTTTAGCTCTGAAGGGAAAAGCAGAGCTGGACATGTGGAAAGCTGTAAACTCTGTAAAGCACATGTGGCGTCCTGCGGTAACACGACTAACGTTACCGCCCACCTAGCAAGACGCCATCCTGAGGTAAATGCAGAGCTAGCAGCCAAACGTAGCGCAGCAGGAAGACAACAGACACTCAAACCAGAACTTTTATACGCAGTTCCAGCTTCTGGAACAAGAGTAGAAGTTCAGAGAGCTGCTTCAGATTTATTACTGCTGAAAAAATCTTACAAACTGACACAGTTGATGTTTTTATGGGAGAAATCTGTAGTCTGTAAACATCATGTAGCTTTTTTATAGTCTGATGTTTAAAAAGCAAAATAAAAATGGTCATTATTGAGGATTTGCATTTTAAATTGAATAAAAAAAAAATCTAAATGAGAGAAAAGTGTATTGTCCCAACCCTACAATTCAAGGCTTGTTTGTTTATTAGACAAACAGTCCTTTGTTTTGTAGAGAAAATAAATGATTTAAAACACAACTCACACTGAAGGGTAAACACACAGAAAGACCAGGAACAAGTCGAGTTGTTCCGTATGAATCATAGATCAGGACTCAACCTTATTTATATTTCTTTATCAAATGCATAGGAGCAAAGTGCTTTACAAAGCAAAGAGACTAACAGATAATAGTGATTAAAGCCAGAAAATATAAGTTTCCTATGATGAGCAACCAATCAGAACTGAGCGAAGTCTGTTGCGTTGCAGTGTGTCATGTGATCTGTTTGTGTCTTCAGGTCGGTCTGTGACATGAACCTGGAGGCTGAGCTCTTCACTCTGCAGGACAGCAACTCCAAGCTGGTGGCGGCTCTGCACGAGGCTAATGCTAACGTGGAGCAGTGGAAGAAGCAGCTGGTGGCATATCAGGAGGAGACCGACAGACTCAGAGAGCAGGTTGGCTTCAACGCTCAGCAGAGTTTCTGGGTTTTAAACATGCAGGAGTTTACAGAAACACACAAACCAAAGCATGGAAAACAGTTCAGTTCTGATTAGTTAAAATATTTTATCTGAGTAGCTTCATTCATCATCAGTCATTTCTATCATCATCGTACCTCCACCAGACCCGTCGAGGTCCGGGTTCTGGGAAGGACCAGTACCTCCACCGGACCCGTCGAGGTCCGGGTTCTGGGAAGGACCAGTACCTCCACCGGACCCGTCGAGGTCCGGGTTCTGGGAAGGATCCGTACCATTTGTAGCATTAATCGATTTAATCGATTATTTTGAATTTGCTGTTTATGAAGACTTATTTTTATAAAAATTTGGATTTTTTTTTGCATCACCTTTTGGGCTTCCGTACCTTATAGTGACGTCAGCGCACTCCCGTTGGTTTCCCACAGAAACGCACATGGCAGCTAGCAACGAACAACAAGTGCCCCCTCTGCGTTTCCATTACATTTTTTTGCAAAATAAAAACGATATTTGTACGTTTCGACAAACAATTGTGATTTGCAGATGTTTTCATTGAACAATGTTCAGCACATTAGCATGAAGTGTCGTAAAATCTCGTTTCGTGAGATTTTACAAACATTGCGGTTAATGCAGAGTGGGCACGTAGCGTTATTTTAGGGTTTTCTACTTGCTGCGGAGAATTTGCTTTGAATTTTTGAAGCTTTTCTCCCTCACTTTCCAATTCCTCGGCTGACTGCAATAAAAACATTTTTGAAAAAGAATAACTTTTTACTTTTGTAATTTATTAATATTTTTTTCTTTACAGTAAGGGGAAAAAAATAAATTAAAATCTGAAATCAGATTTGGTTTTAAAAAACTTTAGTTTAAAAGACTAAAGTTTTTCTAAAACTAAATTTTTCGGCCATATCGCCCAGCCCTACTCTTTTAGGAACAAACTCATCAGTTTGGGTCGGCTGCTCATCTTTTAGTGAATTATCCTGCTCTGAAAAACGTCTGCTACCGTCTTCCTCCATGTTTGTTTATATATTGCAGCGTGCCGTAAAGCGCACCTTAACGTAAAATACTGCAGTAAAGCAGTTCATGGTGGCGTAAACAATCGAGCCTCATATGAAACAACAGACATTTTCTCTCGTCCAGAGAATATATTTCGTCATATCGCCCAGCCTTAATGCACCCACGCTTACGTGTGAATTCATTCTGGTCCATTTATAATCTATGTCCTCAGTAACACCTGATCGCAGGTTAATATGTGTTGCCGTCGCCACGCAGACTGTAAATCTATCGCTTTTATGCGGTGTCTATGGTAACCTGCAGGGTGAAAGCTGATGGTCAGAACAGGCATAGCTCTGTAACGGCGCCAGACGTTGAGGTTGCTGTACGGCAAGCCAAAAGGAAACTCGACCATCTCTTTAAATGACATCATACTGGTTTATACTGGCTCAAAGCAGGAGTTTTAAACTGTTGTGGACTGCAGCTTTTGCATATTTCCTGCTCCAACATAACTGACTCAGATGAGTTATTGTGCAGAACTTTTAATGCTCAGATCTCTGAATCACACTTACCAGTTTAGTCTCTGTCAACAGAAGACTTTCTGTAGGTGAGAAGCTTGTTTCCACTGGACCAGAACTGTCTGAGGAAAGGGACCAGTTGGCTGAAAATGGTTCAAGTCTCCGGGGGGGTGTAAGAGGGAAAAAGGTTTGTAGGACAGCAGTATCCTACTTTCAATGCCCCAGTTAGGAAAAAATGAAAAATCACCACAGGGAGCTGGCAACCATTCTTATTTCTGTCTCTTTCGCTTTGCGGTCTCTACGTATTTACAGCAGCACATAATCCGTCCTGCTGCGGGACTCCAGAACTCTCTGAACCGTGTACCTGGTTCCTCTTTTCAGGTCCAGTTCTGAGGAACGTTTCAATCATTCGTCCCTGCTCTCATATTTCCATGCTTCTTCTACGTTGCCATGGGTACTGTCAGTTCATCTGCTAGTGGGCGGTGCTGAGTTCAGAGCTCAATTCCACCGTCTGACATCGGTTGTTAGCGGTAATGCTAATGCTACGTGTGTTAACTACCATCAACAAGCTTTCCACCAGTCAGAGAGATTAAACTGTCAGTCCAATCAGGAGCAACCAGAGACCAGAAAAGAAGAAAAATAGGCTGAAATTAGACCAGGACAACAGGAGGAGGATGTACCTGGTGTAAACCTAAATCTGGTCTAACAGATGTTTATTTGCGTATTGTTTCCTAGGTAGCGGAACTAGAGGCCCACGGAGGTCAAGGGCCCAGCGATTTACTCAAGGATGAGCTGACTCAGTCCCTGGAGGAGCTGGAGGCCTTGCTGAAGGCCAAGGACGAGGTTGGACGAGTTCTGTTGTCAGATGATGGAGAATAATCCAGGAAATCCTGATCCATCGTGGTAAAACAAACCCTGTAACCAGTTCCTGGTTTCTTTTCAGGAAATCCACATTTTACAAAGCAAGAAAGCAGAATACCACGAGATGGAGCACGACAGGGACGAGGCCATGCACAGGCTGAGGGTAGGAGCACCTCATGATTCATACATGAAATACGATATGATTAATAAATCAAACTGATTTCTGGGTGAATTTAAACCAGCAACTTAACAAAACTATTATTATAAACTTTTGTTGCCTCTAAGCAAAATATTTATTTACCAAGTATGCCTGGTCATGCATATCATGTTGCCTATTTAATTTTTCTCCATTTATTTACTATTTTCTCAGCCAATTCATTTGATTTAATGAACAAAAATTTCTAGCAAATTGCTATTCATAAAATTTGATTTTTTCTTATTTCATTCATTTAAATTTTAACCTTGTTTTGTAAAAGAGGCAAAAATGTTAAGTTTTTTTTTTACTTAGACTCAAATTTCTTTGCCCTTGAATGGATTGTTCTGCAATATCTTCTATTTCTTGTATATAAATGAGGTGGGACCTTAACACGTTAATTACAATAAATCACTTACAGAAATCAATGCGCGGAAAAAATAAGCAAATTTAACTGCAGGATGTTTGTGGGTGTAAGTTTCCTGGTACACCGATAACACAGATGCACTGTGTTATCGGTGTTATCGGTATTTTTAGCCATGCTTCAGACCCTTCAGAGAGTCTGTTTAAAAACAGCAACCATCAAGTCGAGCTTCTTCTTCTGGTGTTATCGGGACATTAAAAGTTTTCTCTTCTTTATTAGCAGGAGATGTGAAGTCCCTTCCCTCCCCCGCTACACATATGTAGCTCGGTCCTCACCGTAGACTGTATATAAAGATGGGCGGAGCCTCCATGACGCCACCCGTAGGTTTCTTAAGAGCTGAATTGAAGCTCATTGGGCGGTTTCTTCCGTCGCCATCTTGGCAGTATCACACATTTCGTCTCTCTGGGAAAATACAAATATGGGCAAAGAGGTGGACACACCCCTAAATATGCTGAATTTAAAAGATTAAACTACTTCTTACTGGAGGAGTTAGAAAAATATTCACTCCCTCCACAGTTGTCAATGAAGGTAAACCTGACCTATCCCCCTGAAGCTGGGATAGGTAGTGTTGGGGAGATAGCAGGATGTGAAAGTGGCGCCTCCCCCTGCATTGGCCCCTCCCCCTGTCTTGGCTCCTCCCCCTCTGGTTCTGCTCCTTGTGTGATTCAAGGCTTTTTTATTCGCAGCTTTTTCCACCAAAGATTTTCTCTTTCTCGGCTGTTTAGCAGGAGGAGGCAAATAAACCGAGTCGGGTCGGGAAATCCTTCCTGCATTTTCTCAGCCATGTTTTCCTTCCGAGTTTCTTCTTCACTACTTTGTATTTTCATCCTAACACGCTGTTTATATGCAGGGTGTAGCTATCAGGTATGTTCTGCTGGAGGGGGAGGAGGGGAGCCGGGAGAAGAAGCTTACGGAATCTAAGAAATGAACAACTTCATTTGGGTCGGAACGTTTGGATTGGTCAGAGTTTTTACAGATTTACAGTAAACTGAGGGGTCTAACTATATTTCTTACTGTTCATCATTACAGAATGTATAGACTACTATCGGGACGAGGAACCACTTCACCCAGAGGAACATGTCTCTGAGCAACATTACCTACTAGAGATTTAAACCTAAAATGTTTACCAGGCTGTAAACATGTTTATTTCTACTGTAAACATGTTTATTTCTGCTGTGAAGTTGGTCTTTTTAACACGGGAGTCTATGGGATTTGTTACGTTTTGGTGCCCTTATTGCATGACAGGGGAACTGCAGTTTTAGGCACGTCCGCGTTGGCTTCACTTTTAACCGCCAGAGGTTGCTGCTTGGTCCTCATGCAGCTCCACGCTGTTGACACTAATTGATCCTGTCCTAGTTTACTATTTAACGAAGTGTGGATGACAACATTTATAAAGGTAAAATTATTGTAATTTAATGTTGTTCTAACTGGAGAACAGCTGGAGCTGTTAGTTGAAATAACTCTAACTTTGGGTCTGTTCAGATTTCTTTTTTCTGTTTTAAAAGTTAAATGCAATTTTCTAGACATAAAGGAGCTTTAGTTTACAATATGAATCTCTTTTTCTATTATTTAATTTAACCATCCCATGAAATTACTTTAAATGAAAAAAATATTGCTTTTTTGGGCAAATATTATTATTATGCGACAAAAATGCGATTAATCACGAATAATTCATTACAAAGCCTGTAATTTAATAGATTTTTTTAAATAGATTTATTGCACATTTGTCACAACATTTTTATGTTTATCTGAGGTTATATTTATCTCTGTTTCATGTTCTGATACATAAAACCTGAGGAATTAACTAAGTACTTTCTGTATTTAGTCCCTTTCTCACATCTCAGCGGCTTTGTCTGGCACGTTGACAGAATGGCTGCTGTTGTCAGCACCTGAATAAGGCATGTTAACAACGATCAACTGTGGGAAGTGAATTGCCGTTACGATGCAGTATCTTAGATCATAATCTCCTTATCATTAAAGTCAGATGTTTCCAGCTGTTCCAGTCGCAGATCGTCTGCTGGAAGTTTCTACATCTGTCATGAATTTATAAACTACTGATGATTAAATGTTCCTGCAGACATTTTACAAACGGCAGCTGCACTCTCATGCTCGTCATTTAGAAGTATAAATCATCTGTTTATCTGTCTGGATTCATTCATATATTTATGTGGAAGTATACAAGATCAACTCATCACCTGGTTTCAGTAAAAGAAGCAGTAAAATATGCGTCACAGCCCTATTAATTCCGTTTTATTTTTTCCTAAATTCTGTTTTTTCCATTTTAATTTTTGGAAATTCCATTTTTTCCATTATGTTTTTTGGGAATCCCACCTTTTCTTTCTTTTTTTTTTCTTTTTACTCCTATTTTACTTTCAAAGACATTGTTTTTTTTTTTATTTAAATAACTATAATTTACACAAATTAAATAAAAATGTACTTTAAATTTATTGAGGTGACAGACAAGACATGTCCTAAATACAGTACATTAAAGTGCATCAAAAACAAGCACTAAGTTATGGAGTTATGTGGTTTGAGAAACTGTTGAGCAGTTGCATGGAGACAACATCCACCAGCAAGTTTTGGTTTTTAACTCCTGTGATAAAAGAAGATGAAAACATTAATTTACACATGTAATACTAAATGTGTTTTATTTATTGATGTTAATTATTATTAGTAATAAGAATAATATCAATTGTATGGCTGTTCAGATTATTTTTATTTGATTATAATTTTATTATATTTTATTTTGAACATGTAATTTTAAAAAGTATCAGTTAAAAAAAAAAGAAAAAATAGGGAAAGTAAATGGGCAACATTTTACTTCTATTACAATTTGATTTACATGTTCAGAAAGTAATGCCTTTTATTCTAATTGTATGTGCATGTCAGTCAGATTCCCACATTGGATGAGTTTTATTTTTTCTTTTTTATGCATAATCTATTAATTATCATAATTTTTTTTAGAAAACCTACATTCAGTCATCTTATTATATTGTTATTGCATCGTGCTTTTCCTTGTTCTCGACGTGGCTTTTGGACACGATGTCACTGCGTGTATTTTTACTTTTCAACGGAGTGTTGACAGAATCTGCAAAACATCAGTTCACCTGACACAGAAAAGTCGTTGGTGAACTGCTCGGTCGGTTACCGACCGAGGTAAAGTTAGTTTGATGTTTGATATTCAACAGATATTCGGACACCCAGTCTCCCGACCCGAAGCCACCTCGTCGTGGGGTTAAGATGCACGATGCAACGGTCTTCTTAACTTCATACCTTCCATCTATATTTGAACACACAGTCTCCTCGTAATGAATTGCCGACCCTAAGCTGCTTTGTCGTGGGGTTGTGACAGCAAATTTCACCGCAGCGGTCTTCACCACCGGCGGATAGTTAGGGACCGTCAACAAATTAACCATGGCAGAATTTAAACAACTATCTCCGCAACCACTGGGGCTATGAATGTCAAAACAATTTTAAACAGTTTACGATTTATCTGTGAGTGCTACACTGCCTTTATTTTCTCCATTTTCATCTAGTCCTATTTTATATGAATTTTTAATCAATTCAAACATCAATAGGTTTTTACTCACATGACTTACACACCTAAAATCACTGCCTAATTACTAGTCCAGTCCTGCCACACATTGCACAGCCTTTATTTTCCTCATTTTCATCTTGTGGGATTTTATATGAATTTTTTAAGATCTCAAAGTTCAATAGCTTTTTAGTCATGTGACCTACACACTTCAAACACTGCCTAATGGTTCAGCTAGTCCTGCCACATGTTGCACAGCCTTTATTTTCCTTGTTTTCATTCTGTAGTATTTTATATGAATTTTTTAAGATTTCAAAGTTCAATAGCTTTTTAGTCATGTGACCTACACACTTCAAACACTGCCTTAATGGTTCAGCTAGTCCTGCCACATGTTGCACAGCCTTTATTTTCCTTGTTTTCATCCTGTAGTATTTTATATGAATTTTTTAAGATTTCAAAGTTCAATAGCTTTTTAGTCATGTGACCTACACACGTCAAACACTGCCTAATGGTTCAGCTAGTCCGGCTGTTGCCGAGGCAAAAACTCGGGCATGGGAGGAGTTCGGCGAGGCCATGGAGAAAGACTTCCGGACGGCTTCGAGGAGATTCTGGTCCACCATCCGGCGGCTCAGGAGGGGGAAGCAGTGCTCCATCAATACTGTGTACAGTGGAGGTGGGGAGCTGCTGACCTCAACTCGGGACGTTGTGGGTCGGTGGAGGGAATACTTCGAAGACCTCCTACCAACACTTCTTCCCATGAGGGAGCAGAGCTGGTGGACTCAGGGGTGGACTGTCCTATCTCTGGGGCTGAAGTCGCTGAGGTGGTCAAAAAGCTCCTTGGCGGCAAGGCCCCGGGGGTGGATGAGATCCGCCCGGAGTTCCTTAAGGCTCTGGATGCTATGGGGCTGTCCTGGCTGACACGCCTCTGCAGCATCACGTGGACATCGGGGGCAGTACCGCTGGATTGGCAGACTGGGGTGGTGGTCCCTCTTTTTAAGAAGGGGGACCGGAGGGTGTGTTCCAATTACAGGGGAATCAAACTCCTCAGCCTCCCTGGTAAGGTCTATTCAGGGGTCCTGGAGAGGAGGGTCCGCCGGATAGTCGAATCCCGGATTGAGGAGGAGCAGTGTGGTTTTCGTCCTGGTCGCGGAACAGTGGACCAGCTCTATACCCTCTTTGGGGTCCTGGAAGGGGGCATGGGAGTTTGCCCAACCAGTCTACATGTGCTTTGTGGACCTGGAGAAGGCATTCGACCGTGTCCCCCGGGGGCTCCTGTGGGGGGTACTCCGGGAGTATGGGGTACCGGACCCCCTTGTACGGGCTGTCCGGTCCCTGTACGACAGGTGTCAGAGCTTGGTCCGCATTGCCGGTAGTAAGTCGGATTCGTTTCCAGTGAGGGTTGGACTCCGCCAAGGCTGCCCTTTATCACCGATTCTGTTCATAACTTATATGGACAGGATTTCTAGGCGCAGCCGAGGGGTTGAGGGGATCCGACTTGGTGGCCTCAGGATTGGGTCCCTGCTTTTTGCGGATGACGTGGTCCTGTTGGCTTCGTCTGGTCGTGATCTCCAGCTCTCGCTTGAGCGATTCGCAGCCGAGTGTGAAGCGGCTGGGATGAGAATCAGCACCTCAAAATCTGAGACCATGGTCCTCAGCCGGAATAGGGTGGATTGCCCTCTCCGGGTCGGGAGTCAGGTCCTGCCTCAAGTGGAGGAGTTTAAATATCTCGGGGTCTTGTTCACGAGTGAGGGAAGGATGGAGCTTGAGATCGACAGACGGATCGGTGCGGCGTCTGCAGTAATGCGGGCTCTGCGCCGGTCTGTTGTGGTGAAGAAGGAGCTGAGCCAGAAGGCGAAGCTCTCGATTTATCAGTCGATCTACGTTCCTACCCTCACCTATGGTCATGAGCTGTGGGTCGTGACCGAAAGAACGAGATCTCGTATACAGGCGGCTGAAATGAGTTTCCTCCGCAGGGTGGCCGGGCTCTCCCTTAGAGATAGGGTGAGGAGCTCGGTCATCCGGGAGGGGCTCAGAGTAGAGCCGCTGCTCCTTCCCATCGAGAGGAACCAGTTGAGGTGGCTCGGGCATCTGGTCAGGATGCCTCCTGGACGCCTCCCTGGTGAGGTGTTCCAGGCACGTCCCTCTGGGAGGAGACCCCGGGGAAGACCCAGGACACGCTGGAGGGATTACATCTCTCGGCTGGCCTGGGAACGCCTCGGGATCCCCCCCGCAGAGTTGGCAAATGTGGCTGGGGAGAGGGAAGTCTGGGCTTCCCTGCTTAGGCTGCTGCCCCCGCGACCCGACCCCGGATAAGCGGCAGAAGATGGATGGATGGATGGATGGAATATAATGCATAAATATGCAATAATTATATGATATACTGGTAAGCTCATACAATAGAAAAATGCTGAAATATAGACAAATAAATAAAATAAATAGTTAAATAAAAGAGATAAATAAAAATAAAATGAATAAAAAAATATCAGCACTTGTTGTGCAATTAGTGTGTTGAGGTAGTGAGGTCACATGACTAAAAAGCTATTGAACTTTGAAATCTTAAAAAATTCATATAAAATAACCCAAGACGAAAACAAGGAAAATAAAGGCTGTGCAACATGTGGCAGGACTAGCTGAACCATTAGGCAGTGTTTGAAGTGTGTAGGTCACATGACTAAAAAGCTATTGAACTTTGAAATCTTAAAAAATTCATATAAAATACTACAGGATGAAAACAAGGAAAATAAAGGCTGTGCAACATGTGGCAGGACTAGATGAACCATTAGGCAGTGTTTGAAGTGTGTAGGTCACATGACTAAAAAGTTATTGAACTTTGAAATCTTAAAAAATTCATATAAAATAACCCGAGGTGAAAATGGAGAAAATAAAGGCTGTGCAACATGTGGCAGGACTAGCTGAACCATTAGGCAGTGTTTGACGTGTGTAGGTCACATGACTAAAAAGCTATTGAACTTTGAAATCTTAAAAAATTCATATAAAATACTACAGGATGAAAACAAGGAAAATAAAGGCTGTGCAACATGTGGCAGGACTAGATGAGCAATTAGGCAGTGTTTGAAGTGTGTAGGTCACATGACTAAAAAGCTATTGAACTTTGAAATCTTAAAAAATTCATATAAAATACTACAGGATGAAAACAAGGAAAATAAAGGCTGTGCAACATGTGGCAGGACTAGCTGAACCATTAGGCAGTGTTTGAAGTGTGTAGGTCACATGACTAAAAAGCTATTGAACTTTGAAATCTTAAAAAATTCATATAAAATAACACAGGATGAAAAGAAGGAAAATAAAGGCTGTGCAACATGTGGCAGGACTAGCTGAACCATTAGGCAGTGTTTGAAGTGTGTAGGTCACATGACTAAAAAGCTATTGAACTTTGAGATCTTAAAAAATTCATATAAAATCCCACAAGATGAAAATGAGGAAAATAAAGGCTGTGCAATGTGTGGCAGGACTGGACTAGTAATTAGGCAGTGATTTTAGGTGTGTAAGTCATGTGAGTAAAAACCTATTGATGTTTGAATTGATTAAAAATTCATATAAAATAGGACTAGATGAAAATGGAGAAAATAAAGGCAGTGTAGCACTCACAGATAAATCGTAAACTGTTTAAAATTGTTTTGACATTCATAGCCCCAGTGGTTGCGGAGATAGTTGTTTAAATTCTGCCATGGTTAATTTGTTGACGGTCCCTAACTATCCGCCGGTGGTGAAGACCGCTGCGGTGAAATTTGCTGTCACAACCCCACGACAAAGCAGCTTAGGGTCGGCAATTCATTACGAGGAGACTGTGTGTTCAAATATAGATGGAAGGTATGAAGTTAAGAAGACCGTTGCATCGTGCATCTTAACCCCACGACGAGGTGGCTTCGGGTCGGGAGACTGGGTGTCCGAATATCTGTTGAATATCAAACATCAAACTAACTTTACCTCGGTTCTGTACCGACGGGTTATTGTTGAGTTCCGCAGTTTTTTCACTGACGAAGCGAGAGTAGCGTTCAGCCGCTTCGCCATGCTTGCCCTGTTTTGAAGAGGCAGGGGAAGGGGGGGGGCTCTGTCAGTGGAAGCGGCTTGTTGTGCCACCAGATTTCTTTGCCTCCATGCAGTTTTCTCCAGACAAACGTTCCTTCTCCACACGGAAACAGTTTTGCTATCAAATTAAGTAAACTTCCGTGATGTTCCGCGTTAAAAAAAAAAAAAAGTTTTAATTGGCCAATTCCGCGATTCCGTGATGGCGGAAAGTATAGGGCCCTATAAAACCCCCAGATTCACCTGTTCTCTCATCACCCCGTTCATCTTTACTTCTGCTCACATAAAGTCCAAACTGACGCAGGATCAGCCAGAAGCAGCCGCTGATATCACTGCTCCGAGGATGAAAACATGTCTCCAGCAGCTCAATCATTTAGTCCGCATGTCTTCTCTGGAAGCTAATCTACGTCTCGTGTCCTCCTCAGGAGATGGAGATGCGCAACTCGGAGTTGGAGCGCCGCATCCAGAACACGGAGCAGAACCTCAGCAACGCCCTGGAGGAACGGGATCGCGTGGATTCTGAGATCCACAGGGCGATAGAGATTCTGGACATCAAGATCTTTGACCTGAACGACCTGCGGCAGAGCCTTGTTAAACTGATTGACAAATAAAGAAATGGGAGGGTAGAAAAGTAGGTGAGAGGAAACAGAGCGGCCAGGGTTAGATTAGGCCTGGCTACGGCAGGCTGGAGCTGTTTCCTGTCCTCTTCAAGCACAGCAACTCCTCTGGGTGCAGGAGGGTTACTGCATATCTGTGTTGAAGCAGTGGCTGTGCTGCAGCCACACATCCCTGGTAGTGTTCTTATGCTTCATGTTGCTTTCAACGGTGACATTCAATGCAATAAACCCACTTTAAGGTAAGTGCTTGACCATGCTAGATGTTTAAACTGGTGCTTGTGGTTTTCATAGATCTGACTTTTGTAAACAAATTGAAAATGCAGTAAGAATATCATTAAGAGGCCTTGTTTTTCATCTTTATAAGGAACAATTTCATACATACATGTAGGAAGAAGAGCAGTTCTCAGTTAACGCAAAAACTTTACAACACATTAGGAAACTGAAGTTTAGACTTTCCATGTTTAAGGTCCTGCATAAAATATAAGTATTACTGAGTAAATAAGGTCATTTCATTCTGATCATCTTGTAGTAATGTGTGACTTAATAACGGAGAGGAACTGTGTGGTGTTAGTGACTGATTTTAGAGTAAAACATACTGAAAACAAGCAACAGATCTGAATTCTGACACCAAAGATCAGCGGAGTGAGTAACGAGTCCATTAGCTTGTTATTACGGCATCTTTATGTAGGGTAAGCAGAACTATTTACAACCCTAACTCTGAAACGGCTGCAAAACAGCTCTGAGTAAAATGTAGATAAAAAGAATTTCCCCTCCCAGTGGAAGGTAAGCAACATTTCAGATCAGGAGGAGTCTCTGTATGCCTGGGACAAGGCTGCATGGGCACAGAAAAGACATCTGGAGGAATCCAATCAGGTTAATTATCTGCAGGTCAGTCACATGGTTGGCCATGAAAGAGCACCTCAGAGAGGCAGAGTCTCTCAGACGGACAGAGTTGTGGTTGTAATTCTTCTGTAAGCTAGAGTAATAAGACTTTGTTCATAGGTAGCATATTTTAGGCATTATGTCAGTAATGATCTAGTTAGGGAAAAGAAACTAACTCAGTTTGAGAGTTTTAGGCGAAGCTTTACTGGTTCAGCCTTATAGTAAACTACCTTCAAGCGATAGCTCCACATTTCCATCAGCCATCTGCTGTGACCTGGTGCGGTGCAAGGAAAGACCTTTTTCTGCCTTTAGCTGTGGACAATAAGCCATCAGGCCTTGAGAGTGGCTGAACCACTGGATAAGATGCTACATCTGCATGACTGTTTTAAAGCCTTACTCTTTAAGGATGGTTGTGAGCGGCGACGACCTCTCGGCGTCTGACACTGATGTTAGACTGGAAATAAAAGCAAAAAAAAAACCAAGTCAATCCTGAAGGCTTTTTTTGTTTGATTTTCTTTATCTTCAGTGAATCACACTGGTAATTTACTGTTATAAATGACTCACTGGGCAGTCATGGCTTTGGTTTATTTCAGGGTACTGTAATAATAAAAACCACTACAGACCTCTAAAGATCAGATCTAATAAACATCTGATCTGTCTTGTGACAAGATAGAAGTAATATTAATGGGTAAAAACCAGGCTGTGACGATATGCTTTTGTCCTCATTCGATTAGATTCCGATTTTTTTGTCTGTCGATTTGTTTTAAATTGCGATTCTCACAATTCTTCTATATTGCTGATTTTTGTAGATTAAAAATATACTAAAAATGTACAAAACTGGACTTCCGGTGGAGCGAACACCCAAGATGGCAGCATAAGGGACCGCGCGTCTGGCTGCTCACCTTACACCCCCTTCAAGCAATGACAGAAGGAACCTTAGAATAATAAGTATATATTAATGTAGGTCTTCGTTTTTCTATGCAACAAGTCCAGAAAAGTCTTGCACAACACGGTCTGAGAAGTCTCGCTCGACAGACTCAGGAAGACACTGGGGAGAGCATGGCGAGCGCTTCGAACCCGTCGCAAACGGACAGTTCAGCCGAGTTAACAAGTATAAAACTGTTGCTACAGGGCATCGCATCTGACATGAGTGGATTAAAATCAGGCATGGAAGCGGTCCAGACGGGAGTGGAAAAGCTGGGAGCACGCGTGACCGAGGCGGAGACTCGCACCAGCCTTAGAAGACCGAAATCACAACATAGACGCTGCGGTGGGAGAAGCAACCAAATCAATAATCCAGCTACAAGAAAAAGTCACGTACCTCGAGGATGCCGGCCACCGTAACAACGTCTGTATTGTAGGAATAGCTGAGGGTGCTGAAGGACGAGGCCTGCAGAAGTTTATCTGGGAACTTCTGGTGGAAGTGCTGAACATCGGAGGGGAGCCGGACTTTAAAATTGAGCATGACCACAGAGCAGGCGATGGGGCGGCAGGGACCGACATGTCCTACCTATCTTGTCTGTGGAAAAGCAAAGGGAAAAATATACGAAATATTACATTGCACAAAACGTTTTCTTACGTGATATGATGTCTACTGCCTTATTTACACAACGTTGATTTTAACATGCTGGAAGAGGGGAAACAAAAAATTTGCGATCCTCCCCGTCGGGGAATCGAACCCCGGTCTCCCGCGTGACAGGCGGGGATACTCACCACTATACTAACGAGGAATGACCTGGTGCTTTCTAGGTAGCGTGTGGTAAAAAACATGTCACTGCTCCTTTACGCGCACTTTAGCTAAACGCCCCTAAACCGTTTCCCATTCATTCTCTATGGTAGTCCTAAACCACTACGGATGCAATACATTTTTGGCCACTACGAAGGTGTAGCGCTATTTCTCTTTTTCTATTTCCCTCGGGGGAAAGTTTAGTTCTTGCGGCTTCCTCGACAGAGCGGCAGTCGACGGCGAGAAATAGATTTTGTGGCGGACATTTAAAAAACTTTCTTCGAAAGTAATCGGTGGCTACCAAGATCGTCTTATTTCATCTTCATCAGTCAAAGGTAAGACGTGATTGTGGATAAATACATTGAATTGACAACAGTTTTTGTCGTTCATTCATTAAAATTCCCAGAAGGTCCATCAGCTGTTTTCTGCTGAGGGTCTTTCAGACCCCAAGATGCCCTTTGAGAAGTTTGTCCAGACAGACTTTTTCCAGAGGGAGCTGGATGCTACTAAGCAACGGGCAGAGGAGAGATCAGAGAAGAGGAAGAGGCCTGAGACAAGCCAGCGGCCTGGCCGACTTTGCAGGTTCTGCCACAGTGAGCTGAAGCAAGGACCAAACAGCCCACACATCCACACAGGCTTTCCTGGTGTTGCAGGGAAATATATATACTGCCCCGCCAAAGTGCACGCCTTGTATCGTGGCCAGGGCATGGAGACTGAAATGACTTGGAAAGACTTCCAGAAGTCTCCATTTTATGACCTTGAGAAAAAGAGATGGTCAGAGGAAAGGAAATAATCTAATTGTATATATTTTATTCTCATTTAAATGTTTTCTGCTCATGTAAAACGTTTTATGTGGTATGATACACTTATTTTATCATAAACAAATTCTCATATTTTACAAACATGTTTAGATATATAGAGTTGTCTGTACATACGCTTTCTTGTAAAACCATTTGCTTCGTTCATTATTCAATAATAGTCATTGTAAATATCTGTAAATGTTTTTTTTTTACTGTAAAGTTATGTTTATACACATTTATTTTATTATTTCAAATATATGTTGATATTTATATATTCATTTTTGTAACCTCTTTACAACTTTTCTCACTCATTCATTATCACTTGCTCTTACACACACACATGCACACACACACACACACACAAACTCTGCCCCTTACACACACTGTTATTCACTGTAAAGTATTGTATTATACTTATAATTAATATTTTGGAGCCATATGTTTTCCCTAATTATTTGTGTGATGTTTACATTAATGGTACATTAGTGGTAATACAATATAGAGTTTCATACAATAATAAGTAAAATTATATCAGATCATTTATTTCAAACATGTCATAAATATTCAAACCAATAATTCCACCACAGACGTACATGAAAAAAAACCCCCAAAGTTAACAATTACATTTTAAATTTTTATATGCGGAGTCCAGTTATGTATAAAGAATTCTATTAAAACCATAACCGTCCCTGGGTGGGCTCGAACCACCAACCTTTCGGTTAACAGCCGAACGCGCTAACCGATTGCGCCACAGAGACCCGTAAAGCTTGCTATGTCAACAGATGTTTTGACCAAACTCAGTTGTGTACACTTCATATGCATGTAAACACCGTATACAGTCTGCCTGGGAAGACCAAGATCCTCGACACCTCTGTATGTTAAGTATTATATGCACGATATCACACATTCATAGTGTCGTGATTGTCGTCAGAAAAAGTTATAATGTCACCACCACTTTCATGTGCCCGGCTAGCTCAGTCGGTAGAGCATGAGACTCTTAATCTCAGGGTCGTGGGTTCGAGCCCCACATCTACAAGCAGAGTAAATAGTTCAGTAAGCATTTATACCGAGAGGAACTTTTCATTGTTTTTGCTCAGTTGTTGCTTAATGCTCACAAAGTGCTTCTGGTAAGACGGCAGCAACACATTCACCTCATCGTTCAGTGTCAGCAGGCAGCATGGAAAAGGATTTCTGCTTCACAATGAAACACAAAACAATGCAGAGAACATGAAAAAACAAATAAACACAAACTTTAAAACAAATGCTTTTTAAAGATGACTGGGTCAGACTTAAAGTAAGAGAATGAAGCCACTGTTATCACAGGAGCATCCAAAGACCTCCTGGCTGGTGGCCTCATGAATGAGGCAAGCCAGTCCAGCTCCTGGAAAGATACCTGCCCTTACAGTCACGGGGGAAGAAAATGAATCTGGCAGATGTGAGAGGACCAGTTTATTACTGGTGGAGCACCAAGACGAAAACCAAGCAGAGTAATGTCCTGACTAGAAGAAGTGAATAACTCACAAATTAGAGGTTAATTATTTAAAATTTTAGGATTATTTCTTCCACCAAGGAAATGGAGGAGGTTATGTTTGTAAGCAACTTTATGCAAAAACTACTGGAGGTATTTTCATGATGTGTTTCTGAGAACTGGTCCTGGTCTAACTTAGAGTCCATTAAATGTAAGGAGTGATCCAAATGAGCGTGTGAATGCAGGAATGCTGTGAAGGATTCTTCCTCATTATGAGATAGAACCATTTTCAGTATATCTGCATAGAACTCCACAACAAATGGTGAGAAAATCCAGGAGAATTTCCCAACAGGTTTTCCCAAAGACCCACAGAGTTCTGCAGTCCTCTCTGTACTTTTATGTTTTGTTCTTTTTCGGTCTTTATCTGGGAATTACTTTTTATTGACTTAATCAAATCAAAGATAATTTATTTATCCCCAAGGGGAAATTGCTTACCTGTTTCATTATTTCAAAAAGATTATTATTTATTTTAATGCGATCATTATTTTATTTAGTGATGTAGTTAATTTTTGATGCGCAGCACTTTGGAGACGTCTGATTTTAAAATGTGGTTTATAAATAAAGTGGATTGGATTGGAAAGTAAAAAAAACTGTTCATATTAAATTGAAAACCTTTTCTGCAAAATAATGACAATTAAATAAAAACATATAAGATAAAACACACCACTCCCATAGACAACCCAGATCCCTGACATCAGCACTGTTTTGCTTCATTTCATTTGAAGAAATTCAAATCCTTCTGTGTTTTGATGTCAGTCATGCAGCTTAGTGAATCTTAGGAAGGACCTTTCAGTGGCAAATACACCTGCACATCATCAGCAAAGCACTGGAAAACCATACCATACCAGTTCGCAAACTAAAAGTTCTCTCAAAATAATTTTTGAACTATAAGCGCCAGAAGGCTTTGAGAAACACAAATGTAATTTATTTTGCACTAATGTAAAATGAATTTAAACGACAGCAAGTTAAAAACATGAGGGTGTTTTTTCAGTCCGGTCAGATTTGAAAGGGGCTTCAATGGGAGGAAAAGTAGACTTTCTAACCTTTGGATCTTGGTAACTCAAAAACCTTTAATCCTAGCAGTTTCTGAGTCAATATTTTGATATAAAGCTTGTCCATATAGGACGAAAACTCTAGGCATGAGAACCATTTGTTTGAGGAATTTATAAATTAAACTTTTTTAGGCAGATTTAGAATGCGGAGGAGAGGGATTTTGGTCGCTTTTCTGATTTTTCAAAAACGCAACTCGCGATAACGTCGAAAACATAGACTGTATATGGTCAAAACTTTACAAGATATGACGAAGTCCTTTGAGATGGTAAAAGCTTTATTTGTCATGACCGGTGGAAAAATCACAGTTTGTTTTGCGAATCATGTAAAACCGGTAAGACTTTCGTAGAGCGAAAGTCATATCACACTTCTCCCGATCGAGACGCACGTTTTGATATAAGTTTAGTGGGGGGGGATAAGAGTCTAAACTGTAGGATACGAACCGAAAACTGAGACGGAAACGGAAGAAGTTTAATATTAAGATCGCGAAATAAACGCAAAGCGACAGTAATATGTGTGCCTCAGTGCTTCCAGCACTGACACCCATAATAATCTCTGAAAATGAACATTTCGGGATCGTTAAAAGTCCTGCAGTTTTAATCACGTCTGCGTCCATTGACCACGTGACAACGGCGGTTGCCATAGATACGAGCTCATCTTCCAGTAGCGCACGAGCTCGCAGCTTCAGCGCGAGGAACTTCAAAGAACGTAATTCGACGTAATTCTTTCACGGTGAGTTGACGTCGCTCACGGCGTCAGGTGTGTAACTACGGTGTCATAAACTGATGTTCTGAAGAGGACTGAAGGTTGCTAGAGTCTGTGCTCGTGCCAATCGCTTCTTAACGTCAAAGTAACAAAACGTGGAAAAGACTTCCTGGTTTTCCCTTCACATTAAAACACCTCTCGTTCCCGAGAGACGGTGTAACCTAACATCAAGCAAGTATTACGACATAAAAACTGTTAAAACAACATATTAGTCACAACGAATAATATTCTAACAATGCCATAACTGTACGTGGTCATTTTAATTAGTTGTTGTGATATACTTTTATTTTAAAGGAGAAATGCAGTACTTCCGGTCACAACGCAACGGAGGAGCTAACCTTTAATAGAAAAACATTTTTTATGTCCAGGATAATTTAATGCTGAAATATAGCACGTTGAGCGTTATCTAAGCTTAGCTAGTTAGTTAAATATGTTTCGGCCACAAACAGACAAGATGAACCAGTTTCTGAAGGAAACCGGAGTCTGGAGGCTCATCATGTAAATACAGGTCTGTGGAAGGTTCCCTGCGTAGAAATGGATACTGTGTCTGGTGTCAGGTGATTCTAACCACCTGTCGACTTTCCTCCTCAGGTCACCATGAACAACAACAGAAATGGTATGTTGACGTTCCCACCTGCGGTCAGCAGAGATAGGATCATCTGTAATTTTCCCAAAGTAAATCCTTCATTATTTACTGCAAACCCTTTTCAACCATCAGTCACTTTTACCTGGTTTAGTTTACAGTTGGACACTAATGGTTATATGATGCTTTGTTTGCACTTTATTGTCACACAGAAGTTATTTATTTTGGTCTGTTTTGTAGCTGAAAGTTGTGACTTTACTTTCTCAGAGAGTCCATCATCAAATGGGATTCTGCTCAATCACGGCTTCAGTCGACACACAGTCATGTGAACGTTGCACACAGAGGATGTTGTATCCAAACACGCATCTGAATGGCTGAAAACACCACAGATTCACTGCTGTGTCGCCTCATCCACTCAGTTCTGCAGGACTGGACTCTGTAGTCCTGCAGGACAATGCAGTTCTGCAGAGCCACGATGTCTGCACGGCATTGTAGCTCTGCAGGACAATGCAGGACGTGTGTTATGAGATCACTTACTATGTTGTGTTTTCAGTGCTACACACCTGAGGCGTCCCTGCAGTTGAAGACAGACTGGGACCATCAGACAAAGACGGCTTGTAAAGACAGAGCTGCCAGGAATGAGCCGTAAGTCTGTTTTGTCCCCTGTGGAGTCAGCATGAGGACAGACAGTACATGATGCAATCTGTGGACAAAACCCTGAAGGTTCCTCTGGACCGGGTTCTACTTTGTCCTTGCAGTGAAATAAAGTAGTAAAATATGTCAGATTGATCTTCAGAACACACCCAGGTCTGCAGGTCCATTATGATGAACCCTCAGGGAGGCGCTCACCTGCACGTCCCTCCACATCATCCCACCTGTCTCACCTGCACGTCCCTCCACATCATCCCACCTGTCTCACCTGCACGTCCCTCCACATCATCCCACCTGTCTCACCTGCACGTCCCTCCACATCATCCCACCTGTCTCACCTGCACGTCCCTCCACATCATCCCACCTGTCTCACCTGCACGTCCCTCCACATCATCCCACCTGTCTCACCTGCACGTCCCTCCACATCATCCCACCTGTCTCACCTGCACGTCCCTCCACATCATCCCACCTGTCTCACCTGCACGTCCCTCCACATCATCCCACCTGTCTCACCTGCACGTCCCTCCACATCATCCCACCTGTCTCACCTGCACGTCCCTCCACATCATCCCACCTGTCTCACCTGCACGTCCCTCCACATCATCCCACCTGTCTCACCTGCACGTCCCTCCACATCATCCCACCTGTCTCACCTGCACGTCCCTCCACATCATCCCACCTGTCTCACCTGCACGTCCCTCCACATCATCCCACCTGTCTCACCTGCACGTCCCTCCACATCATCCCACCTGTCTCACCTGCACGTCCCTCCACATCATCCCACCTGTCTCACCTGCACGTCCCTCCACATCATCCCACCTGTCTCACCTGCACGTCCCTCCACATCATCCCACCTGTCTCACCTGCACGTCCCTCCACATCATCCCACCTGTCTCACCTGCACGTCCCTCCACATCATCCCACCTGTCTCACCTGCACGTCCCTCCACATCATCCCACCTGTCTCACCTGCACGTCCCTCCACATCATCCCACCTGTCTCACCTGCACGTCCCTCCACATCATCCCACCTGTCTCACCTGCACGTCCCTCCACATCATCCCACCTGTCTCACCTGCACGTCCCTCCACATCATCCCACCTGTCTCACCTGCACGTCCTTCCACATCATCCCACCTGTCTCACCTGCACGTCCCTCCACATCATCCCACCTGTCTCACCTGCACGTCCCTCCACATCATCCCACCTGTCTCACCTGCACGTCCCTCCACATCATCCCACCTGTCTCACCTGCACGTCTCTCCACATCATCCCACCTGTCTCACCTGCACGTCCCTCCACATCATCCCACCTGTCTCACCTGCACGTCCCTCCACATCATCCCACCTGTCTCACCTGCACGTCCCTCCACATCATCCCACCTGTCTCACCTGCACGTCCCTCCACATCATCCCACGTCAAACCTGCTCAGGACACTCAGACAACTGGAGACAGAAGATTCCAGACGTGTGTCTTCGTCCTGACTCCAGTCATCCTCCATACACACCGTACCGCAACGCCGATGTTAAATCCTGGTTGTATCCTCGACAGGTGGGACCGGCAGAAGATGTCTAAAGTTGTAGTTGTTGGAGACATGAATGTTGGAAAGACCTGTCTCATCAACAGGTCAGTATCTGCTGGAACTGAAGGATCAACCAATCAGAGACTCAGCACAAAGTAGTTATGTTTCCATGGTGATCAGAGTTAAAATCTGTGCAAATGCTTTCATTTTTTACATAGTTTGATCAGGTGTGTTAGTATGAACACGTCTGGAAAGAAACAGCCCTTCTTAGATCATCGACAGATTTAATTTTTATTTAGTCTAATTTCTCTCCATATTCTGCAGTTTCTGCACAGCTGTGTTTAAACGTGTGTTTTTATACGTTTTGCTGTTTTTTCTGATATTAACAAGAATCATTCAGCTTGATCAACAAGAGATTTCACCAAGAAACCCACATGTGCATGTTCCACATGTTAAACGTGGTTTTGGAACACGAGCTCCAGATGTGTATAAAATATGAATCAGGTGTTAAACTCATGTTGTTCACAAGTCATTTACATAAACATGTGATTGACATGTGAACCACATGTTTGTAGATGTTTTCAAACGGCTCATTTATGGATTACAAGTAAACCACATGTGCCAAACACTTGTGATTCACAACTATTGCTTTACATGTGGTTTACATGACAAATGACTCATGTGGATCACATGAAAATGTTACATTGTTACATGTACAAACGTGTGGTTTGCAGCCTCCGGTGGTTAAATGTGAAACCTATGCAGAAGTGCATAAAACTGCAGTTCCCCCTTCATCCACTAGGGGCTGCAAAACAGAACAAATCCCCATAGACTCCCATGTTAAAAAGACCAACTTCACAGCAGAAATAAACATGTTTACAGCAGAAGTAAACATGTTTACAGCAGAAATAAACAAGTTTACAGCAGGAATAAACAAGTTTACAGCAGAAATAAACATGTTTACAGCAGAAATAAACATATTTACAGGCTGGTTCAAAAATCCATTTTAGGTTTAATAGGTCAGGTTTACCTTCATGACAACTGTGGGGGGAGTGAATTTTTTTCTAACTCGTTTAAAAGTAATTTAATCTCGAAGTTTGGCATATTTAGGGGCGTGTCCTTTTGATTGACAGGTACCCGATCTCCCGCTTCAAGTCAGAAGAACGTAGAACAACCGCGGTTTTTAGCCGGTTAACAACGTGACTTAGCTTTAGCCCGCTTACCTCCGTTAGCTGGTTAGCTCCTGTTATCTCCGGGTTAGCTCGGTTAGCTCTTAGCTACAGAAAGCTCAGAGTTCGCTCGACGTCAATCATCCACCATGACGCTCTCAGCCCCCCTCTCAGCTCCACCTCTTTGTCCATATTTGTATTTTCCGGGTCAGACGACACGCATGCCCCTGCCAAGATGGTGATGGTAGGAACCGCCCACCGAGCTTCAATTCAGCTCTTCAGAAACCTACGGGTGACGTCACGGAGGCTCCGCCCATCTGTTATATACAGTCTATGGTGTTAACACGTGGTTTGCAGATGCAAGCATGTGATGTACATGTGCTCATGTGATTTCTCTAAGGGAATTGAAGGAATTGTTTTCATGACAACTTTCAGGTTTTGTAAAGACGTGTTTGAAAGAGACTACAAAGCCACCATCGGAGTCGACTTTGAGATTGAACGCTTTGAAATGTGTGGAGTTCCTTTCTATCTCCAGATGTGAGTAGGAATACGTTACATTTACACAAGTTATTCTGCGTGTCCAGTTTCATCCAGCTGAGCTTGTTCTTGCAGCTGGGACACAGCTGGACAGGAGAAATTCAAGTGCATCGCATCATCATACTACAGAGGAGCTCAGGGTAAAAGCTGCTATAAGACCACAAACCTTTCTGACGGAGTCAATCAATCATTTGCTGCATACTTTGATGTGTTTTTCAGTTATTGTGGTGGTTTTCGACATGGCAGACATTAAGTCCCTTGATCATACACGGTAGGCCAAGTTTCTAGTCTTTTATTTTACCGTGCACATAAAGAAACATAGAAAACAGCAGATTAACAGGAAATACATGTTGAAATTATCTAGGAACTGAACCCTGGGACCTAAAGGCTGATAGCAGCTGGGGTCGTAGCGTGTGCAGTGATGTCTGAACCTCCTGTAGAAGATAAGCATCATCGGAGGAAACAGAGACATTTTACCATCTGATGGAAGATTTAAATCTGATTGTGAATCTAGAAGCAGCTGCTGTGATGATGCAGGATGTGGTTCATCCTGCAAGGTCTTCCCTGAAAGAGACGTTGTCTGGATGGGAGCAGATGTTTCAGCATTGATGGAGCTTCCCAGATGTGGAAGCTGCCCACGCCATCGGCACTAATGCAACCCCATCCCATCAGAGATGCAGGCTGATAACAAGCTGGATGCTCCCTCTCCTCTTTAGTCTGCAGGACACGCCGTCCATGCTGTCCACAAACTATTCCACATCTTCATCCAGGTTTCCACTCAACATTTTAAATGAGCTTTGGTCCAGAGAAGACGGCGTGTTTCTGGATCCTCTTCACATATGATGGAGCTTTAACCTGCATGAACTGGGTTCACACTGGTTTCTGGAAGCTTCCTGAGTCCACGCACTGGTTTCCAGTAGAGACTCATGGTTTTAATGTAGGAGATCACCAGCATCCAGCCTTGTCCCAAGCATACAGAGATTCCTCCTGAACGTCTCCACCTGAGAGACTCTGCTTCTCTGAAATGCTCCTTTCATACCCCGTCATGTTACCAAGCTGTTGGTAGTTTACCTGGTTAGTTGTCAAATGTTTCTCCAGCTGTTTCTGATTAGAACCAGATGTTTACAGATGTGTTACTGCTTCAGATTCACATTTTCCATCAAATGTCTCAAATTCATCATGTTGTTTATCTGCTGCTGGGAAGAAGAGATGGTCGATGAGATCCTTCTCAGTTTCTAGCTGGGTTGTAGCTTCTTCTCAATCCATTTCTATTAGTATGTCTGGAGCAGTCATGTGTCGGATGTGGAGGAGTTCAGAGGTTTGGAATGAAAAGTGCTTTAAGAGTTTTTATCTTCACATAGCCAGTGGTTGGAGGAGGCCATGAAGGAAAATGATCCTGATTCCTGTTTCGTCTTCTTACTTGGCACTAAAACTGACCTTCTGGTGAGTATCTTCTGCATCTCATGAAACAAACAACCAGGTGCACGTTTCTCCTCCGTTTCTCTGCTGTCTTCCCATTAAAAGCCTGCAGGAGAAATACAGCGGACAGAAAGAGATGCCGTCCGGCTGGCAGCAGACATGCGAGCCGAGTTCTGGGCTGTTTCGTCTAAAACAGGTGAAAGTTTGGCTCAGACCTGTCGGCGTTGTGCATCGAGTCCCTGTAACAGGAGAAATGGCTCTTCCTGTTGTTTCCAGGGGAAAACGTGCAGAGCTTCTTCTTCAGGGTGGCGGCGCTGGCTTTTGAGAAGTGCGTCCTGTCAGAAGGAGAGCGTGGAGTCCCGGCAGGCATCGGACTTGGAGCTGGCATCAGTGAGTAGAATCAGCGACTCCTGACACACACTCATCACGAGTGTGTTGATAAGAGCTGCTGTGTGTTGTCAGAATCAGAGCGGGTCATTCTGGAGGAAGGAACGTCCCAGGACACCAGGAGAAGCTGCTGCTGATGACAGCCCAGATGTTTCCAGACGTCCCCAGACGTCCCCAGATGTTTCCAAACGTCCCCAGACGTCTCCAGATGTTTCCAAACGTCCCCAGACGTCCCCAGATGTTTCCAAACGTCCCCAGACGTCTCCAGATGTTTCCAAACGTCCCCAGACGTCTCCAGACGTCTCCAGATGTTTCCAAACGTCCCCAGACGTCTCCAGACGTCTCCAGATGTTTCCAAACGTCCCCAGACGTCTCCAGACGTCTCCAGATGTTTCCAGACGTCCCCAAACGTCCCCAGACGTCTCCAGACGTCTCCAGATGTTTCCAAACGTCCCCAGACGTCTCCTGACGTCTCCAGATGTTTCCAGACGTCCCCAGACGTCCCCAGACGTCCCCAGACGTCTCCAGACGTCCCCAAACGTCCCCAGACGTCTCCAGACGTCTCCAGATGTTTCCAGACGTCCCCAAACGTCCCCAGACGTCTCCAGACGTCCCCAGACGTCTCCAGACGTCTCCAGATGTTTCCAAACGTCCCCAGACGTCCCCAAACGTCCCCAGACGTCTCCAGACGTCTCCAGATGTTTCCAGACGTCCCCAAACGTCCCCAGACGTCTCCAGACGTCTCCAGACGTTTCCAAACGTCCCCAGACGTCCCCAAACGTCCCCAGACGTCCCCAGACGTCTCCAGACGTCTCCAGATGTTTCCAGACGTCCCCAAACGTCCCCAGACGTCCCCAGACGTCTCCAGACGTCTCCAGATGTTTCCAGACGTCCCCAAACGTCCCCAGACGTCTCCAGACGTCTCCAGATGTTTCCAAACGTCCCCAGACGTCCCCAAACGTCTCCAGACGTCCCCAGACGTCCCCAGACGTCTCCAGATGTTTCCAGACGTCCCCAAACGTCCCCAGACGTCCCCAGACGTCTCCAGACGTCTCCAGATGTTTCCAAACGTCCCCAGACGTCTCCAGACGTCTCCAGATGTTTCCAGACGTCCCCAAACGTCCCCAGACGTCTCCAGACGTCTCCAGATGTTTCCAGACGTCCCCAAACGTCCCCAGACGTCTCCAGACGTCCCCAGACGTCTCCAGATGTTTCCAGACGTCCCCAAACGTCCCCAGACGTCTCCAGACGTCTCCAGATGTTTCCAGACGTCCCCAAACGTCCCCAGACGTCTCCAGACGTCTCCAGATGTTTCCAAACGTCCCCAGACGTCCCCAGACATCCCCAAAAGTCCCCAGACGTCTCCAGATGTTTCCAAACGTCCCCAGACGTCTCCTGACGTCTCCAGATGTTTCCAGACGTCCCCAAACGTCCCCAGACGTCCCCAGACGTCTCCAGACGTCCCCAAACGTCCCCAGACGTCTCCAGACGTCTCCAGATGTTTCCAGACGTCCCCAAACGTCCCCAGACGTCTCCAGACGTCCCCAGACGTCTCCAGACGTCTCCAGATGTTTCCAAACGTCCCCAGACGTCCCCAAACGTCCCCAGACGTCTCCAGACGTCTCCAGATGTTTCCAGACGTCCCCAAACGTCCCCAGACGTCTCCAGACGTCTCCAGACGTTTCCAAACGTCCCCAGACGTCCCCAAACGTCCCCAGACGTCTCCAGATGTTTCCAGACGTCCCCAAACGTCCCCAGACGTCCCCAGACGTCTCCAGACGTCTCCAGATGTTTCCAGACGTCCCCAAACGTCCCCAGACGTCTCCAGACGTCTCCAGATGTTTCCAAACGTCCCCAGACGTCCCCAAACGTCTCCAGACGTCCCCAGACGTCCCCAGACGTCTCCAGATGTTTCCAGACGTCCCCAAACGTCCCCAGACGTCCCCAGACGTCTCCAGACGTCTCCAGATGTTTCCAAACGTCCCCAGACGTCTCCAGACGTCTCCAAACGTCCCCAGACGTCTCCAGACGTCTCCAGATGTTTCCAGACGTCCCCAAACGTCCCCAGACGTCTCCAGACGTCTCCAGATGTTTCCAGACGTCCCCAAACGTCCCCAGACGTCTCCAGACGTCCCCAGACGTCTCCAGATGTTTCCAGACGTCCCCAAACGTCCCCAGACGTCTCCAGACGTCTCCAGATGTTTCCAGACGTCCCCAAACGTCCCCAGACGTCTCCAGACGTCTCCAGACGTCTCCAGATGTTTCCAAACGTCCCCAGACGTCCCCAGACATCCCCAAAAGTCCCCAGACGTCTCCAGATGTTTCCAGACGTCCCCAAACGTCCCCAGACGTCCCCAGACGTCTCCAGACGTCTCCAGATGTTTCCAGATGTCCCCAAACGTCCCCAGACGTCCCCAGACGTCTCCAGACGTCTCCAGATGTTTCCAGACGTCCCCAAACGTCCCCAGACGTCTCCAGACGTCTCCAGATGTTTCCAAACGTCCCCAGACGTCCCCAAACGTCCCCAGACGTCTCCAGACGTCTCCAGATGTTTCCAGACGTCCCCAAACGTCCCCAAACGTCCCCAGACGTCTCCAGACGTCTCCAGATGTTTCCAAACGTCCCCAAACGTCCCCAGACGTCTCCAGACGTCTCCAGATGTTTCCAGACGTCCCCAAACGTCCCCAGACGTCTCCAGACGTCTCCAGATGTTTCCAAACGTCCCCAGACGTCCCCAGACATCCCCAAAAGTCCCCAGACGTCTCCAGATGTTTCCAGACGTCCCCAAACGTCCCCAGACGTCCCCAGACGTCTCCAGACGTCTCCAGACGTCTCCAGATGTTTCCAGACGTCCCCAAACGTCCCCAGACGTCTCCAGACGTCTCCAGATGTTTCCAAACGTCCCCAGACGTCCCCAAACGTCCCCAGACGTCTCCAGACGCCTCCAGATGTTTCCAGACGTCCCCAAACGTCCCCAAACGTCCCCAGACGTCTCCAGACGTCTCCAGATGTTTCCAAACGTCCCCAAACGTCCCCAGACGTCTCCAGACGTCTCCAGATGTTTCCAGACGTCCCCAAACGTCCCCAGACGTCCCCAGACGTCTCCAGATGTTTCCAGACGTCCCCAAACGTCCCCAGACGTCTCCAGATGTTTCCAAACGTCCCCAGACGTCCCCAAACGTCCCCAGACGTCTCCAGATGTTTCCAAACGTCCCCAGACGTCCCCAAACGTCCCCAGACGTCTCCAGACGTCTCCAGATGTTTCCAGACGTCCCCAAACGTCCCCAAACGTCCCCAGACGTCTCCAGACGTCTCCAGACGTTTCCAAACGTCCCCAAACGTCCCCAAACGTCCCCAGACGTCCCCAGACGTCTCCAGACGTCTCCAGACGTTTCCAAACGTCCCCAAACGTCCCCAGACGTCCCCAAACGTCCCCAGACGTCTCCAGACGTCCCCAAACGTCCCCAGACGTCTCCAGATGTTTCCAGACGTCCCCAAACGTCCCCAGACGTCTCCAGACGTCCCCAAACGTCCCCAAACGTCCCCAGACGTCTCCAGACGTCCCCAAACGTCCCCAGACGTCTCCAGACGTCTCCAGATGTTTCCAGACGTCCCCAAACGTCCCCAGACGTCTCCAGACGTCCCCAAACGTCCCCAGACGTCCCCAGACGTCCCCAGACGTCTCCAGACGTCCCCAAACGTCCCCAGACGTCTCCAAACGTCCCCAGACGTCTCCAGACGTCTCCAAACGTCCCCAAACGTCCCCAGACGTCTCCAAACGTCCCCAGACGTCTCCAGACGTCCCCAAACGTCCCCAGACGTCTCCAGACGTCTCCAGATGTTTCCAGACGTCCCCAAACGTCCCCAGACGTCCCCAAACGTCCCCAGACGTCCCCAGACGTCCCCAGACGTCCCCAAACGTCCCCAGACGTCTCCAGACGTCCCCAGACGTCTCCAGACGTCTCCAGCTGCAGCAGTGACGGGACCAGCCAGGTTCCACTGAACTGAAATTGACGTGTTTGGATGTCTGTAAACGCGGCAAGCAGGACTGGAGCTTCAGGATCGGGTTATTTTAGCTCATCGGTCGGTTCAGGTCGGGTCCAGGACCAGTCCACACCAGGAGCCGCATGAACGAGGACTTTGTGGATTTCAAACTAAAAGAATGAAGTTAGACCAGTTCTTACGGCAGTTTCAGATGGATGAATCTCTTCTTCATAAATACCGACTGGCTCGGATCTGAGCAGCTTCAGAAACGTCTCGTCTCCACAGCGTTGCCTTTCCGCCGAATATTTTACATCATATGGAACTGATGTTGTGGAATCAGAGGAAAGGGTGAAATGGCGTGTCGACAGATGGGCGGAGCTTCCCAGCATGCTTTGCGTGAGTTCAGCGGCCTACTAGTTCTGCAGGTTTAGTGACGTGATTTGTGTTGTTGTGTGGAAGGAAAATGAACGTGTGATCATTTCGTATTTAAACTGATTGGTTTATTCTAGCTGCTGATCAATCGGTCATTTCTAACGGCGCGGTCTGAACAAGGAGCAGCGAGGTGGGATCCCATCGTGTTCTTTTCTTATTAAAACAAGTACAGACTGCTGAATCCAGACGGACGTAAAAGGAAGCACACAGACGTAAGACAAGTGGACGTCCTGGTGCTGAGGGACCCCAGTCTGAGCAGAGATGGACCCAAACCGAGCCGGATCCCAGAGACACATCGGGAACCAGCTTGTCTTCTTATTAACATGACCATCGGACCCTGCTACAGCTCAGGTCATGTGATCACATTAATGTGACACACCTGATCCGTTTTCATTACATTTAGGTATGAAATCTTACTCCGGCATAATAAATGCAGGGAATCGAGCTTCGATGTGGTTTAGTTTTGTTGATCAGGTGTGAATCATTAGTTTTTTTCTTCCAGTCCATTTGGGCTTTGGACCGTTTACACGTTTCTGTTCGTAACGAGGCGTTTCGCTACTCTGTCGTCTGTCACTTCCTAATGGAGACACGAAAAGCCTTCTTCTGTACGGCCGGACTTAGACGTGGAACGTACCAATTCTTTCCAAGCGTACGTACCGTTCGTCCCTGTGATGGACTGCCGAGCTGTCCAGGGTGTACCCTGCCTTTCGCCCAAAGCCTGCTGGGATAGGCTCCAGCTTCCTGCCACCCTTCATCTGACTGAGCGGTGAGGATGACGACTGGCTGACGTACCGTTTGCACACGAGGCTCCTGGTGACGGGATCCAGACCAGTTCTTGTGGATTTTGTTTGGCGCTGAGTGTTTGGTTGTTCTAGCAGTGTTGTGAAGTCAGTGGCGGTTCGGACCCTGGGTGGACACACCCCCCCAAAGCCTGTCACACAGAAGCGAGAACGTTTCTTTTTCCTCGAGAACTAAATCATGTGAGTGGAACATCTTGCAGCCTGTTGTTGGCACATCAGCAGAACTTTCTTCTGTTCTCCGACAAGTATCGTGTGATTGGTCGAACTCTGAGGTGGGCGTGGTTAACACGGAAAAGCACGAAGCGAGTTGCTGCGTCCGCTGATGCAGGTCAGACAGATGGCTTTGATAAAACAGCTGTTCATGGTGGTGGGGAAGAGCAGTTTTTACATTTAAACACATCGATCCCATCGTTAAATGAGAAACAACGTGGTTCTTTGCACATATAAACACACAAGCATTTTTTAGTTCATTTACTGTCTTTCTGGTGTAAACTGCAAACTTAAATAAAGGCCACACATCAACATTATTTCTCAAGTTTGAACATTTTCTGTGTTTCTGCAAACCTTCTCTGATTGGTTGGCTCCACCCATGTGGTTAAACTCCGTTGGTCGCCTGGTTTCAATGGAATAAAAACTCCGCCCACCTGGCTGACCGCTGAGTGACCCGGGTTGTAAATGGAGCGCACCCATTCAATGACCTGCCAAAAAACATGAAGTTTTATAGGCAGCTGATTTGTGGGGGGGGGGGAGGGGGGTGTTAATTAAAGTCCAGGATAAAAATAAAAGATGAATGTTTATCTAAAAGTATTAAAAGAAATTTGTTCACATTTCCCAGCTATGATTTCTTTATGCAAATTATTAGTGATGAAAACAGCTGTGTGTCAGGCCATCTCCATGATGCAAGGTGGACCAGGGTCCGAGGACCTGGTGGACCAGGGTCTGAGGACCAGGTGGACCAGGGTCCGAGGACCAGGTGGACCCAGCAGGGAAGTCAGGAAACCTGTGCTGGAAATGGGAGTTAAAGATCTTCTGGACTAAGACTCCTTCCAAAATGCCAGGAGTACCGAACCTTCCCAGGTTCTTCCCAAGATGAACCAGGAAACCGGCTGCTTCAAAACCAACAAACAAACCGGTTCTTTCAGCAGATTCTGCACTGCAGCAGCAATCCTGCTGCCTTCCTTCAGCACCATCACCGCACCAGCAGACCACGGTGAGGAGGAGGAGGAGGAGGAGGTGGGACCCGTCAGACGCCGTCCTCCTGGAGCTGAGGTTGGGGTCTCCCTCTGCTGTCTTCTGGACAGCCGGCTCTGCTGCCGGCTCGCTGGGATTCCTGCAGTTGCTGCTGGTGTCCCGGGTCTCAGGCCCCCCTGAACGGATCAGTTCATCCTGATGTTCCCAGCCTGCAGATCCAGGCTCTCTGTCTGCTGGCTTTAATCTCAGACATTATCTTCATGTCTTCTTTGCATTGCTGGTGTTTTTGTTGGGATTCTGGATTTTCTCCAGCTTGTCTCGTTTCCCTCCAGGCTGACGTGTGTCTGGTATTCCTGTTTTCATTAAACAGCCCTGCATGTGCTCCCAGTTAAAAGAACTGGGATCTGGATCAGCCTCCCAGCTGATGTCAGAGACGGTAAAACATTCAACATATTTAAAATAAAACTCTGGTGAAGGAGGAACCAGACATGTAACCACTGTTCTATCATTTATTCTCACGTGTCTAAGTGTTGGATCATGTGGATGGTCTTATCCTTGACTTTACCATGATTGTTGTGTAGTTTTAAATAAATTATATTAAAAAAGTAAATAAATAAAACAACAACACTGCACTCCTTTGCTGCTTTATGCCTCTTTATGTACGTTATGGTGTCTGCACTTCATACACACTTCACTTTCTCCATCCACCGGGTTTTATTTTATCTTTAAAGATCCATTTTATTAACGTACTTTACACGTCACTGTTGTTTCTTACCTGCTTTATTACACCTGGATGTTTTCATGCAACAACACTAGTGTGTTAAGACGAAATAGAAATAAAATCCCCAGAAAATGGTCAGGGTCGGTTTGGACAGCACTACATAACTATGCATTTAGGTTACTGGGTAAAAATCTTTAATTTAGTTAGTTAGTTTATTTTGTTTTGTTTGTATCAGTCACAGTCAGTTTGTCCATTTCCAAAATAAAAAACATAAAACAAGTAAAACAAAACCAAAATAGGCAGAAGCAAAGCTTAAGAAAAGATGGCACTGAAATTCAAAGAGTTTTTGATGTGAGATTTCTAGGTATATCTCACATCAAAAACTCTTTGAATTTCAGTGCCATCTTTTCTTCATTTGACCTCTTTAAGTGACTCTTTTCCTTCCTAATATCATGAATTTAGTTTTAGATACATTCAGTGACAACTTATTTCTGTCAAACCAGGTTTTGAATAAAATTATTCCTTTTTTCTTATTTATCTTTTTTTTTTAAATTATTATTACTTTAAAACTTTTTTGAGAAGCAAAGATTGAGGTCGATGGAGTGATACCTCTTGTTTTAATGAACACTCTTTGAGCGGCAGGCAACCAATCGCATTGCAGATTTCTCTGTTTTGGCGGAAGTAGAAGCGGAGCATGCTAATTAGCTAGCATATCTCCTGACATTGCTACGACATAACAGTGGTTCTAACTTTTAAATACATGCATTTACTTATATTACCAGCTGTTACGTTGCGCTTACTTTTATATAATACAGTTAATAAGGTAGTGGTAAGTTTGCTGGGAAGAGTTTGCTGGGTGAGCAAACGTTAACATGAGCAGCTAGGATTCAGGCACGTCTGGATGATTTGGGATGTTTACTGAGTCCTCATGTTTATTTACTGACTAATCTTTAAGTGCATTTTACAATTTTATTATTCGATAAACATTAAACATATGTAAAAGTTACATAATGGAAGAAAATAGTGAACAGGGCTCGTGCTAATTTCCACTTTCAGGAGCCAAAGATCTTCTATTGAAAGGATTCTCTCCTCAGCTGGTTTAACATGAAGACAAATAAGTCTTATAAACTTGTGCTGCACAAGAAAGGATTTGGTGGAAGTGGTAAGAAGAAGGAATGCATTTACAGACATGGTTTTTTATATTTGTGTTTTTATTAAAGCTTTTATTTGTGTTGTGATGTAAATGAACTGCTTGTTGGAACAGATGATGAGCTGGTTGTCAACCCAAAAATCTTTCCTCAAGTCAATTTGGGGGATATAGTCGAGATTGCACATCCAACGGACGAATACAGGTGAGTCTGGAAACTGTTTTACTTGCTGTCTTTATCAGTCTGCTGCTGAGCACGTGACATGTCTCCCAGCCCCCTCCTGCTGCAGGTGAAGAGCCTGAAGGAAGACCTCCAGAAAGGTAAACTAAATCATCTCAGTTCATTTCCATCCATCAGATTAAACAGGGATGTTGCTACTTGTTGCCGCAGCAACAACAGGGAGAAATAAGCCTGATTTTGTCCTCCTACAGAGACGATCAGCGTGGACCAGACTGTAGCGCAGGCCTTCAAGCTGCGGGCGTACCAGGATGTTATTGTTAATATCGTAGACCCAAAGGTAAAAAAATGCTCCTGCAGCCCCGCAGCCGGCTCCACAACATCTCACCGCTTCCTTTCTGCTTGGCAGGATGTGACTCTGGACCTGGTGGAGCTGACGTTTAAGGACCAGTACATCGGTAGAGGAGACATGTGGAGGCTGAAGAAGAGTCTGGTGCGTCGTCTGAAGGACTAGTGATGATACAACAGGATGACACACATTTATACACTTCTGTTTTTTGCATTTCAGGTGAGCACGTGCGCTTATGTGACCCAGAAGGTGGAGTTTGCAGGAATCAGGTACATTTGCTCGAATGCACTTCAGCTGTTTGTTAAATATTTCCCTGATAATAATAAAGCGTGGACTTCAGTCCACTGTTCGCTGGTTGTGAAGCATCATTAAGAAATGACTTTTACAGGATAATGTACAGATGAGGTCCAGAAAGTTAAATGCAAAGAAAGAATTTCTCACTTTGGATTCATAAAAGTTTATTAATCCTCCATAAAGTTCTGAAAAGTTTTAAATAAATTAATCTTTTCTATTTTACTAATGAATAAAGTCTAAACGTGCCGATAAGAGTAACTCAAAGTGTCGATGGCGTGATCCCGGCAGGTGCCCGGTAGGAATATGGAAAAGGTAGCATGCTTTTATCTCAGTGTTTCAGGTTCTTTAATGATTCTGAAAATATGTCTTCAGTGAGAGGAGATATCACGCCGTCCCGACCAGGCTGGTTCTTTAGCTCTGGTTGCCATGGTAACTGAGCTGGGCAGTTATCCCGGTCCCGACCAGGCTAGTTCTTTAGCTCTGGTTGCCATGGTAACTGAGCTGGACGGTTATCCCGGTACTTACCAGGCTGGCTCTTTAGCTCTGGTTGCCATGGTAACTGAGCTGGACAGTTATCCCGGTCCCGACCAGGCTGGCTCTTTAGCTCTGGTTGCCATGGTAACTGAACTGGATAGTTATCCCGGTCCTGACCAGGCTGGTTCTTTAGCTCTGGTGGCCATGGTAACTGAGCTGGGGAACATCGTTTACATAAACCATCCTACTCCACAGCGTCCTCGCGGCTGTAGAGTCCTGTTCCCCTGCCTGTACTGACCGTGTCCGTGGTTGTGACTGTTGTCTCCCTGCAGAGCTCAGGCCAGTGAACTGTGGGTGAAGGGAGAGAAAGTGACCTGTGGCTACATCAGTGAAGATACAAGGGTGATTTATCTGCTTTTAATGCTGTTCCATGTACAGACATCTGAATTTGATGCTAGAGTTGTGCTTCAGGTTTAAATAGACGTCATGTGATTGATGATGATCAGATGGACGTGTGTTGGTTCTGCAGGTGGTGTTCAGATCCACCTCTGCGATGGTCTACATCTTCATCCAGATGAGCTGTGAGATGTGGGACTTTGACATCTACGGTTGGTTGTGAATGGCTGGTTTCTGACCGTGTCTCAGCCTGAGCTTCTCGTATCAATGCTTCTGACATGTTTTGTTCTCAGGCGATCTGTACTTTGAGAAGGCCGTGAACGGCTTCCTCTCAGATCTTTTTGCCAAGTGGAAGGTTTGTGTTCTGTCTTTCATTGCTGCTCTAACTGGCTTCCATCCGAACTAAACAAGCCGTTTTCTGTTCACCAGGAGAAGAACTGCAGCCACGAGGTCACCGTGGTTCTTTTCTCTCGTACGTTGTACAACGCGAAGAGCATCGGTGAGTCTGTAAGGGCAGTTCAGACACATGCTGATGTAACATAGCCTTGGTAGAAAATGTCCAAGTTTCTGGTTTCCTCAGATGAATTCCCAGAGATCATGCGAGGGTCCATCAGGCAGGACCACGAGGGCCGTTTCTACGAAGACTTCTACAGGTAGGCGTGCTGTCGGAAAGAGATGGAAGGTGGAGGCGTCTGAATGCAGCTGACTTTGTTGCGATCAGGGTCGTGGCTCAGAATGAGAGGCGGGACGAGTGGACGTCGTTACTGGTTACCATCAAGAAGCTCTTCATCCAGTACCCTGTCCTGGTACGACTCAAGGAAGCAGGTAACCAATGGCGCAGCGTCTCTCGGTGTTTAGATCCCTTCATGTTTGTGACCACAAGCTGGTGTTTGTTTCCATGGCGACAGATGGTTTTCCTGTGGGTTATAACTCGACAGCGGCTCAAGGAAACTACCTGGAGGCCATTAACCTGTCCTTCAACGGTGAGTAGAACGAAGCGGCTCAGCTGACAAAACAAATCTCGTAGCGTTCCACAGAGCCGGCGACGCAACCTCCGATCATTACCATGATTGACTGAACTGGTTACGTCCGTTGCAATTAATTAGCAATATTTCAGGATCGTTTTATTTTAGTCTCACAGCTGACTGAAATGTTTTATTGCAAATATTTTCATAACAGAGGAGCTGCACACAATTTTAATATTTATCATTAATGACAGTTTTCCACTTATTTAGGAGAAATTTAAAATCAAAATTATATATATATATATATATATATATATATATATATATATACATATATATATATGTATATATATATATGTATATATATATATATATGTATATATATATATATATATGTATATATATATGTATCTTTCAGATTTCTGGGCCATCTGTGACGCACTGCTCTTTTAAGGTCTATCCATAGACTTTCAATCATGTTGAGGTCAGGAGATTGTGAAGGTCATGGCAAAGCCTTCAGTTCATGCCTCTTGATGTAATCCACCCTGGATTTAGAGGTGTTTTCAGGATCCTTATCCATTTGTAGATCCATCCTCTCTTTAACTGCAGCTTTTCCACAGATGGCATTAGGTTAGCATCCAAAATTTGCTCAAATCCCATTCAATCCATTTTTCCTTCTACCCGTGACATGTTCCCTGTGCCACTGGCTGCAATACAACCAGTGGCCCATGCTTAACAGTTAGATAGAGGTTCTTTTCATTAAATTATGTGCCCTTTCTTCTCCAAACGTACCTGTGCTCATTCCGGCCAAAAAGTTACATTTTAACCTCATCAATCCACAGAACTTGTTTCCAAAAAGCATCAGGCTTGTCTGTATGTTCCTTTGCAAACTTCAAATGCAGATTTTTGTGGTAAGGACGTAAAAGAAGTTTCCTTCTGATGACTCTTCCATGAAGGCCATATTTGTACAAGTACCTCTTTATAGAGGAATGGTGCACCATGACTCCAGTATCAGCCAGATCTTCCTGGAGGGATCGTGCAGTCAAACTTGGGTTTTGACTTGCTTTTCTTACAATCTTGCGAGCTGTTCTGTCTGATATTTTTCTTGGTCTTCCAGATTTTGCTTTAACTTCCTCTGTTCCCAATGACCGCCATTTCTTGATTACATTCAGAACTGAGGATATTAGCATCTGAAAACGCTTTGCTATTTTCTTACATCCTTCTCCTGCTTTGTGAGCATCAACTATTTTCAGTTCCAGTGTTCTTGACAGCTGCTTAGAGGAACCCATGGTGCAGATTGTTGAGGCGAGGTCAGATGAGTCTGAGCATTTAAAACCTTTGAGATTGACATCACCTGGTCTTTCCAGACACTAACTGTAAACAATCCAGGACACTGTCAGGTCTCTGTTGTCAAACTGGGGGCATACAAGGTACTAACTCTGCAGGGTGCCCAAACTTTTACCGACGCTATATTTTCTTTTCTGTTATTTTGAAGGTTTAAATGATGGAAATAGGATGTAACTTTTTTTGACATGTTATAAGAATGTCTAAACTGTAATTTGATGCCTTTTCGAGATTTTCCATCTTTTTAAAGCTCCTTATTTGCACATTAAAATAAATTTTTACCTGGGTTGCCCAAACTTTGGAGCCCCACTGTATATATATATATATATATGTATATATATATATATATATATATATATATATATATATATATATATATATATATATATATATATATATATATTTTTTTTTTTATATATATATATATATTTTTTTTTTATATATATGTATATATATATATATATATATATTTTTTTTTTTTTATATATATGTATATATATATATATATATATATATATATATATATGTATGTATATATATATATGTATGTGTATATATATATATATATATATATATATATATATATATATGTATGTATGTATGTATGTATGTGTATATATATATATATGTATGTGTATATATATATATATATATATATATATATATATGTATGTATGTATGTATGTATGTGTATATATGTATGTATGTATGTATGTATGTGTATATATGTATGTATGTATGTATGTATGTGTATATATATATATATATATATATGTATGTGTATATATATATATATATATATGTATGTATGTATGTGTATATATATATATATATATATGTATGTATGTATGTGTATATATATATATATATATATATATGTATGTATGTATGTGTATATATATATAGTATCAGTATCAGTCAAAAGTCTGGACACACTTCGTCATTAAATCCAAACATAAGTATAAGATAGTCATGAAGAATAAAAGTAGAATAAAAGCAGAAAACAATAAAAACAGATAAAATCAACAACTAGTTCTCAGTTCCACTGACCAGTGTGAACAGGTTGGTCTTAAGATGTGTTTTAAACATGAAGAGACTGTTTGCAGACCGTACAGGCAGGAGTAATGTGTCATTACGGATTGAGAAACGTCCAAGACCATGTGGTCAGCTGACCTAAAGGCTCTGGAGGGGTGATGAACCTAATAAGATCGGATAAATACTTCGAAGAACTAAAAACTAATAAAAGAGTCTTAAAATCGAAGCTAACGGGCAGACAGTGACGTGAGGACAGCACCGATGTGAAAATCCTGATGGGAGCTTCTCTTGGATGTAAATATACTGAAACGGTTATGTCTCGTCATGAGGAAGAATCTCCACAGCAGTCCTGCATCCGGATCCAGATCCGGATCTAAGTCAGACCAGGACCAGTTCTCAGAAACACACCATGAGGATGGAGGTTTTATGTAAAGCTACAGACAGATAAACGCTGGTGAAAACCAGACTTTCACCTTGGCAGAGGAGATAAAACCAGGCTGTGGACAAAGACGGCAGCAATGTGGGGGGTGGAGGCGAGAGGACGACAGCCAGACTCTTTACCTGAGGGGAGGGAAGGACGGTTGGGTTGTTGATGGAAATGGAGAAAACTTAGATCTGGAGAGGGTGGGACGTCCTGCCAGGAGGACTTCTGGCAGACAGATGATGAGGGAGGTCCGTACATGTCGGCATGTGTCCACCTGTGTTCACGTGTGTCCATGTGTAATGACGTGTGTCAGCGTGTGTCCACGTATAATGACGTGTGTGTCAGCGTGTGTCCACGTGTGATGACGTGTGTCGACGTGTGTCGGCATGTGATGACGTGTGATGACGTGTGTCCACGTGTAATGACGTGTGTCCACGTGTGTCCACGTGTGATGACGTGTGTCCACGTGTAATGACGTGTGTCCACGTGTGTCCACGTGTGATGACGTGTGATGACGTGTGTCGGCATGTGATGACGTGTGATGACATGTGTCCACGTGTAATGACGTGTGTCCACGTGTGTCCACATGTGATGACGTGTGTTGACGTGTGTCCACGTGTAATGACGTGTGATGACGTGTGTCGGCATGTGATGACGTGTGATGACATGTGTCCACGTGTAATGACGTGTGTCCACGTGTGTCCACGTGTGTCGACGTGTGTTGACGTGTGTTCACGTGTGTTGACGTGTGTTCACGTGTAATGACGTGTGTCGACGTGTGTGACGTGTGTCGACGTGTGTGACGTGTGATGACGTGTGTCCACGTGTAATGACGTGTGTCCACGTGTGTTGACGTGTGATGACGTGTGATGACGTGTGTCGGCATGTGATGACGTGTGATGACATGTGTCCACGTGTAATGACGTGTGTCCACGTGTGTCGACGTGTGTTGACGTGTGTTCACGTGTAATGACGTGTGTCGACGTGTGTGACGTGTGATGACGTGTGTCCACGTGTAATGACGTGTGTCAGCGTGTGTCCACGTGTGATGACGTGTGTCGGCATGTGATGACGTGTGATGACGTGTGTCCACGTGTAATGACGTGTGTCCACGTGTGATGACGTGTGTTCACGTGTAATGACGTGTGTCGACGTGTGTGACGTGTGATGACGTGTTATGACGTGTGATGACGTGTGTCCACGTGTGATGACGTGTGTTGACGTGTGTCCATGTGTTATGACGTGTGATGACGTGTGTTGACGTGTGATGACATGTGTTCACGTGTAATGACGTGTGTCCACGTGTTATGACGTGTGATGACGTGTGTTGACGTGTGATGACGTGTTCACGTGTAATGACGTGTGTCGACGTGTGATGACGTGTTATGACGTGTGTCGACGTGTGATGACGTGTGTTGACGTGTGTCGACGTGTGTCGACGTGTGATGACGTGTGATGACGTGTGTTGACGTGTGTCGACGTGTGTCGACGTGTGATGACGTGTGTTGACGTGTGTCGACGTGTGATGACGTGTGTTGATGTGTGATGACGTGTGATGACGTGTGTTCACGTGTAATGACGTGTGTTGACGTGTGATGACGTGTTATGACTTGTGTCCACGTGTGATGACGTGTTATGACGTGTGATGACGTGTGTCCACGTGTGATGACGTGTGTCCACGTGTGATGACGTGTGTCCACGTGTTATGACGTGTGATGACGTGTGTCCACGTGTGATGACGTGTGATGACGTGTGATGACGTGTGTCGACGTGTGTCGACGTGTGATGACGTGTGATGACGTGTGATGACGTGTGATGACGTGTGATGACGTGTGTCGACGTGTGTCGACGTGTGTCGACGTGTGATGACGTGTGATGACGTGTGTTGACGTGTGTCGATGTGTGATGACGTGTGTCCACATGTGATGACGTGTGTTGACGTGTTATGACGTGTGATGACGTGTGATGACGTGTGTTGACGTGTGATGACGTGTGTTCACGTGTAATGACGTGTGTTGACGTGTGATGACGTGTTATGACGTGTGTCCACGTGTGATGACGTGTTATGACGTGTGATGACGTGTGTCCACGTGTGATGACGTGTGTCCACGTGTTATGACGTGTGATGACGTGTGTCCACGTGTGATGACGTGTGTTGACGTGTGTCGACGTGTGTCGACGTGTGATGACGTGTGATGACGTGTGATGACGTGTGTTGACGCGTGTCGATGTGTGATGACGTGTGTCCACGTGTGATGACGTGTGTCGACGTGTGTCGGCATGTGTCCACGTGTTGGAAGGGTTTTTGGAAATCTGTGAAACTTCTCTGCGTTGGTCATAAAGTGACTTGTCAGGATGAAACGTAAACGCTGATGACCGCCACGTCTCCCGCAGTGTTCGACAAACATTACATCAACCGTAACTTTGACCGCACCGGCCAGATGTCCGTGGTCATCACACCTGGAGTTGGAGTGTTCGAAGTGGACCGGCTGCTCATGATCCTCACCAAACAGCGAATGATTGACAACGGTGAGCGTGTAGAAACCGACGGCGCCTCATTCGCCTCTGATGATGATGATGATGATGTTTACACATATTTGTCTCCTCCAGGAATTGGTGTGGACTTGGTGTGTATGGGAGAGCAGCCGCTGCACGCCGTTCCTTTGTTCAAGGTGACGCAGTCAGAACGTCGCGCTGCTGTATCCGGATGCATGTTAACAATAATCTGTCATTTAATCTGCAGCTGCACAACAAGACGACACCGGGAGACTCCCGGGTCGGAGACGACTACAACCTTCCTCACTGGATTAACCACAGGCAAGAAGTTCCATTCATCCTTCCAGTACTGAGTCTCCTCTTCATCAGGTCCTTCTGGTACCGAGTCTCCTCTTCATCAGGTCCTTCTGGTACCGAGTCTCCTCTTCATCAGGTCCTTGTGGTACCGAGTCTCCTCTTCATCAGGTCCTTCTGGTACCGAGTCTCCTCTTCATCAGGTCCTTCTGGTACCGAGTCTCCTCTTCATCAGGTCCTTGTGGTACCGAGTCTCCTCTTCATCAGGTCCTTCTAGTACCGAGTCTCCTCTTCATCAGGTCCTTCTGGTACCGAGTCTCCTCTTCATCAGGTCCTTCTGGTACCGAGTCTCCTCTTCATCAGGTCCTTGTGGTACCGAGTCTCCTCTTCATCAGGTCCTTCTGGTACCGAGTCTCCTCTTCATCAGGTCCTTCTGGTACCGAGTCTCCTCTTCATCAGGTCCTTCTGGTACCGAGTCTCCTCTTCATCAGGTTCTTCTGGTACCGAGTCTCCTCTTCATCAGGTCCTTCTGGTACCGAGTCTCCTCTTCATCAGGTCCTTCTGGTACCGAGTCTCCTCTTCATCAGGTCCTTCTGGTACCGAGTCTCCTCTTCATCAGGTCCTTCTGGTACCGAGTCTCCTCTTCATCAGGTCCTTCTAGTACCGAGTCTCCTCTTCATCAAGTCCTTCTGGTACCGAGTCTCCTCTTCATCAGGTCCTTCTGGTACCGAGTCTCCTCTTCATCAGGTCCTTCTGGTACCGAGTCTCCTCTTCATCAGGTCCTTCTAGTACCGAGTCTCTTCTTCATCAGGTCCTTCTGGTACCGAGTCTCCTCTTCATCAGGTCCTTCTGGTACCGAGTCTCCTCTTCATCAGGTCCTTCTAGTACCGAGTCTCCTCTTCATCAAGTCCTTCTGGTACCGAGTCTCCTCTTCATCAGGTCCTTCTAGTACCGAGTCTCCTCTTCATCAGGTCCTTCTGGTACCGAGTCTCCTCTTCATCAAGTCTTTCTGGTACCAAGTCTCCTCTTCATCAGGTCCTTCTAGTACCGAGTCTCTTCTTCATCAGGTCCTTCTGGTACCGAGTCTCTTCTTCATCAGGTCCTTCTGGTACCGAGTCTCTTCTTCATCAGGTCCTTCTGGTACCGAGTCTCTTCTTCATCAGGTCCTTCTAGTACCGAGTCTCCTCTTCATCAAGTCCTTCTGGTACCGAGTCTCCTCTTCATCAGGTCCTTCTGGTACCGAGTCTCCTCTTCATCAGGTCCTTCTGGTACCGAGTCTCTTCTTCATCAGGTCCTTCTGGTACCGAGTCTCTTCTTCATCAGGTCCTTCTGGTACCGAGACTCCTCTTCATCAGGTCCTTCTGGTACCGAGTCTCTTCTTCATCAGGTCCTTCTGGTACCGAGTCTCCTCTTCATCAGGTCCTTCTGGTACCGAGTCTCCTCTTCATCAGGTCCTTCTGGTACTGGGTTTCCCGTTCCACCACGTCCCAAAGCTGCTCTGCTGGATGTAGATCTGGTGACTGTGGAGGCCGTTGGAGGACAGTGAACTCATCGTCATGGTGGAGATGATGTGAGCTTTGTGACATAGTGCATCATCCTGCTGGAAGTTTCCATCAGAAGATGCTACACTGTGCTCAGAAAGGGATGGACATGGTCAGCAGCAGTCTGTGGAAGTTAAACCAGGTCATGGTGGTACCGAGGGGACCAAACTGGGACCAGAACCCCCCCACCACCACACCATTCCAGCAGCAGCAGCCTGAAGCGTTGATCCTGACGGCAAGATGGATCCATGTTGTCATGATGTTTCCAGCAGGTTCGGATACTACCATTTGGATGAATCTTCGTTCTTCCTTATTTCTTAGAACAGCGAGTCATCTTCACCACGTCTGCATGTTTGCATGCTGCCATGTGATTGGCTGGTTAGATAGTCACCATGTAGAGCTGATGAAGAGGATGATGAATGTACTTTTTCTTCAGTGTCTGCTGTGGAAGTTGGTAACTAGTAAACCTGCTTGCTGACTCTGGAGATACCTTTATTTCTCTATAAAATAATCTCATCCTAAACATTGACTGCAGACTGGGATCACTGTATCCCTGAGAGACAGAAGGACGTCCTCCACATCTGGAAACATCTCTTTTCAGCTCTTTGCTTCAGTAATTCTGATGACTGCTTTACATGGAAGTGATTAATATGTTTGCATCTGCGTCCGTTCCTGCAGCTTCTACACCTCCAAAAGTCAGAACTCTTGTAGCTCCTTCACCCCCCGAATCAAACTGGCAGGCCGGAAGGTACGTCCTCTTTTTTCTTCAGGGTCATAGGTCAACCTGACGATAAGCTTTTTGTGTTTTTATCTTGTGCTTTTGTGTCTTTTAGCTTCATGCTGAAAAATTCAAGAACAGCCGAGAGCATGGTATGTGTAGCGCAGGCAGCTCTGGCCTGATGTTAGCCCGGGTCTCATGCGGCTTTATCACCTCTTCCAGCTCTCTGCGTACCAAAGGACTCCGACAACAGCCTGCCCATACAGGTGGACTATGATGCGTATGACGCGCAGGTGTTCCGACTTCCAGGGCCTTCTCGAGTTCAGAGGAGCACCACGCTCAGGTGTTAGCCTGCTCAAGCAGAAAGAAAGGAGATGTTCTGCATCTACGCTGAATGAGGGATAAACAGCTGTTCTGGGTTTTTTAGGCCGGGTCGAGACAAAGAGACAAGCGGCAGGAAGAGCTGGGGCTCGGTGGACATCAGCACAGGCATCGGCGCCTCCCCTCCCATTCGCTCAGGAGGTCCTGAGGAGCAGCGAAGTCTGGCCTCTGATGACAGTCTCGGCCCCGTGTCCAACATGTTGCTGATACCCCGGGTGCCTCCTGCTCAGTATGAAGTCAGCAGCTCGTTGGGATATACGAGCACCAGAGGTAGCTGCTGTAGCTCGCCGGTCACCGTCTCATCCTCTGCCTGACTTCTTCTGTTCTTATTCTGCTGTTTAGAGCTCTTAGAGAAGATGATGGACTCTCAGAGGGACTTCAGTGCACCGGGCAGGTTCACGGTGGGAAGTGCCGAGTCCACGCTGCACATTCGGCCAGGAGGTTACACTCCTCAGAGGGCCCTCATTAACCCCTTCACACCATCCCGGATGCCCATGAAGCTGACCTCCAACCGCCGGCGCTGGATGCACACCTTCCCTGTCGGTGAGTCTCAGTGGGATGAATCCCAGTCAGCATGCAGACATGATGCGTTCAAGTTCTGAGGCTAAAAGGATGGAAATGAATGTATGAACAGATAAAGCAGCATAAAGAGCAACCAGACCAATCCTTTTCCTGTCTGCACATCTCATGTCTGGAGCACACACACAGCAGAGACTCTATAGAGTCTGAATAAACACTACATGTTGTGTCTGGATTGTAAACCTGGACAGATAGAAACGCTGGAAAACCTCCGTAGACCAGCTGGAGGGTCAGAACGTCACATGTTCTAATTTTTCAGAGATTTCTCGAACAAACTTCAGTCACAATTCGTGGTGTACATCTACAAATTTATAGCAAGATGTAGTTTTTTTCCTTTACTGTCATTCAGTGTGTTCATCGTTGCACAGTTTTCTCTCAAACTGATGAAGAGCGCAGAGTAAAGTGCAGAGTATACCCACCGCTGCTTCCACTGACTTTTCACTCAGGCTTTTCTCCTCAAAAGGAATATTTTCAGTCTGCTGTAAAAAATATACATAAAAGATAGTAAAATAAAAATACATCTGTGTAATCAGCTGACAGTTCTGCCACTTGCAGTTCAGTAAGTGATGCGACTTGAAGTTTTCAACCAGCGACTGTTCATTAGAGCAGGGTTTTTCCACCACTGTGCCGTGGTACACGAGTGTGCCCTGAGAATTTATCCAGTTTCACCTGATTGGTCTAAAAAAAGCAGCTCTGTGTTCATCCAAACAGGCCCCAGTGAAAGATAATAAAATTTCATCTTCTTGTGTTCTTAATATAAAGGATGGATTTTATATTAATAATATGGACTTTTAAAAAAAACATTTTGGTTTGTGGTGTGCCTTGTGGTTTTTTTAGTGAGAAAAAGTGGTCTTGGCTCAAAAAAGGCCGAAAAACACTTAGAGGAGTCCAGAGCATGAAATCCACTGGAATGGGATTCTTGGTGACTGCTACAAAAGTGGACACTATCGTCATAGCAACGTTAACGACAATGTTGTCATAACAACATTAACGAGCAGACTCAGTTCTGTCTTACTAGAATCACACACACACACACACACGTCTAAATGAAAACTGCTGCGTTTCCATCACCCCTAGTATTACTGACAACCTAAACATTGCAATAAAACACTTGATTTAAACTCCTACATTTAATAAAACCTGAAATATCTCTAAAACGATTTTACACTTCCGTGAAATGATAAATCCTTTTACAGATATTTTTAGAGAAAAATCTAGGCTGTGAGAGTTTATCTCAGGTGTTTTTCTATTTTTTAACTTGTTGGTGCCAGCCAGGTCTCTTTCCTGACACATACGGGACCAGTAAATGTTTTTATTTTCTTATACCTTAACCAGTAACCAACACAAAACATACAAAGATCAGAACACCTAAACACCCTGCTAGTGAATGAACGTAAACCCATCACCAAAACAAATAATCACCTACATGTATGTATATGCTCAAAAAACAAAATGAACCCCCCCAACAAAAAACCAAATGAAAAAAGCAAAACAAACCAAACTTGGGTTTTCCAGCAGACCTGCGACGTAACACTAAAACAAGGAAACAGAAATATATCAGATAGATAGCATTACGATGCTGGCTTCCCACCAGTCTATAAGTCCTAAAGGAATAACTTTAAATCCAGAGTTAGAGTCCTGGATGATGAAATCCAGCAAATCCACTCACTATGTCCATCAACGTCCCCCTCCAAAGCGACTGTAAGTCTCATATAAATGAGGAATGGACTGGATTGGACGGGCCAGCCTAGAAGAAAAAGCTTTTTTCTGATTCAGGGCTAGGAAATAAAAGCAGGAGCAAATAAAGCCTCTTATGGCAGACAGACTGTCACAAACCTCAATCCTCGATAGCAAACAACAGAGAAATGCAGATTTTACTAGAATCAGAAAGTATGATGAGGGATAGACGTCTCGAAAAGCCGAGAAAAATCCTCCAGCAGCAGTGGAAAACCCGAAAACAGTTCATGGGAGTTGAAACTTCTGCATTAAACACCCTTCAGTAGAAACAGCTGGCTGGATTCTACTCTGTCAAAGTGATAGAAGTTTTAGTTTTATTCAGTGAAAAATTGTAATAAGACGGACAAAACTGTCTTTCCATCTTCATATCTGCCTTCTGCGGCCAACATGAGGGGCTTTTAGCGGTAGCATTTAAAATGCAGTGATTTCCACAGCTGGTAATGAAGCATGAATTTCAATGTTACAGAAGATTTAGCTTCTGCAGAGACTGGTTAACGTCCACGCAGAACAATCTCAATGTTAGATTCAACATTTAGCTTCTGCAGAGACTGGTTAACGTCCACGCAGAAAAATCTCAATGTTAGATTCAACATTTAGCTTCTGCAGAGACTGGTTAACGTCCACGCAGAACAATCTCAATGTTAGATTCAACATTTAGCTTCTGCAGAGACTGGTTAACGTCCACGCAGAAAAATCTCAATGTTAGATTCAACATTTAGCTTCTGCAGAGACTGGTTAACGTCCACGCAGAAAAATCTCAATGTTAGATTCAACATTTAGCTTCTGCAGAGACTGGTTAACGGCCGCGCAGAAAAATCTCAATGTTAGATTCAACATTTAGCTTCTGCAGAGACTGGTTAACGTCCACGCAGAACAATCTCAATGTTACGCAACATTTAGCTTCTGCAGAGACTGGTTAACGTCCGCGCAGAAAAATCTCAATGTTAGATTCAACATTTAGCTTCTGCAGAGACTGGTTAACGTCCACGCAGAAAAATCTCAATGTTAGATTCAACATTTAGCTTCTGCAGAGACTGGTTAACGGCCGCGCAGAAAAATCTCAATGTTAGATTCAACATTTAGCTTCTGCAGAGACTGGTTAACGTCCACGCAGAACAATCTCAATGTTACGCAACATTTAGCTTCTGCAGAGACTGGTTAACGGCCGCGCAGAAAAATCTCAATGTTATGCAACATTTAGCTTCTGCAGAGACTGGTTAACGTCCACGCAGAAAAATCTCAATGTTACGCATCATTTAGCTTCTGCAGAGACTGGTTAACGTCCACGCAGAAAAATCTCAATGTTACGCAACATTTAGCTTCTGCAGAGACTGGTTAACGGCCGCGCAGAAAAATCTCAATGTTACGCAACATTTAGCTTCTGCAGAGACTGGTTAACGTCCACGCAGAAAAATCTCAATGTTACGCATCATTTAGCTTCTGCAGAGACTGGTTAACGTCCACGCAGAAAAATCTCAATGTTACGCAACATTTAGCTTCTGCAGAGACTGGTTAACGTCCACGCAGAAAAATCTCAATGTTACGCAACATTTAGCTTCTGCAGAGACTGGTTAACGGCTGCGCAGAAAAATCTCAATGTTACGCAACATTTAGCTTCTACAGAGACTGGTTGACGGCCGTGCAGAAAAATAAAAGAAGCTGATGAATACATTCTCTTTATTTTGAAGGAGAAGCCAGATTTGATCCTTAAAAAGAACCTTTTTGCTTAGAAACGAGGTTTTCAGTGTCTTTAGTGACAGATTGTGAACAAAGTTTGACCCGCTCTCTGTTGACGGTCTCAGAAGCTCAGATGGCGTCTCAGCCGTTGGTCTGTTTACTTCACAGCAGCCTGAGTTGAGCGAGGCGAGTGAATCACAGGCGGGAGGTTTTCCATTATTTTTACTACTTAAGAAGATTTCACTGTGTCGTCGGCGTAGAGACGATGTGTAGCGTTTGAGACAAACAACAGTATTCCCAGAAAGGATCCTTTAGCTCTGCCTTTCACCACAGAGAGGAAACGCCAGGACAGGAGGGGATTACCCGACAACCAACCAACAGGACATCTGCAGTCCAGGGCTGTAATAATGTCATTTACAGCCTCAGCAGCAGCGGTTGTTGTGCTGTTCTCCTCATTCAGGTTGATGTGGACTGATGGTAAACCTGCTGCCGTTAAGTCAGACTGTACCGCTGTCTCCAGGTCCCTCTGGGGAGGCGATCCAGATCCATCACCAGACCAGGCAGAACATGGCAGAGCTGCAGGGCAGCCAGCAGAGAGATCCTGCCCACACTTCGGCCGAGCTGTTGGAGCTGGCGTATCACGAGGCCACGGGCAGGTTAGTGTCACCCGCCACATTCCCATGCAGAGGATGTCGACTTCGTGCAGGTCGTGAGATGATCGTTTGCCCTTCTTAAGGCGAACAACGTCGAGGCAAGCCGGTGAGAACAACCTTTATGTGGGTGGAGGGATGGAAGAGTTCGCTGGAAGCCCTGGGAGCAGCAGCAGTGGTGACGTGCACACTTCTATCAGCTTCTTGTGCTTTTCTCTATGTGATCAGAGTTATAATCTCTAGTTTAACGTGAACACCTGAGGTCGGTGGGTCCTTCACGTCTTGCAGAACCAAAGCCAACATTAAAGTGGAACTATTCTGTGCATTTCAGGCTAATTTATTTTTATTTCTGAGACCAGAAGGGCTGGGATTGTTGGAGTTATTGTCACAAATGGCTTTATTTACTTCAGACCGACCCTCTCCGTAGGCTGTCAGATCAGCCTGTGGGCAAAACGAGTGGATTGAGACTCTTCCGCATTAAGCCCCGCCTCCCGCCACTGCACTACATCCGGAGCGCGCACCGCACCTGCTTTCAGAAGGATTAGGCTCATATGAACTCAATAAAAAAACAAACTACAATGTCAACACATAGCATACAGCCCTACATGTTGGAACCTGAATCAGAGCCTTAAAACGAAGTGGAAAACAGCAACCCACAGCAACGAATGCAGCAGGATGTCTCTCTTTGGTAAACTCACCAGCCATCGTTGGAAATAACTTTATCCCACGTTTTCCACCCGCCTGATGTATTTGTACATGCCCTTGTTAACCAGTAGAAGGTAACCAATCACCGAACCTTATCCCCCGGGACGTCACAAGGATTTCCAAGTAGAAAAAACTCTCTAAAACGTCGCGTTTTTTGTCCCCATGGAAACCGAATGGAGAGCGTGCTGGAACTCAAACTCAAACATGCGTTTAGGTGATAAAAAACGGTGCCGTTCACATGTCTGATGAGGATTCAACACTGTAACACTGTAGAAAGCTCAGAAAACTTGAAATACCATAATAGCACCCCTTTAAAGGCAGACGTCCAAACGACGAGCTCAGCTCTTCTCCCAAATCTTTTTAAACGTTTCAGCTTGTGTTGCTGCTGGAAATCAGGTCCATTTTACTGAACTGTTACTCCAGTACGGTTTAAAGGAAACGGAATTTAAATCTGTAAAAGTGGAGGCCTTCTAACCAGGACTAAAGGACCAGACGCTGGAGACCTCGCCGGGACTAGGGGAGACCTGGAGGACCTCGTGTTAAATAACTTCTCTACCACTTTTCCCAAAACCTAAACCAGTTTAATTTACATTTTAGTCCCAGTTCCATCTGGAGAACCAGCAGAACAACCTGGAAGTTATGAAAACTAGACATTTTCTCTTTGTTTTAGTACAAAGAAGTACAAGTAGATTATCAGGATGAGTACTTTTACGTTTTCCCACGTTGTAGCTGAACATGTAGACATGCCATGGTGGTTTCTGGGAAACCGCTACATGTAGACATGACATGGTGGTGTCTGGGGAAACCGCTACATGTAGACATGACATGGTGGTTTCTGGGGAACCGCTACATGTAGACATGACATGGTGGTGTCTGGGAAACCGCTACATGTAGACATGACATGGTGGTGTCTGGGAAACCGCTACATGTAGACATGATATGGTGGTGTCTGGGGAACCGCTACATGTAGACATGACATGTTGGTGTCTGGGGAACCGCTACATGTAGACATGACATGTTGGTGTCTGGGGAAACCGCTACATGTAGACATGACATGGTGGTTTCTGGGAAACCGCTACATGTAGACATGATATGGTGGTTTCTGGGAAACCGCTACATGTAGACATGACATGGTGGTGTCTGGGGAAACCGCTACATGTAGACATGACATGGTGATGTCTGGGGAAACCGCTACATGTAGACATGACATGGTGGTGTCTGGGAAACCGCTACATGTAGACATGACATGGTGGTGTCTGGGAAACCGCTACATGTAGACATGATATGGTGGTGTCTGGGAAAACGCTACATGTAGACATGATATGGTGGTGTCTGGGAAACCGCTACATGTAGACATGACATGGTGGTGTCTGGGGAAACCGCTACATGTAGACATGACATGGTGGTTTCTGGGGAAACCGCTACATGTAGACATGACATGGTGGTGTCTGGGGAAACCGCTACATGTAGACATGACATGGTGGTGTCTGGGGAAACCGCTACATGTAGACATGACATGGTGGTGTCTGGGAAAACGCTACATGTAGACATGACATGGTGGTTTCTGGGGAACCGCTACATGTAGACATGACATGGTGGTGTCTGGGAAAACGCTACATGTAGACATGACATGGTGGTTTCTGGGAAACCGCTACATGTAGACATGACATGGTGGTTTCTGGGAAACCGCTACATGTAGACATGACATGGTGGTGTCTGGGAAACCGCTACATGTAGACATGACATGGTGGTTTCTGGGAAACCGCTACATGTAGACATGACATGGTGGTTTCTGGGAAACCGCTACATGTAGACATGACATGGTGGTGTCTGGGAAACCGCTACATGTAGACATGACATGGTGGTTTCTGGGAAACCGCTACATGTAGACATGACATGGTGGTTTCTGGGAAACCGCTACATGTAGACATGACATGGTGGTTTCTGGGAAACCGCTACATGTAGACATGACATGGTGGTTTCTGGGAAACCGCTACATGTAGACATGACATGGTGGTTTCTGGGGAACCGCTACATGTAGACATGACATGGTGGTTTCTGGGAAACCGCTACATGTAGACATGACATGGTGGTTTCTGGGAAACCGCTACATGTAGACATGACATGGTGGTTTCTGGGGAACCGCTACATGTAGACATGACATGGTGGTGTCTGGGAAACCGCTACATGTAGACATGACATGGTGGTGTCTGGGAAACCGCTACATGTAGACATGACATGGTGGTTTCTGGGGAACCGCTACATGTAGACATGACATGGTGGTGTCTGGGAAAACGCTACATGTAGACATGACATGGTGGTGTCTGGGAAACCGCTACATGTAGACATGACATGGTGGTGTCTGGGAAACCGCTACATGTAGACATGACATGGTGGTGTCTGGGAAACCGCTACATGTAGACATGACATGGTGGTGTCTGGGGAAACCGCTACATGTAGACATGACATGGTGGTGTCTGGGAAACCGCTACATGTAGACATGATATGGTGGTGTCTGGGAAACCGCTACATGTAGACATGACATGGTGGTTTCTGGGAAACCGCTACATGTAGACATGACATGGTGGTGTCTGGGAAACCGCTACATGTAGACATGACATGGTGGTGTCTGGGAAACCGCTACATGTAGACATGACATGGTGGTGTCTGGGAAACCGCTACATGTAGACATGATATGGTGGTGTCTGGGAAACCGCTACATGTAGACATGACATGGTGGTTTCTGGGAAACCGCTACATGTAGACATGATATGGTGGTGTCTGGGAAACCGCTACATGTAGACATGACATGGTGGTTTCTGGGGAACCGCTACATGTAGACATGACATGGTGGTGTCTGGGAAACCGCTACATGTAGACATGACATGGTGGTGTCTGGGGAACCGCTACATGTAGACATGACATGGTGGTGTCTGGGGAACCGCTACATGTAGACATGACATGGTGGTTTCTGGGAAACCGCTACATGTAGACATGACATGGTGGTGTCTGGGAAACCGCTACATGTAGACATGACATGGTGGTGTCTGGGAAACCGCTACATGTAGACATGACATGGTGGTTTCTGGGGAACCGCTACATGTAGACATGACATGGTGGTGTCTGGGAAACCGCTACATGTAGACATGACATGGTGGTTTCTGGGGAAACCGCTACATGTAGACATGACATGGTGGTGTCTGGGAAACGCTACATGTAGACATGACATGGTGGTGTCTGGGAAACCGCTACATGTAGACATGACATGGTGGTGTCTGGGGAAACCGCTACATGTAGACATGATATGGTGGTGTCTGGGGAAACCGCTACATGTAGACATGACATGGTGGTGTCTGGGAAACCGCTACATGTAGACATGACATGGTGGTGTCTGGGAAACCGCTACATGTAGACATGACATGGTGGTGTCTGGGAAACCGCTACATGTAGACATGACATGGTGGTGTCTGGGAAAACGCTACATGTAGACATGACATGGTGGTGTCTGGGAAACCGCTACATGTAGACATGACATGGTGGTGTCTGGGAAAACGCTACATGTAGACATGACATGGTGGTGTCTGGGAAAACGCTACATGTAGACATGACATGGTGGTTTCTGGGGAACCGCTACATGTAGACATGACATGGTGGTGTCTGGGGAAACCGCTACATGTAGACATGACATGGTGGTTTCTGGGGAACCGCTACATGTAGACATGACATGGTGGTGTCTGGGGAAATCGCTACATGTAGACATGACATGGTGGTGTCTGGGAAAACGCTACATGTAGACATGATATGGTGGTGTCTGGGAAACCGCTACATGTAGACATGACATGGTGGTTTCTGGGGAACCGCTACATGTAGACATGACATGGTGGTTTCTGGGGAACCGCTACATGTAGACATGACATGGTGGTGTCTGGGAAACCGCTACATGTAGACATGACATGGTGGTGTCTGGGGAAACCGCTACATGTAGACATGACATGGTGGTTTCTGGGGAAACCGCTACATGTAGACATGACATGGTGGTGTCTGGGGAAACCGCTACATGTAGACATGACATGGTGGTGTCTGGGGAAACCGCTACATGTAGACATGACATGGTGGTGTCTGGGGAAACCGCTACATGTAGACATGACATGGTGGTGTCTGGGAAAACGCTACATGTAGACATGATATGGTGGTGTCTGGGAAACCGCTACATGTAGACATGACATGGTGGTGTCTGGGGAAACCGCTACATGTAGACATGACATGGTGGTTTCTGGGGAAACCGCTACATGTAGACATGACATGGTGGTGTCTGGGGAAACCGCTACATGTAGACATGACATGGTGGTGTCTGGGGAAACCGCTACATGTAGACATGACATGGTGGTGTCTGGGAAAACGCTACATGTAGACATGACATGGTGGTTTCTGGGGAACCGCTACATGTAGACATGACATGGTGGTGTCTGGGAAAACGCTACATGTAGACATGACATGGTGGTTTCTGGGAAACCGCTACATGTAGACATGACATGGTGGTGTCTGGGAAACCGCTACATGTAGACATGATATGGTGGTGTCTGGGGAACTGCTACATGTAGACATGACATGGTGGTGTCTGGGAAACCGCTACATGTAGACATGACATGGTGGTTTCTGGGGAACCGCTACATGTAGACATGACATGGTGGTGTCTGGGGAAACCGCTACATGTAGACATGACATGGTGGTTTCTGGGGAACCGCTACATGTAGACATGACATGGTGGTTTCTGGGAAACCGCTACATGTAGACATGACATGGTGGTTTCTGGGAAACCGCTACATGTAGACATGACATGGTGGTTTCTGGGGAACCGCTACATGTAGACATGACATGGTGGTGTCTGGGAAACCGCTACATGTAGACATGACATGGTGGTTTCTGGGAAACCGCTACATGTAGACATGACATGGTGGTTTCTGGGAAACCGCTACATGTAGACATGACATGGTGGTTTCTGGGAAACCGCTACATGTAGACATGACATGGTGGTTTCTGGGAAACCGCTACATGTAGACATGACATGGTGGTTTCTGGGGAACCGCTACATGTAGACATGACATGGTGGTTTCTGGGAAACCGCTACATGTAGACATGACATGGTGGTTTCTGGGAAACCGCTACATGTAGACATGACATGGTGGTTTCTGGGGAACCGCTACATGTAGACATGACATGGTGGTGTCTGGGAAACCGCTACATGTAGACATGATATGGTGGTGTCTGGGAAACCGCTACATGTAGACATGACATGGTGGTTTCTGGGGAACCGCTACATGTAGACATGACATGGTGGTGTCTGGGAAAACGCTACATGTAGACATGACATGGTGGTGTCTGGGGAAACCGCTACATGTAGACATGACATGGTGGTGTCTGGGAAACCGCTACATGTAGACATGATATGGTGGTGTCTGGGAAACCGCTACATGTAGACATGACATGGTGGTGTCTGGGAAACCGCTACATGTAGACATGACATGGTGGTGTCTGGGAAACCGCTACATGTAGACATGACATGGTGGTGTCTGGGGAAACCGCTACATGTAGACATGACATGGTGGTGTCTGGGAAACCGCTACATGTAGACATGATATGGTGGTGTCTGGGAAACCGCTACATGTAGACATGACATGGTGGTTTCTGGGAAACCGCTACATGTAGACATGACATGGTGGTGTCTGGGAAACCGCTACATGTAGACATGACATGGTGGTGTCTGGGAAACCGCTACATGTAGACATGACATGGTGGTGTCTGGGAAACCGCTACATGTAGACATGATATGGTGGTGTCTGGGAAACCGCTACATGTAGACATGACATGGTGGTTTCTGGGGAACCGCTACATGTAGACATGATATGGTGGTGTCTGGGAAACCGCTACATGTAGACATGACATGGTGGTTTCTGGGGAACCGCTACATGTAGACATGACATGGTGGTGTCTGGGAAACCGCTACATGTAGACATGACATGGTGGTGTCTGGGGAACCGCTACATGTAGACATGACATGGTGGTGTCTGGGGAACCGCTACATGTAGACATGACATGGTGGTTTCTGGGAAACCGCTACATGTAGACATGACATGGTGGTGTCTGGGAAACCGCTACATGTAGACATGACATGGTGGTGTCTGGGAAACCGCTACATGTAGACATGACATGGTGGTTTCTGGGGAACCGCTACATGTAGACATGACATGGTGGTGTCTGGGAAACCGCTACATGTAGACATGACATGGTGGTTTCTGGGGAAACCGCTACATGTAGACATGACATGGTGGTGTCTGGGAAACGCTACATGTAGACATGACATGGTGGTGTCTGGGAAACCGCTACATGTAGACATGACATGGTGGTGTCTGGGGAAACCGCTACATGTAGACATGACATGGTGGTGTCTGGGAAACCGCTACATGTAGACATGACATGGTGGTGTCTGGGGAAACCGCTACATGTAGACATGACATGGTGGTGTCTGGGAAACCGCTACATGTAGACATGACATGGTGGTGTCTGGGAAACCGCTACATGTAGACATGACATGGTGATGTCTGGGGAAACCGCTACATGTAGACATGACATGGTGGTGTCTGGGAAACCGCTACATGTAGACATGACATGGTGGTGTCTGGGAAACCGCTACATGTAGACATGACATGGTGGTGTCTGGGGAAACCGCTACATGTAGACATGACATGGTGGTGTCTGGGGAAACCGCTACATGTAGACATGACATGGTGGTGTCTGGGGAAACCGCTACATGTAGACATGACATGGTGGTGTCTGGGGAAACCGCTACATGTAGACATGATATGGTGGTGTCTGGGGAAACCGCTACATGTAGACATGACATGGTGGTGTCTGGGAAACCGCTACATGTAGACATGATATGGTGGTGTCTGGGAAACCGCTACATGTAGACATGATATGGTGGTGTCTGGGAAACCGCTACATGTAGACATGATATGGTGGTGTCTGGGAAACCGCTACATGTAGACATGACATGGTGGTGTCTGGGGAAACCGCTACATGTAGACATGACATGGTGGTGTCTGGGAAACCGCTACATGTAGACATGACATGGTGGTGTCTGGGAAACCGCTACATGTAGACATGACATGGTGGTTTCTGGGGAAACCGCTACATGTAGACATGACATGGTGGTGTCTGGGAAACCGCTACATGTAGACATGACATGGTGGTGTCTGGGGAAACCACTAACTCTGCTTTGTGTTTGTTGTATCTGCTGAACGGCGTGCAGGAGCCCTCGCCAACCGCACCTCCTCGCTGCAAGACTTTTCCAGCGGTGGAACTGACCCAAGTGAGTCCTTCTCGTCCTCCCAGAGGCTTAAATCCCTTTGAAAGGTGCTGAAATGTTGGTGCAGCTGCCGGGAGGCATCAGGAAGAATCGGCGAGCGGATGCTGACAGTTCAACCTGTGGGGGCTTTCTGAGCTTTTGGCGAGCAGCTTTCTCCGCCATCTCCAGGGGGGTAAAAAGGTCATGTGGTTTGGGGTTCCCCTCCTCTTCCCTTTCCTCTGTCCTGTCCCTGTCCCAGCCTTCCTCCTCCTGCTGCTACTTTCTGATGGACAAATTGACGAGCAGTAATTGTTGCTGTTGGTGTTTCTGCATGGCTGCCAGATCGCAGCTCCTCTCTTCTCAGCGTTGTGTCTGTTTGCACGAGGTGATTCTTTGCTTGGGCGCTCTCGTGGTGCTTGGGACACGTTTCCTCCGTCCTCGTGGCGCAGGGTGGGGGGGCGGACCACACGCTCGGCTGAAATCTGCATGTCTGATCAGCAGCTGTGGAAGACGCTGTAAAGTAACATTTCTCTTCTTTTTCCTCCCCTCCTCCTCTTTCTTCCTTCCATGTTTGCATCTTCACTCTCTCTTTTCTCTCTTCTTCACTTTCTCACCTCCTTTCATTTCCCATCACGCCTCTATCTCCCCCCACTCCCCACCCACCCACACACATGTACCTCTGCACTGTGGGTACATGCGCTGTCTTTGTTGTGGGGATTTTCGTGTGTTTGTGTGTGAAGCCCTGCTGCTGTCTGCACCCCCCACAGTGCCCAGCTTCTGCTGCACGGTGGGGGTAGACTGGAAGTCCCTGACCACACCGGCCTGCCTCCCCCTCACCACTGACTACTTCCCTGACCGCCAGACTCTGCAGAACGACTACACCGAAGGATACTACGACCTGCTGCCACACAGCGACCTGGAGAGGTACGCCTGCTTCCGTGTTGTCAAACTTTTCGCCTCAGCAGTGATTTAGTGGGTCGGATTTTAGAGGTTTTAGCAAACAAAGTAAATTAATTCCCGTTTCTGCTGGACTCACAGACGGATGTTCATAGCCTCTTCTCAGTTGTTATTTTATCCTGAAGTTCAGAACAAATTCTCAGTGACAGCCATGTTTTACATCCAGTCATGTGGCAGCAGCAGTCTGAGCAGACATGTCCAGACTTTGCTCCACCTGGACACTTTCAGCTCTGCTGGAGAAAATCCCAGACCAGCTGAGAGACGGGAAGCCCCCATCCCAAGGAAAGTTGGGATTTGTTTTTAAAGTACCAATAAAAACAGAATCCAGTGATTTTCAGACCTCATCAGGTTTTGTTCTCCGTGAAAAGAAGAACGAACCAGATGATGAAACTTTCACCACATGGTTTAGATCCAGTTTGGTGAAGTTACTCAGAAATGTTCTGAAACCTTCCCAGATGTGGAAGCTGCCCACGCCATCGGCACTAATGCAACCCCATCCCATCAGAGATGCAGGCTGATAACAAGCTGGATGCTCCCTCTCCTCTTTAGTCTGCAGGACACGCCGTCCATGCTGTCCACAAACTATTCCACATCTTCATCCAGGTTTCCACTCAGAACATTTTAAATGAGCTTTGGTCCAGAGAAGACGGCGTGTTTCTGGATCCTCTTCACATATGATGGAGCTTTAACCTGCATGAACTGGGTTCACACTGGTTTCTGGAAGCTTCCTGGGTCCATGCACTGGTTTCCAGTAGAAAATCATGTCTGTATTTAGTGCAGAAGATCACCAGCATCCAGCCTTGTCTTAAGCATACAGAGATTCCTCCTGATTCTTTTCATCTGAGAGACTCTGTTTCTCTGAAATGCTCCTTTCATACCCAGTCATGCTACCAACCTGTTGGTAGTTAAGCTGGTTAGTTGTTTCAGATTAGCACCAGTTACTTTTTCAGCCTTTTGCTGCTGAATGTGAGTTTTAGGTGCTGAACTGGTTTCCATGTGGCCGTTTGGGAGATGAGAGAAACTGCAGGGACAAGCTTCAGGTCATGTGGACAAGTAGCTCACGTTTTATCACGTTTTATCGGCCTACATTTGAGGCGTTCAGGGAACATCAGTAAGATGTGCCAACCACCTTAAAAGTTTTGTCTCTTTGTTTCTTGTCTCCGTCTCTTTCCCAGGCGAGAAGACGAAAGTCCAATAATGACAGCGTCTCAGGTGTTTGAAGAGTTCATCTGCCAGCGGTTGATGCAGGGATACCAGATCATCGTCCAGCCCAACAACAGGAAACCACCGCCTGCTTCGGCTACACCTCTCGGCAGCAGTCCTCTTTACACCAGAGGTACGCATGTTTTATTTAACAGGACCAAATATGACCAGATCCTGCATCTCTGAGCGGACGGAGAGGAACAGTTTAAACCCCTTCTGAGAGTTGTGAACCGTTGAGTTAGTGAGTGGCGGCCAACATGGCAACCAACATGGTGGTCAGATGACGGCCAACATGGCGACCAGCATGGCGGTCAGATGACGGCCAACATGGCGACCAGCATGGCGGTCAGATGACGGCCAACATGGCGACCAGCATGGCGGTCAGATGACGGCCAACATGGCGACCAACATGGCAGTCAGATGGCGGCCAACATGGCGGCCAACATAGCGACCAGCATGGCGGTCAGATGACAGCCAACATGGCAACCAACATGGCGGCCGACATGGTGACCAACATGGCGACCAACATGGCGACCAGCATGGCGGTCAGATGAAGGCCAACATGGCGACCAACATGGCAGTCAGATGAAGGCCAACATGGCGGTCAAATGAAGACCAACATGGCGACCAACATGGCGGCCAACATGGCTGCCAACATGGTGACCAACATGGCGGTCAGATGAAGGCCAACATGGCGACCAACATGGCAGTCAGATGAAGGCCAACATGGCGGTCAAATGAAGACCAACATGGCGACCAACATGGTGACCAACATGGCGGTCAGATGAAGGCCAACATGGCGGTCAGATGAAGGCCAACATGGCGACCAACATGGCAGTCAGATGAAGGCCAATATGGCGGTCAAATGAAGACCAACATGGCGACCAACATGGCGGTCAGATGAAGACCAACATGGCAACCAACATGGCGACCAACATGGCGGCCAACATGGTGGCCAACATGGCGGCCAACATGGTGACCAACATGGCGGTCAGATGACGGGCAACATGGTGGTCAGATGAATGCCAACATGGCAGCCAACATGGCGGTCAGATGAAGGCCAACATGGCGACCAACATGGCAGTCAGATGAAGACCAACATGGCGACCAACATGGCGGCCTACATGGTGGCCAACATGGCGGCCAACATGGTGACCAACATGGCGGTCAGATGACGGGCAACATGGTGGTCAGATGAATGCCAACATGGCAGCCAACATGGCGGTCAGATGAAGGCCAACATGGCGACCAACATGGCAGTCAGATGAAGACCAACATGGCGACCAACATGGCGGCCTACATGGTGGCCAACATGGCGGCCAACATGGTGACCAACATGGCGGTCAGATGACGGGCAACATGGTGGTCAGATGAATGCCAACATGGCAGCCAACATGGCAGTCAGATGAAGACCAACATGGCGGCCAACATGGTGACCAACATGGCGGTCAGATGACGGGCAACATGGTGGTCAGATGAATGCCAACATGGCGACCAACATGGCAGTCAGATGAAGGCCAACATGGCGGTCAGATGAAGGCCAATATGGCGTCCAAGGCAAGGACATGTGGAATCGAACCAGCGTGTCCGTAATGATGCATGAGGACTAAACGCAGTGTTGTCTGGTTCTGGTCCAGGTCTGGTGTCCCTGCGGCGGGCCGAGGAGGAGGAGACGGTGTTCTGGCTCAGCATGGGCCGGACCTTCCACAAAGTCTGCCTGAAAGACAAGATCATCACCGTCACTCGGTACCTGCCCAAGTGAGTTCACCTGTTTGTCACAATGTCACCGTTACGTTGTGGAAGTTCGTCTTTTCCTGCAGTGTCCGTTCATAGCGACGTTTCCTCGCCATCCTGCGTGAGACGGAAGTCACCTGAAAACATTTATCACAATGAAACGCACAGTTCAGAAGGAACGCTGTGTCCGTCTGCGAGGAAACAAACATAAAGATAAGATTATAAATTAGCTGGTAGATTTCAGCTCACTGGGACGAAAACTACGCAGCGGATGATTGATACTGATTAATAAACTAATAAATTAGATAGAATAATAAATTAGATTAACACTTTCAGGTCCTGTCCAGCACTTAGAGGCCAGTGTGCAATGACTCTAAAGAAGTTCTTTAAAACATTGTGGAAATAAACCTGCGGAGCTTCTCTGCCAGCTGGTTGGGTGTTTAAAACCCAAACTGTTTCACATTTAACCATTTTACTGTTGTCACATTATTATTAACTCTTCTTTTTAACATCTCAGCCATTTGCTTCAAAACATTTATGTCTCCATGGCAACGTTTATCCCGTTAAACCGCAAACCTGTTCGTCCCTGCACCACCTCCCCGCACCTCCCCGTATCTCCCCACGTCTCCCTGTGTCTCCCCCCGCCTCCCAGCGCCTCCCCCCACCTCCTCGCGTCTCCCCACGCCTCCCAGTGCCTCCCCCCACCTCCTCGTGCCTCCCAGCGCCTCCCCCCACCTCCTCGTGCCTCCCCCCGCCTCCTCATGTCTCTACACGGTGTACCTGAACCCGGCATGCGGCTCACCTGCCGGCCGTCTGCAGGTATCCGTACGAGTCGGCTCAGATCCAGTACAGCTACAGCCTCTGTCCTCCCCACGCGGACGCCCAGTTCGTCTCCTGCTGGGTGGAGTTTGGACACGAGAGACTGGAGGAATACAAGTGGAACTACCTGGACCAGTACATCTGCTCTGCCGGATCCGAGGACTTCAGGTACCAAGTGGCCATGTTAGCAGAGAAGACACCTGTAGTCAGTCAGCTCACCTGGTTTCTGCTGGTCTCCCCCCCCCCCAGCCTCATAGACTCCCTGAAGTTCTGGAGGACCCGGTTCCTCCTGCTGCCAGCTGGAGCGGCTCGGCGGGTGGCGGACGGCGAGGGGCACTGGGACGTGTATGGGGAGGGAGGGGGAGCCGGGATTGGGGGGGACTGGGTGTTACTGGACGGCTTCATTCGCTTCCTGGAGGGTCTGAACCGCATCCGGCGGCGCCACCGCTCCGACCGGATCATCAGGGTGAGGAGTCCTCCTAACGCCACGCTGCATGTTATCGTGAACGGAGGGCGTGTCAGGCCTAACCCCCGGTTTGTTCCTGTCCAGCAGAAAGGCACGCCCATGAAGGGGCTGCAGGTCACCAGTCCTCTGCCGTCGTACCCCCCCGAGCCTGCGCCGCCACCTCAGGGGAAGAGAGGCACGTCGGCTCTGTCGGCCCTGCTGGAGATGGAGCAGAACCAGAAGTGAGTTTCCCTGCTGGCCGTACGTGTCATTGTCCTTCAGGTTCTCACTGCCTCTGCTTCCCACCAGGTCTCTGGAGGAGCTGCAGCAGGTAAAGAGCTCTGCCGCTGTGGGCGACCTGTCAGGCGTTGCCACAGCAACCACATACGTAGACAGCCCCCGCAAGGTGAGGGGTCTTCCTGAGAGCTGGTTGGAGCTTCTCGCTTCAGGCTTTTAGCTTCTGCAGGCTCATCTGAATTTGTGTTAATCAGCATCAAATACGTTGATGAAGTGTTCCTTGCTGGTGTTCTGGTGTCGGGCTTCAGCTCTCGTCTCTTCCATCAACCTTTTCCTTCCATGCGTCCGTTCTGTTCCTGCTGGTGGGCTTTGGTTGTTTGATCCTGGGTTATGTTCCTCCTGTGTGCTGACAGGACGCTGCCTTTATTTTGGATTTTATACGTAGCCCTCGATCCTCCTACATCTATCACTCTCAGGTCAGTAAACGCATCGCTGCAGCTCTTTGGTTTGGTGTGTCTCCTCTTGCTAACTCTGCATCACTGCATGTGCATGTGCAGCGGAAATAACACCGTGACTTTCACGCACTCTGTGTCCTGAGTGAAAGTGTCTGCTGGTAAGTAGAGACACTGGGACTCTACTGCATAAACACACAGTAAAAGCAGTGGAAAGTTTATTTTCAGAGCGCGTTAAAAAGCTCAAAGAGCATCTAAATGAGTCGGCTTTACTGACGATAACAAGGTGATGAGATTAGTAAAAGTATAAAAAGCAGAGAGCACCAAGTGATGCTCAGCTTTACTCAAACATCACTTAATCCGACATAGAAGAGCCAAACGAAACATTAAACAGCTGAAATAATAATCAAAACTTATTGCAAATGTTTAAAAATGCTAAATTACCGCAATAAAAGGAATTAAGGATTTAATGTGACAACTTAAAAGACGGGAATGTTTAATGTATCATGAGACGAAGCACAGAGAACGACTAAGTAGTAGAAAGTCATCTCGGGCTCCTTCGTTTACCCGGTAGTGTTGTGGAGCAACTGCTGCTGTACCTTACCTTACTAGGTTACTTTTCCCGTCGCGTACTGTCCATGTCTAGTACCGACACAACCTCTGGTACCGACACAACCTCTGGTACCAACACAACCTCTAGTACCAACGAGACGTCTGGTACCGACACAACCTCTGGTACCGACACAACCTCTGGTACCAACGAGACGTCTGGTACCGACACAACCTCTGGTACCGACACAACCTCTGGTACCAACGAGACGTCTGGTACCGACACAACCTCTAGTACCAACGAGACGTCTGGTACCGACACAACCTCTGGTACCGACACAACCTCTGGTACCAACGAGACGTCTGGTACCGACACAACCTCTACTGACACAACCTCTGGTACCAATGAGACGTCTAGTACCGACACAACCTCTGGTACCGACACAACCTCTGGTACCAACACAACCTCTGGTACCAACGAGACGTCTGGTACCGACACAACCTCTAGCTGACGTCTGGTACCGACACAACCTCTGGTACCAACGAGACGTCTGATACCGACACAACCTCTGGTACCGACACAACCTCTAGTACCGACACAACCTCTGTTACAGACACAACCTCTGGTACCGACACAACCTCTGGTACCAACGAGACGTCTGGTACCGACACAACCTCTGGTACCGACACAACCTCTACTGACACAACCTCTGGTACCGACACAACCTCTGGTACCGACACAACCTCTGGTACCGACACAACCTCTACTGACACAACCTCTGGTACTGACACAACCTCTGACCTAGAGTCTTCTAGCTGAGTTTCTCCCCGTTATGTTGCTAGGCCACATGTTAGCATTGCAGCTATGCCGTATGTTAGCATTGCTGCTACATGTTAGCATTGCAGTTACGCTATGTATTAGCATTGCAGCCACATGTTAGCATTGCAGCTATGCTGTGTGTTAGCATTGCTGCTACATATTAGCAATACTCTTTTGCTTCATGGTACTATGCTATGTGTTGGCATGGCTGCTGTGCTACATGTTAGCATAGCAGCCATGCCAACACATAGCATAGCATTCCTGCTGTCTGCAGACATCTGCTCCATAAGAAATTAAATACATAATTTTTTAACTGTTTTGTCCATTGTTAAAACATTGTCTTAATCGGACATGCTAGTTTATCAGACTAATGATGCTAACCTGCCAAAATGTAAACAGTCATGACATTTATATATTGTTTCACTTCTATAAATGAAAGGAAATATTGATAAAGCAGTGGTAAAGCAGTGGGAAATGATCATGAATCAACACATCACTTACCAAAAAACAGAAGAAAATATGACGGTAACAGTCAAGTAAATAGTAATAATCAATGGTGGGTAGTGAAGAGACCACAGTCTCAAATGTATCAGAATGTTATCATATGATATTACGAAGTATGAAGCCAAACGAGTTGAACCACAACTTGGGGACTTTTTCATCCTGAACACAACCTGTTGGTTACTTTACATATAAACCAGCTATATTTGTGTATTTATCATATACACCAGAGTTGTTTTACGGAAGCAGCATCTCACCTGAAGAATTTTGCAGAATCCTGGTTTCACACTAAAGCTAAACCTCTGGTACCGACACAACCTCTGGTACCAACACAACCTCTGGTACCAACGAGACGTCTAGTACCGACACAACCTCTGGTACCGACACAACCTCTGGTACCAACGAGACGTCTGGTACCAACACAACCTCTGGTACCGACACAACCTCTAGTACCAACGAGACGTCTGGTACCGACACAACCTCTGGTACCGACACAACCTCTAGTACCAACGAGACGTCTGGTACCGACACAACCTCTGGTACCGACACAACCTCTACTGACACAACCTCTGGTACCGACACAACCTCTGGTACCGACACAACCTCTGGTACCGACACAACCTCTACTGACACAACCTCTGGTACTGACACAACCTCTGGTACCGACACAACCTCTAGTACCAACGAGACGTCTGGTACCGACACAACCTCTGGTACCGACACAACCTCTGGTACCAACGAGACGTCTGGTACCGACACAACCTCTGGTACCGACACAACCTCTACTGACACAACCTCTGGTACCGACACAACCTCTGGTACCGACACAACCTCTACTGACACAACCTCTGGTACCGACACAACCTCTGGTACCGACACAACCTCTACTGACACAACCTCTGGTACCGACACAACCTCTAGTACCGACACAACCTCTGGTACCGACACAACCTCTACCGACACAACCTCTGGTACCAACGAGACGTCTGGTACCGACACAACCTCTACTGACACAACCTCTGGTACCGACACAACCTCTAGTACCGACACAACCTCTGGTACCAACGAGACGTCTGGTACCGACACAACCTCTAGGTGACGTCTGGTACCGACACAACCTCTACTGACACAACCTCTGTTACCGACACAACCTCTGGTACCGACACAACCTCTGGTACCAACGAGACGTCTGGTACCGACACAACCTCTGGTACCGACACAACCTCTAGTACCGACACAACCTCTCTTACCGACACAACCTCTGGTACCGACACAACCTCTGGTACCAACGAGACGTCTGGTACCGACACAACCTCTAGTACCGACACAACCTCTGGTACCAAAGAGACGTCTGGTACCGACACAACCTCTAGTACCGACACAACCTCTAGTACCGACACAACCTCTGGTACCAACACAACCTCTGGTACCGACACTACCTCTGGTACCGACACAACCTCTAGTACCAACGAGACGTCTGGTACCGACACAACCTCTAGCTGACGTCTGGTACCGACACAACCTCTGGTACCAACGAGACGTCTGATACCGACACAACCTCTGGTACCGACACAACCTCTAGTACCGACACAACCTCTGTTACAGACACAACCTCTGGTACCGACACAACCTCTGGTACCAACGAGACGTCTGGTACCGACACAACCTCTGGTACCGACACAACCTCTACTGACACAACCTCTGGTACCGACACAACCTCTGGTACCGACACAACCTCTGGTACCGACACAACCTCTACTGACACAACCTCTGGTACTGACACAACCTCTGACCTAGAGTCTTCTAGCTGAGTTTCTCCCCGTTATGTTGCTAGGCCACATGTTAGCATTGCAGCTATGCCGTATGTTAGCATTGCTGCTACATGTTAGCATTGCAGTTACGCTATGTATTAGCATTGCAGCCACATGTTAGCATTGCAGCTATGCTGTGTGTTAGCATTGCTGCTACATATTAGCAATACTCTTTTGCTTCATGGTACTATGCTATGTGTTGGCATGGCTGCTGTGCTACATGTTAGCATAGCAGCCATGCCAACACATAGCATAGCATTCCTGCTGTCTGCAGACATCTGCTCCATAAGAAATTAAATACATAATTTTTTAACTGTTTTGTCCATTGTTAAAACATTGTCTTAATCGGACATGCTAGTTTATCAGACTAATGATGCTAACCTGCCAAAATGTAAACAGTCATGACATTTATATATTGTTTCACTTCTATAAATGAAAGGAAATATTGATAAAGCAGTGGTAAAGCAGTGGGAAATGATCATGAATCAACACATCACTTACCAAAAAACAGAAGAAAATATGACGGTAACAGTCAAGTAAATAGTAATAATCAATGGTGGGTAGTGAAGAGACCACAGTCTCAAATGTATCAGAATGTTATCATATGATATTACGAAGTATGAAGCCAAACGAGTTGAACCACAACTTGGGGACTTTTTCATCCTGAACACAACCTGTTGGTTACTTTACATATAAACCAGCTATATTTGTGTATTTATCATATACACCAGAGTTGTTTTACGGAAGCAGCATCTCACCTGAAGAATTTTGCAGAATCCTGGTTTCACACTAAAGCTAAACCTCTGGTACCGACACAACCTCTGGTACCAACACAACCTCTGGTACCAACGAGACGTCTAGTACCGACACAACCTCTGGTACCGACACAACCTCTGGTACCAACGAGACGTCTGGTACCAACACAACCTCTGGTACCGACACAACCTCTAGTACCAACGAGACGTCTGGTACCGACACAACCTCTGGTACCGACACAACCTCTAGTACCAACGAGACGTCTGGTACCGACACAACCTCTGGTACCGACACAACCTCTACTGACACAACCTCTGGTACCGACACAACCTCTGGTACCGACACAACCTCTGGTACCGACACAACCTCTACTGACACAACCTCTGGTACTGACACAACCTCTGGTACCGACACAACCTCTAGTACCAACGAGACGTCTGGTACCGACACAACCTCTGGTACCGACACAACCTCTGGTACCAACGAGACGTCTGGTACCGACACAACCTCTGGTACCGACACAACCTCTACTGACACAACCTCTGGTACCGACACAACCTCTACTGACACAACCTCTGGTACCGACACAACCTCTGGTACCGACACAACCTCTACTGACACAACCTCTGGTACCGACACAACCTCTAGTACCGACACAACCTCTGGTACCGACACAACCTCTACCGACACAACCTCTGGTACCAACGAGACGTCTGGTACCGACACAACCTCTACTGACACAACCTCTGGTACCGACACAACCTCTAGTACCGACACAACCTCTGGTACCAACGAGACGTCTGGTACCGACACAACCTCTAGGTGACGTCTGGTACCGACACAACCTCTACTGACACAACCTCTGTTACCGACACAACCTCTGGTACCGACACAACCTCTGGTACCAACGAGACGTCTGGTACCGACACAACCTCTGGTACCGACACAACCTCTAGTACCGACACAACCTCTCTTACCGACACAACCTCTGGTACCGACACAACCTCTGGTACCAACGAGACGTCTGGTACCGACACAACCTCTAGTACCGACACAACCTCTGGTACCAAAGAGACGTCTGGTACCGACACAACCTCTAGTACCGACACAACCTCTAGTACCGACACAACCTCTGGTACCAACACAACCTCTGGTACCGACACTACCTCTGGTACCGACACAACCTCTAGTACCAACGAGACGTCTGGTACCGACACAACCTCTAGCTGACGTCTGGTACCGACACAACCTCTGGTACCAACGAGACGTCTGATACCGACACAACCTCTGGTACCGACACAACCTCTAGTACCGACACAACCTCTGTTACAGACACAACCTCTGGTACCGACACAACCTCTGGTACCAACGAGACGTCTGATACCGACACAACCTCTGGTACCGACACAACCTCTAGTACCGACACAACCTCTGTTACAGACACAACCTCTGGTACCGACACAACCTCTGGTACCAACGAGACGTCTGGTACCGACACAACCTCTAGTACCGACACAACCTCTGGTACCGACACAACCTCTGGTACCGACACAACCTCTGGTACCAACGAGACGTCTGGTACCGACACAACCTCTAGTACCGACACAACCTCTAGTACCGACACAACCTCTGGTACCAACACAACCTCTGGTACCGACACAACCTCTGGTACCGACACAACCTCTAGGTGACGTCTGGTACCGACACAACCTCTAGGTGACATCTGGTACCGACACAACCTCTAGGTGACATCTGGTACCGACACAACCTCTAGGTGACGTCTGGTAACGACAACACGTAAAGGGAGGATTGGTACCAATGGGACATCTCGTACCAACAGAATATCCGGTACCAATGAGAAGTCTTGTACCAAGGGGTCATCAGGACCCGAACCAGGAAGGAGAACCTACATCAGAACCAGAATCTGTTTGTGACACCAGGAGAACAGAACCGAAGCTGTCTGCATGACTAACACATTGTTTTCTACCAGCCTACTCTGAACTAACAGTATTTCTCTCCATGTAGCCGCCTGCAGAAAGCAGCGAGGCTGCAGATAAAGTCCAGCTGGGAGTGACGTCCGCCGCTCAGCCTGCAGGAGAAGCTGCGTCCGGCAGCACCGACTGCAGGTAGCATCTCGCTGCTAACAGCTTTCCCAGTGTTTCTGAAGCCTCATCCCTCCCATGGATCTCTTCACAGTGGCCAGTCTGCAGCTGCAGCCCTCTCGCTGTCTTCTTCTTCAACACTTTTGGAGATACTTGAAGCCATCAAACATCCAACGTAAGGTTTCCTTTTTTCTTTGTTGCGCATGTTGTGTTGCGTTAGTAACTGATCATTGTGTAGCAGGAAGTAAATTCTCCTGAAACGCAGTAGAATATGTAAATGGTGTTTCCTCCTGACATAGAAAGCCCAGGACAGAAGCTTAGCTCATCCAGGAATAAGTGAACATGTGGGATTTATTCTTCTGCTGGGCTGAAGTCTGATGAGGGTTGCGTTTTAATTACAACAATGCAAAATGATTAATTAAAATCAACAGTCAGCAAAAGATTGTAACTAGAAGACAAGTCTTACAATGTGAAAATTTTATATTAACATTTTATTTAATTTTCATTTTATATTATATTTACAACATAAAAACATTTTATTTTAATGGAGTGTGTGTGTGGGAGGAGGAGGGGGCGGGATGGGGACTCTGGATATTAGATAGGGGGGGCGCTGGCTCAAAAAAAGTTAGGAAGCACTTCTCCAGCGTGTCCTGGGTCTTCCCTGGGGTCTCCTCCCAGAGGGACGTGCCTGGAACACCTCACCAGGGAGGTCCAGGAGGCATCCTGACCAGATGCCCGAGCCACCTCAACTGGTTCCTCTCGATGTGGAGGAGCAGCGGCTCTACTCTGATCTCCTCCCGGATGACCGAGCTCCTCACCCTATCTCTAAGGGAGAGCCCGGCCACCCTGCGGAGGAAACTCATTTCAGCCGCCTGGATACGAGATCTGGTTCTTTCGGTCACGACCCACAGCTCATGACCATAGGTGAGGGTAGGAACGTAGATCGACTGGTAAATCGAGAGCTTCGCCTTCTGGCTCAGCTCCTTCTTCACCACGACAGACCGGTGCAGAGTCCGCATTACTGCAGACGCCGCACCGATCCGTCTGTCGATCTCGCGCTCCATCCTTCCCTCACTCGTGAACAAGACCATGAGATATTTAAGCTCCTCCACTTGAGGCAGGACCTCACTCCCGACCCGGAGAGGGCATTCCACCTTATTCCGGCTGAGGACAATGGTCACAGATTTGGAGGTGCTGATTCTCATCCCAGCCGCTTCACACTCGGCTACGAATCAGTCAAGTGAGAGCTGAAGATCACGACCAGATGAAGCCAACAGGACCACATCATCTGCAAAAAGCAGGGACCCAATCCTGAGGCCACCAAGCCGGATCCCCTCAACACCTCGACTGCGCCTAGAAATTCTGTCCATATAAGTTATGAACAGAATTGGTGATAAGGGGCAGCCTTGGCGGAGTCCAACCCTTATTGGAAACGAGTCCGACCTACTGCCAGCAATGCGGACCAAGCTCTGACACCTGTCGTACAGGGACCGGACAGCTCGGACAAGGGGGTCCGGTACTCTATACTCCTGGAGTACCCCCCACAGGAGCCCCCAGGGGACACGGTTGAACGCCTTCTCCAGGTCCACAAAGCACATGTAGACTGGTTGGGCAAACTCCCATGCCCCCTCCAGGACCCCAAAGAGGGTATAGAGCTGGTCCACTGTTCCGCGACCAGGACAAAAACCACACTGCTCCTCCTCAATCCGAGATTCCAGAAGAGGAACAAGTAAAGTTATCTATGAATAAGTAAAATAGTCCTAGGAATGCTGACATGAATTGTGATTGTAGCTGCTAGCTCCCAGATTTCCAGATCCACAGCGATGAAACCGACGCCATGTTTGTGTGGAGTAAAGACAGTGATGTTTTCTTGTTTCTGTCTGGAGTTTGAACTGTATGGTTTGGATGCCAACAGGTGGTAGAGTCTTCTAGCTGAGTTTCTCCCCGTTATGTTGCTAGGCCACATGTTAGCATTGCAGCTATGCCGTATGTTAGCATTGCTGCTACATGTTAGCATTGCAGTTACGCTATGTATTAGCATTGCAGCCACATGTTAGCATTGCAGCTATGCTGTGTGTTAGCATTGCTGCTACATATTAGCAATACTCTTTTGCTTCATGGTACTATGCTATGTGTTGGCATGGCTGCTGTGCTACATGTTAGCATAGCAGCCATGCCAACACATAGCATAGCATTCCTGCTGTCTGCAGACATCTGCTCCATAAGAAATTAAATACATAATTTTTTAACTGTTTTGTCCATTGTTAAAACATTGTCTTAATCGGACATGCTAGTTTATCAGACTAATGATGCTAACCTGCCAAAATGTAAACAGTCATGACATTTATATATTGTTTCACTTCTATAAATGAAAGGAAATATTGATAAAGCAGTGGTAAAGCAGTGGGAAATGATCATGAATCAACACATCACTTACCAAAAAACAGAAGAAAATATGACGGTAACAGTCAAGTAAATAGTAATAATCAATGGTGGGTAGTGAAGAGACCACAGTCTCAAATGTATCAGAATGTTATCATATGATATTACGAAGTATGAAGCCAAACGAGTTGAACCACAACTTGGGGACTTTTTCATCCTGAACACAACCTGTTGGTTACTTTACATATAAACCAGCTATATTTGTGTATTTATCATATACACCAGAGTTGTTTTACGGAAGCAGCATCTCACCTGAAGAATTTTGCAGAATCCTGGTTTCACACTAAAGCAGAAGAATTGATAATAATCCTGACATGGTTTTAACTATAGTTAAGTACAATATAGCCGCTAAACCGTTAGTTAGTATGTTTCTTTGGTTCATGTGACGGGAGGGGGGCTTGACATTATTGTTGTTGATGAAAACTGCAGAAACAGCGAACCACTGGGATAAAGCAAGCTAGGTTTTTTACTAGGCAAGAGAATGAAACAGAAAACAACTGTAAATTACTAGTAATGTGTTTTATCTCCTTGGCGTTACAGGACTGGTGTGCAGCTGCTCCCGGAGCAGAAAGGCCTTCCCTTCAACTGCTTCATCAGTGCAGAGGTTGTTCATTGGCTGGTCAACAACGTGGAGGGCGTGGCCACACAGGGGATGGCTGTGGACATCATGCAGGTGCTGGTTACTTCTCTTCCATAAAACCAAATGTAAGATGCATTAACCAACATGACAATTCCTGAATGCAACGTTTCCTGTGGAGAAACGGTGTTCTGAGCACGCTCAGTTTGAGGGATTTCTGACAGCGTGCTAAGCTCGGAGCTACATCAGACATAAGAAATAATTAAAACATCTTCATGAATGAACTAATCATTGAGATGAAAACTTCAGTGACTGGTTAGTTTTTCTGGTAGCTGCTGAACTAGCATGTAGCGATACCGGGAGTACAGGGATCACGTCTATTCTGAAAGTAGACGCAGCACCTGGCTGGTCGGCTGACAACGAAGTTTCTTTTGCTGGTTACTGTCAATTTTAAACACCAGATGTTCTTCACAGTAGGACACATTCATGGTGAGTTCACTGTGTCCATTCAGATTTGAAGGCATCAGCAGGGCCGATGAAAAGTGCACTGACTCCTGGGCCCAAAGTGTTCCAGGGCCCCCTTCCCTTCCCCACCACAACATTGTGCAAATTGTGAATGATATACTATGAAATGACATTTCTAACATCTCCCAGCCAATGGTACCAATAGCAACACACTGGACACTGTGGTGTAACTATCTGGCTTTTATGTACATTTTGTTTCATGTCCAAACTGCTGGTGTTTTCCCTACGTGCGCCCAAAGTGGGCCCCTGGGTCGGTGCCCATACGGCCCATTGGATAATCGGCTTTTCACATCAGGCAGGTGCAGATCCGCTGCTGATGAAGCCTCCGTCCATCTGTTGCTCTCGCCGACCACGTTTCCCACCCTCCGTAAACGCCTTCCTGTCCTGGGAAACTGTGAGTTTCCGCTTCGCCTGCTGTTGGTGAGAAAACTGACTGGGTTCATCCGCTGTTTTACACAGAAAATGCTTGATGAAGGTCTGGTTGCTCACGCTTCGGGGGACGCCATGCGCACGTTTGTCTATGGATTCTACTTCTACAGGATCGCAGGAGAAAAGGACGGTAAGCTTGTTTTTTATGTGTCCTGCGTCTCTGTGATGAGAAACCGAACCGTGGTTGTCCCGTCTGGTCTTTCTGCTGCAGGTCTGACCTCCCAGCTGACGACGGCCGCTGCTGGAGGCTGGTCGCCTGCAGCGCTGGAAGACTTTGCTCTTTTCCAGAGGAAGTGGTTTGAGGTGGCCTTTGTGTTGGAGGAGCGGCGGCCCTGCGACCTCCCGGCCTTCCTCCTCCCCTGGCTGCCCAGCCGGCCGGCCTCCTACGCAAGTAGGCACAGCTCCTTCAGCCGCAGCTTTGGAGGACGCAGCCAGGCTGCCGCACTGCTAGGTAAACCCAGCCCACACAGCAGAGGAGCCCCTCATCCAGTCCCATGCAGATCCCAACCAGGTCAGCTCTAAAGGAGGGTCCGGGTCTCATGTTCATGTGTCACACTGGGCAGACGGGGTGGGGTCACAGACCCAGCAGGGTGTGGAAGATCATCCAGAAGTCCTTCAAGCCTTCATGAAGCTACAGCAGGCTCATTGTTTCTGGTTCACCCACAAAGACCAGGACCAGGAGCACCTGGACTCGTTTCAGCTCAGTTTTCATTCATTTCAAGCCTGGTTGTGTTTCCTGGTGTGGGATCGGTTTCCAGCAGGACAGATTTACCTTTTCCAGATCTCTGCTTCTGAGCTCGGATCAATAAATCAGCTTCAGTCCCAACCAGAAAAACCAAACCGGATTGTTTTAATACTTTAAAGATGGTGCTTTAAAATGAATTATTTTCTATGTAATTCATTTTAAAGGAAAGAAAATTTATTTTGAGATGAATATCATTGTTTTACTCGTCCATGTGGAATATAACGCGAAGAACGTGTTTTATATGGAAAATAGCTCGTGTGGGGTCCTTCAGGACCGGGGGGTCCTTCATGACTGCGTGGTCCTTCAGGACCGGGGGGTCCTTCATGACTGCGTGGTCCTTCAGGACCGGGGGGTCCTTCATGACTGCGTGGTCCTTCAGGACAGGGGGGTCCCTGGTTCAGTGTGACACGGATACGAGACCCAACCTTCAGCTCTGTATCCTGTAGATCTGCATGGAGCAGCTGGTGTGTGTCGTGTCCTGCATGCAGTGTAACCTGGGTGGTCCAGATCTGGTCCTGGAGGTCTACCATCCTGCATGTTTTGGGTGAACCAGGAAGTTATCGAGTCTCTGGAGAGCTGGATGACATGAGGATGAGGGAATGATCCATTAAAACCTGCATGGATGGTAGACCTCCAGGATCGGACTTGGATACCCCCCCTGTAGATGAGTTCTGCCACATCGTGGATCCATGTGAATTCTTCACGCATGTGATCGGGTGATGCTGACATGGTGTCGGGTGCATGCTGTGGCGTTGGTGGCTGTGGGTTCAGTAGTGCCGTGGCGGCATGGTCCTCGTCTGTCGCTCTGCTTGGACGTTTCCTCCAGCTCTGCTCGCTGTGACGATGCTTCAGCTCCCTGCTTCATGCCGGAACGTCTGGAAGTGCTTCATCCTAAAACCACCACTCTGCAAATTCCCTTCTCACACCTAACGGCAGCTTCGCAGCTCTTCTTCATGTAGTTTTACCTGCTTGTTTACACACCTGTTCACATCAGTCATATGACAGAACCTGTAGACCCAGACCAGTTCAGTCCACTTCATCATAGGCCAGCTATAATGTACTTAGACCAGATCATGGGACGTCTCCCAGTGCATCATGGGACGTCTCCCACTGCATGATCAGTTGATCATGTGAACATGAAATCATGTGGTCATGTGATCTTGTGAATGTGGTCATGTGAACATGTGTTCACATGGTCATGTGATCATGTGGTCATGTGATTGTGTAATCATGTAAACATGTGGTCATGTGGTCAGTTGATCATGTGAACATGTGGTCATGTGGTCGGTTGATCATGTGAACATGTGGTCATGTGGTCGGTTGATCATGTGGTCATGTGATCATGTGATCGTGTGATCATGCTAACATGTGGTCAGTTTATCATGTGGTCAGTTTATCATGTGGTCATGTGATCATTTGGTCATGTGATCATGTGATCGTGTGATCATGCTAACATGTGGTCAGTTTATCATGTGGTCATGTGATCGTGTGGTCATGCTAACATGTGGTCAGTTTATCATGTGGTCATGTCATCGTGTGGTCATGTGATCGTGTGATCATGTTAACGTGGTCAGTTTATCATGTGGTCATGTGATCGTGTGGTTATAGATTCTGTTGTGGATTTAACAGGAAATGAAGGTAAAACTTTGAGTTTAGTTTGTAACAAATACAGCCATCAGTTTCTAGTGTCCGTCCTGGTTCCTACTGGACGTCTCTCCTACTGATTGATCATGTGAAAAAATCAGGTGATTGATCAGGTTCAGTTCTGTAAATCAAACAGAAAATGGATAAAGTATTAATAACTTCCATCTTATTGTTGAAACGTTGGCGTGGCTCTGACCTCACCTGTCTGCCCATCACGCATCTTCTTCTTCTGCTCTCTTGCTTCCCGTCTCTTTGTCCTCCCTCCATCATCCCCCCTCCACCAGCGGCCACTGTCCCGGAGCAGAAGACGGTCACCCTGGACGTGGACGTCAACAACCGCAGCGACCGCACTGAGTGGTGCAGCTGTTATTACCATGGCAACTTCTCTCTGAAAGCTGCCTTTGAGATCAAGCTGCACTGGATGGCCGTCACTGCTGCAGTGCTGTTTGAGATGGTACTCTCACACAAAGCACACCCTAAACATGCTAAACACACACAAAGCACACGTTAAACACACACAAAGCACACCCTAAACATGCTAAACACACACAAAGCACACGTTAAACACACACAAAGCACACGTTAAACACACGCTAAACACACACGAAGCACATGTTAAACACACGTTAAACACACCATAAACACACGTTAAACACACCATAAACACACTAAACACACGTTAAACACACGCTGAACACATGTTAAACACACGTTAAACACACCATAAACACATGTTAAACACACCATAAACACACGTTAAACACACTAAACACATGTTAAACACATTCTGAACACACGTTAAACACACACAAAGCACATGTTAAACACCAAAAACACACGTTAAACACACCATAAACACACTAAACACACGTTAAACACACGCTGAACACACGTTAAACACACGTTAAACACATGTTAAACACACCATAAACACACGTTAAACACACTAAACACATGTTAAACACATTCTGAACACACGTTAAACACACACAAAGCACATGTTAAACACCAAAAACACACGTTAAACACACCATAAAAACACGTTAAACACACCATGAACACAAGTTAAACACACCATAAACATACGTTAAACACACTAAACACATGTTAAACACACGCTGAACACACGTTAAACACACACAAAGCACATGTTAAACACCAAAAACACACGTTAAACACACCATAAACACACGTTAAACACACCATAAACACACGTTAAACATACTAAACACATGTTAAAGACACGCTGAACACATGTTAAACACGTTAAACACACGCTGAACACACGCTGAACACACGTTAAACACGCGCTAAACTGATTTTAAAAACACACTAAACACATGCTACATACATGTTGAACAAGCTAAAAACATGCTAAACACGTTAAATAGTCAAATGGTGAACAATTTAAAGATGCTAATCACGCATTAGCAATGCTAAGCATGCACTAAAAACATGTTAGACTTGGTAAACTCAGGCTAAACATGCTAAACATAATCCAGACATGCTCTAAACACATGTTTAACATCTTAAACACACGCTAAGTGCTTTAAGAACAGTAACTACACAGTAAATACGCTAAACATGCCTTAAACACATGCTAAACACACCTCAAATACGCCAAACATATGCTAATCATGCTAAACACATGTACTAAACTTGTGCTTCTGGATGTTTTAGTGTTGTGCTGACTGATTCCCGACATTTCGTCATATTTGCGCTCCACATGTTTAGTTTTTCATGTTATCTGTCCTGACAGTTCCGGTAAATGTGTTTCCTGGCGGCGACGTGGAACCTGATCCTGCAGCAGGATCGCAACGTTTATTTGTAGTTTCTGTAACGTCAACATACATTATTCCGAAACTAGATTTAAGTCCAATTATAGTTTATTTAGGGCTACATGGTGGAACAGTGGTTAGCACTGTGGCTTCACAGCAAGAAGGTCACTGGTTCGATCCTCGGCTGGGGAGGGGTTTGGTCAGTGGCCTTTCTGTGTGGAGTTTGCATGTTCTCCCCGTGTATGCGTGGGTTCTCTCCGGGTTCTCCGGCTTCCTCCCACCATCCAAAGACATGCATGTTAGGTTAATTGGTTACTCTAAATTGCCCCTAGGAATGAGTGTGAGCGTGAGTGTGGTTGTTCGTCTTTGTGTGGCCCTGCGATGGACTGGCGAGCTGTCCAGGGTGTACCCTGCCTGTCGCCCAAAGCCAGCTGGGACAGGCTCCAGCTTCCCTACGACCCTGTATTGGATTAAGCAGTTTAGAAAATGAATGAATGAATATAGTTCATTTAATTTATTTCACATTTTAGATCTTTATCTCTAACCTGCTGTTTTTTATTGATTTCTGTTCATTTTTTCACAGAACACTTCAGGATAGAAGTGTTTTTTTAAATTTATCAGTTCATTTTCACTTTGTTTCCATATATTTAGTTTTATTTTTTTATTTGATTCTTATTAGTTTATTGACTTTTTTTGTTATTTTTATTCTGTTATTTCATTCTTATTTTATTTAAATATTCTTTGGTTGTATTTTATTTAAAAGATTTTCTTATTTCTTTGGTTTATTGATTTTATTCTGTTTTGTTTAATTAAAGTTTATTATATTTTCTTTGTTTAATCTTTATGCTTTTTTCTGTTTTGTTTAATTAACATACTTGATTTACTTTTTAATTAAATTGATTTTATCAAACATATTTGGTTTTATTTGAAATATATTTGTATTGGTTTATTTTACTTTATTATTGTATTAGATTTTCTATTTACTTCATTGTCATATTTAATGTATCTATTTAATTTTTGTCTGTTAATTAATGATTAATAAAAGAGGAATTTCCGGTAAAGTTTGCAGACATCTTGGGTCAGATGTGAGGGTTTTCAGCAGCTGATGTGGACGTGTGGTGGACCTGATGTTTACAGATTCATGCTGCGTTTCAGGTTCAGGGTTGGCACCGGAAAGCGGCGTCCTGCGGCTTCCTGCTGGTTCCGGTTCTGGAGGTTCCCTTCGCGCTGACGTCGTATCTGTACGGAGACCCGCTCAGGGCCCAGCTCTTCATCCCTCTCAGCATCCAGAGTTTGCTGAAGAACAGCAGCGACAACCTGTTTGAAGGTTCGGTCTTCCTGTAGAGTGGACGCCGTCCGTCTGTGTGTCTGAATCCGTCCTGACGTCCATCCGTTTCCATGTCATCCTGCAGGATTCGAACCGGAGACCTACTGGGACAGGATGCAGCTCTTCCAGGAGGCCATACTTTACAGGTCGCTGCTGGATGTGTGACAGAAACATTTTTTATGCATCAGGTCAAAGATTAACTGGAAAATATGCAGTTTTCCAGTTTAATGTGAAGTCATAATAAACATTTTAACATAATTAGGACTCGCTCCTCCAACACAGACGTCTCCACGTCCCACAGAGACGATCTGCAGACTGCTGGCAGTGGTCTGCATCTGTCAGCGCCGCTGCATGTCGACCTGCAGGAAACCAGACCACGGTACCAGATTGTTAAAAACCTGCAGGTCAGCTGTGATAGAAGATGTCAGGATGGTGTCAGCTGCGCAGGACGGGCTGAATGGAAGACGAATACGGAGAACAGGCACAGATCTCCAGTCAGTCAGTCAGGCGCTGGACCAAAGAAAACCCACAAACTGGAGGACGGACAGATCTCCGTCAGTCTGGATCCGAGTCCGAAGCTGGAAATGAGTTTTTCCTGAGTGGAAAAACAACTTTTAGACTCATTATAAAAATAATTACGTAGATTAAGTCCAGCCAATCACACGGCAGCATGTAGTCATGTAGATGACCCGGTTCTAGAAAGTGGTCCTGATGAAAAGGACGACCCGGTTCTAGAAGGTCCTGATGGCGAGAGCGATCCGGTTCGAGAGCTGTGACGATATGCTTTTGTCCTGATTCGATTTAAATTGCAATTCTCACAATTCTTCAACATATCAGATTTATTTTTAGGGTACGACACCTGTATGACAGGTGTCAGAGCTTGGTCCGCATTGCTGGTAGTAAGTCGGATTCGTTTCCGGTGAGGGTTGGACTCCGCCAAGGCTGCCCTTTATCACCGATTCTGTTCATAACTTATATGGACAGAATTTCTAGGTGCAGCCGAGGTGTTGAGGGGATCCGACTTGGTGGCCTCAGGATTGGGTCCCTGCTTTTTGCGGATGACGTGGTCCTGCTGGCTTCATCTGCTCGTGATCTCCAGCTCTCACTTCAGCGATTTGCAGACGAGTGTGAAGCGGCTGGGATGAGAATCAGCACCTCCAAATCTGAGACCATGGTCCTCAGCCGGAATAGGGTGGATTGCCCTCTCCGGGTCGGGAGTCAGGTCCTGCCTCAAGTGGAGGAGTTTAAATATCTCGGGGTCTTGTTCACGAGTGAGGGAAGGATGGAGCGTGAGATCGACAGACGGATCGGTGCGGCGTCTGCAGTAATGCGGGCTCTGCGCCGGTCTGTCGTGGTGAAGAAGGAGCTGAGCCAGAAGGCGAAGCTCTCGATTTACCAGTCGATCTACGTTCCTACCCTCACCTATGGTCATGAGCTGTGGGTCGTGAGCGAAAGAACCAGATCTCGTATACAGGCGGCTGAAATGAGTTTCCTCCGCAGGGTGGCCGGGCTCTCCCTTAGAGATAGGGTGAGGAGCTCGGTCATCCGGGAGGAGATCAGAGTAGAGCCGCTGCTCCTCCACATCGAGAGGAACCAGTTGAGGTGGCTCGGGCATCTGGACAGGATGCCTCCTGGACCTCCCTGGTGAGGTGTTCCAGGCACGTCCCTCTGGGAGGAGACCCCGGGGAAGACCCAGGACACGCTGGAGGGATTATATCTCTCGGCTGGCCTGGGAACGCCTCGGGATCCCCCCCGCAGAGTTGGCAAATGTGGCCGGAGAGAGGGAAGTCTGGGCTTCCCTGCTTAGGCTGCTGCCCCCGCGACCCGACCCCGGATAAGCAGCAGAAGATGTATGGATTTATGGATGGACAAGTAAAAAGATCAATAAAAACTATAAAAATGACTAATTTTATAATGGATTATTTTTATTCATTTCAAAGAAAAGATTTTTTTTTTAAAACAAAAAATGTATTTTAAAACTGTAATTCAAAAAATCTCGATATTCAGTTTTTCAATTCAATACCCCCTCCTCTCCCATCAGGTTCTAGAAGGAGCTGATGAAGAGGACGACCCAGTTCTAATAGGTGGTCCTGATGATGGTTCTGGTTCTGTCTCTGCAGGTTCGGCTTCGTCCATGACAAGTTCTCTGCGTCCACCTTTAACTTCCCCGCGGAGAACAAACCTCAGTACATCCACGTTACAGGTTCGGCCCAGAAGCCCGTTCACACGTGAACCCGATGTTTCCGGAACCTGATCCGTTTCTTCTGCCCTCCAGGGACCGTTTTCCTGCAGCTGCCCTACTCCAAGAGGAAGTATTCCAGCGGGCAGCAACGCCGGCGCAGGAACTCCACCACCTCCACCAGCCAGGGTCCCTTCGGAGGCGAGGAGAGGGTGGGCTACTACTGGGCCTACAACACCATGCTGACCAAAGCCTGGAGGACGGGCGTCCTGGGGGACGAGAGGGTGGCCGACCGGCTGCTGCGGGACTTCACCGACTTCTGCTCCAACAAGGACAACAGGCTGCTGAGCTTCTGGGACAGCTGCCAGGACAAGATGAACGCCAGCGCGCCATGAAAACCACTTCCTGTTTGTCCTGTTGCAGCTTCTTCTTCTCCTGCAGACTGAAATTAAACCAGTATTTCCAATAAACCACATGCATCTGCATTTCTCCTTTTCTTTCACTTCAACAGCTTTCAGCCAGTTTTCAGAAGAGGAGAAAACACGGAACACAACCAGAACATTAGAAACACATAAAACACCTGTAAAAGCTTCGAAGTGTCCACACATTGTAGAAAACGACTACTGCCTCCGGCTCTGTCTTCAGCGGGTGGGGTGGGGGGCACCGGGGGTATGCTGTCAGGGGGGGACCTCCTCCCCTTGATCATGGTGTGTTTGAGGTCATAATGTTGGAAAACTGCCATGAAGGGGTGGGGGGGATATCAGGTTCTGCGTCAGAACATCGCAGCACATATTGTGATTCCACCGCTGGAAGACCCCCGCCTCCTCGTCCAGACTCGGAGCTGAAGCGCCGAGTCTACCGGCTAGCGACGGAGGACCTGATCGCCATGTGTGAACAGTTATCACCCCGTTTGATGCTGCTAATGTTCTACGGAGCAGAAGTTTGGGAATAAACAGTCTCCAACGTTTCTGATTTCATCTCTTTATTAAACATCAGAGGAAAATCCAGATGTGGTTTCAGTCTCAGCAGAGTTTTGGTTCAACATCTGGCCATCAGTTATCAGTTTAATCCCTTTAAGTCATTAAATATCTCATTTCATGTGTTTCACTTTAAATATATTTATTTAAATTCTTCATTTTCCATTTAAAGTATAAAGTTTGTAAAAAGCTGAACAGAAAAACGTTTTACTCCATAAAAACAAATAGAAGCAGCCTAAGGCTTGTCCTTCCTGCTCGGGCTTAAGTGCCATCTGTGCGTCACAGTTCATCATCATCATCATCATCATCATGATCCTGAGGCACTAGAAATGAAATGTTCCCTAATGTTTCCCTTTATTTCCCATGTTGTCCCGCATGAGCCGTGATACCAGAGACACAGGGACGTAAACACTGACGCTCCGCGTTGTTACAGGAAGTAAACCAGACAAAATGCTGTAAAAGGTAACCATGGCAACGGTTCTAATGCTGTTTTCAGTAACTAGTTGAAGGTTTTAGTTAAAAGATGCAGAAACTGTTGTTAAACAAACGATGAGTTGTTCCATCAGTGCAAAACAAAAATGTTCCCAAAGCGAAAATATTCCCAGAAATCCGTAGATTCCCTGAAAACTCAGCGTTTGCCTCGGTTTTACCCTGCAGCATAAATGTTCCTTCACATACAGCATGAAGGACACTGTGGCGGGTTGGAGACGACGCGGCTCCATCCTGACCACATGTTTACTTCCCGCCAAACAGGACGAAGTTCAAAGCTTTCAGGTTGAGGAAATATTCCTGGAAAATGATGTCAGCATGATGCCATGCAAATACCAGCCTAGTGTACCAATCCCAAAAATAAATAACATGAAATTAACTTTAAGATGTGATTCCATTAAATCCAACATAAAAAAGAGAAAATAAAACAAAATCAAGTCAAATGAAAATGGAAAAAATTGATTAGTAAGAATAAAAGGAAATCCGCACACCGCCCGCGGGGTCTTCTTCTTCTTCTTTTAAATTAAAGCTGAATTGAAAGTGAAAATGAAATTCTCTGCTTCCAGAACGTCCATGAGAACCTCCTGCAGCTCTACGCGGCCAGCCGGTGAACGGTCCGCCTACAGGTCCATTAACAGGTCCGGTCCACTAACAGGTCCGGTCCGGTCGGACCTGATCCGAGTCAGTTGACTTCTGGCGTTTCATCAGAGACGCTCTGCAGACCACCTGGACACACACCAAGCGTTTAGCGATGAACAAGCACAACAAACATGTTTTATGAAGACGTGACTCACGTGGTCGGATCCTGATGGGCCAGATGAGGATGGAGCAGAGCGCCAAGGCTGCTACCATGGCAACGCCTCCCGTCACGCCGACCATGATGTAATGATAGAACCACACGCAGGCCGGACAGCAGATCACCGTGCTGAGGGAACACGGATGGTTAGACACGCCTCTTGTTGCTCTACACGCCTCTGATACGTTACTGACGTCCATCATGTCAAACCCTTACCCTTCACACACACACACACACACACACACACACACACACACACACACACACACACACACACACACACACACACACACACACACACCGGACAGGTGGCAGATAACGTAACCAACAGTAGAATGATTTGGACGTTTCTGTCTTCTGTCTGAACGGTGGACTCAGAAAGAGGTGGATTCACTGCGTGGCGACGCCACAAACAGGCTTCAGACTTGTATCATCACCGCCTTTTCTTCGTCTCTGCTTCTGTAAGCAAGCAGCTAGCTGCGAAAGCAGGTCTTCCACCGGTCCCACAGACGTCAAGACGGTCCCGCCACGGCCTTCCCGTCCCGACCCGGCCGTCCTTACATGTCCGGACAGCGCGCCGTCACGACGCGGCCGGACGGGCCGTCCCGGCGGCAGTCCCGACGTGCCGCGGCAGCCCCTACACAGCCTTCCCGACACGGCCGTGGTCAAGCTTCAGGTCCTGGATGAAACTTTGAAACTGCCCCAGTCCTCCTGCCTTTTCTAGACCAGCATGAAGGCAGCGTCTCAGTCTGTCTATGAACCGTTATGGTTGTATAAAAGGAACAGGAATTCTCCCTACATTCAACCTGAACCGTCACCCTCTCATCTCATCCTGATCCACAGAACCTGAATCCAATCAAACCCACTCCACTGTGTGTGTGTGTGTGTGTTGACTGACTGGCAGGGATGCAGAGCCTGAATCAGCATGACTGCGACTCCGTTCCCCAGCTTATCCGTAAAGCTCATGGCTCCATACACAAACGCTCCACTTTGCTGCAGAAAAACCACAGAAGAAGTCACGAGATTTTTTTTTTTTAACGACTTCTTCCTTCTCCCGGATTCACACACTCACCGTCTGATCTGCGATGAGCTCGGCCGTCATGGAGAGCGATATGACCAGGATGATGGCTGAGCCGGCGCCCAGCAGGACCGCCGCCCCGTAGACCTGCTGGCCCATGTGGACGTCCAGCAGCACCCAGTAGGAGAACGCCATCACCAGTAGGAGGCCCACGAAGTACGTCATCTGGAGACAAAGCACAGGGTCAACTTCTGTCTCTGCCGCCTTCCTGGTTCTGGTCCTCATGCAGGTTTTCTTGATCTACATTGTTATTTCATGGTTTATATAAACACAGTTATAATAAACTGGACTAATGTGGTGGTTTAACTGGTCAGTAACTGGTGAGAGCAGCTTGACGTGACTTGGTAACGTGGTGATTTAACTGGTCAGTAACTGGTGAGAGCAGCTTGACGTGACTTGGTAACGTGGTGGTTTAACTGGTCAGTAACTGGTGAGAGCAGCTTGACGTGACTTGGTAACGTGGTGATTTAACTGGTCAGTAACTGGTGAGAGCAGCTTGACGTGACTTGGTAACGTGGTGGTTTAACTGGTCAGTAACTGGTGAGAGCAGCTTGACGTGACTTGGTAACGTGGTGGTTTAACTGGTCAGTAACTGGTGAGAGCAGCTTGACGTGACTTGGTAACGTGGTGGTTTAACTGGTCAGTAACTGGTGAGAGCAGCTTGACGTGACTTGGTAACGTGGTGGTTTAACTGGTCAGTAACTGGTGAGAGCAGCTTGACGTGACTTGGTAACGTGGTGGTTTAACTGGTCAGTAACTGGTGAGAGCAGCTTGACGTGACTTGGTAACGTGGTGGTTTAACTGGTCAGTAACTGGTGAGAGCAGCTTGACGTGACTTGGTAACGTGGTGGTTTAACTGGTCAGTAACTGGTGAGAGCAGCTTGACGTGACTTGGTAACGTGGTGGTTTAACTGGTCAGTAACTGGTGAGAGCAGCTTGACGTGACTTGGTAACGTGGTGATTTAACTGGTCAGTAACTGGTGAGAGCAGCTTGACGTGACTTGGTAACGTGGTGGTTTAACTGGTCAGTAACTGGTGAGAGCAGCTTGACGTGACTTGGTAACGTGGTGGTTTAACTGGTCAGTAACTGGTGAGAGCAGCTTGACGTGACTTGGTAACGTGGTGGTTTAACTGGTCAGTAACTGGTGAGAGCAGCTTGACGTGACTTGGTAACGTGGTGGTTTAACTGGTCAGTAACTGGTGAGAGCAGCTTGACGTGACTTGGTAACGTGGTGGTTTAACTGGTCAGTAACTGGTGAGAGCAGCTTGACGTGACTTGGTAACGTGGTGGTTTAACTGGTCAGTAACTGGTGAGAGCAGCTTGACGTGACTTGGTAACGTGGTGGTTTAACTGGTCAGTAACTGGTGAGAGCAGCTTGACGTGACTTGGTAACGTGGTGGTTTAACTGGTCAGTAACTGGTGAGAGCAGCTTGACGTGACTTGGTAACGTGGTGGTTTAACTGGTCAGTAACTGGTGAGAGCAGCTTGACGTGACTTGGTAACGTGGTGGTTTAACTGGTCAGTAACTGGTGAGAGCAGCTTGACGTGACTTGGTAACGTGGTGGTTTAACTGGTCAGTAACTGGTGAGAGCAGCTTGACGTGACTTGGTAACGTGGTGGTTTAACTGGTCAGTAACTGGTGAGAGCAGCTTGACGTGACTTGGTAACGTGGTGGTTTAACTGGTCAGTAACTGGTGAGAGCAGCTTGACGTGACTTGGTAACGTGGTGGTTTAACTGGTCAGTAACTGGTGAGAGCAGCTTGACGTGACTTGGTAACGTGGTGATTTAACTGGTCAGTAACTGGTGAGAGCAGCTTGACGTGACTTGGTAACGTGGTGATTTAACTGGTCAGTAACTGGTGAGAGCAGCTTGACGTGACTTGGTAACGTGGTAACTGGTGAGAGCAGCTTGACGTGACTTGGTAACGTGGTAACTGGTGAGAGCAGCTTGACGTGACTTGGTAACGTGGTGATTTAACTGGTCAGTAACTGGTGAGAGCAGCTTGACGTGACTTGGTAACGTGGTGGTTTAACTGGTCAGTAACTGGTGAGAGCAGCTTGACGTGACTTGGAAGCTCCACCCACACATTTGCCGATGAGTTTGCTGATGGGCTTCATGATGAAGGAGGACATGAAGCCGCTGACGTACATCACCAGCGGGATGGTGGCGATGAAGTTCTGGAAAAAGCAGAAGAAAGTTGTGACGAAGTGAGAAGCATGTGAGGCGCCGGGCGGTGTGGGGCGGGATTCGGCGGCCTTACCTTGGGAAGGCCCAGCGTGTTGATGAGGTACATGGAGACGTACGTCTGGGACAGGTTGACGATCAGCCTGGTGGACATGTAGAGAGCGGCCACCTGGTAGAAGGAGGGCTGCCGGAGCCAACATTTCCACTGCAGGAGGCGGGAAGGAGTTTTAGGCAGCAGGGCTCGCCGCTCCCCTTCAGACTCCTCCTCCTCCTCGCCTCCAGCTCCACCCCTTCGGCCCTCCGGCGTTCCCAGGTGGAAGACGACGGAGAACAGGCTCCCGATGCCCAGCACGATCAGTGCCAGGTTCTGGAATCAAACACAGGATCAGAGATGGTGGCTTCAGACAGAGGCTTCTTCAGATACATGAAGTCCTCACCCTGAAGACGGGGATGTCCGCCGGTCCGAGGGCGTCGCTGAGCGGGTCGCCGTCTCTGGCCTGGAGGTGGAACAGCAGGTAGGCCACAGCGTACACCGTGATGTTGGCGATGACGGTGAAGGCATACCTGCACACACACACACACACACACACACACACACACACACACACACACACACACACACACACACACACAGACGTGCACATGCAGGATCAGTCGACCGGATGCTTCCCGACCTGCCGGCTTTGAAAGCGTTACCTGTACGCAGTGAGCTCCACCTTGGCGTGCTCGCAGGTGACGAGCTCAGGAATCAGGGAAAGGTGGGAGATCTGTGTGGCGGCCCAGCCGAACTGGAAGATGACGATAAACGGGACGAAGTAGATCAGACTGGCCCACTGGGGCGTGGACGGGTCGCAGCCCACACACTGGTTGAAGATGAAGACGAAGGACAGCACCACGCTCAGCGTACCTGGATGTAACACACACACAGACTGTAACACACACACAGGATGTAACAAACACACACACAGGATGTAACAAACACACAGACTGTAACACACACACAGGATGTAACACACACACAGACTGTAACACACACACAGGATGTAACAAACAGACTGTAACACACACACAGACTGTAACACACACACAGGATGTAACAAACACACAGACTGTAACACACACACAGGATGTAACACACACACAGACTGTAACACACACACAGGATGTAACACACACAGACCATAACACACACACAGACTGTAACACACACAGACTAACACACACACAGACTGTAACACACACACAGACTGTAACACACACACAGGATGTAACACACACACAGGATGTAACACACACACAGGATGTAACACACACACAGGATGTAACACACACACAGGATGTAACACACACAGACTGTAACACACACAGACTGTAACACACACAGAGACCGTAACACACACAGGATGTAACACACAGACTGTAACACACACAGACTAACACACACACAGTATGTAACACACACAGACTGTAACACACACACACAGACTGTAACACACACAGGATATAACACACACAGAGGATGTAACACACACAGACTGTAACACACACAGAGGATGTAACACACAGACTGTAACACACACAGAGGATGTAACACACACAGACTGTAACACACAGAGGATGTAACACACACACAGACTGTAACACACACAGACTGTAACACACAGAGGATGTAACACACAGACTAACACACACACAGACTGTAACACACAGAGGATGTAACACACAGACTGTAACACACACAGAGGATGTAACACACACAGACTGTAACACACACACACAGGATGTAACACACAGACTGACACACACAGACTGTAAAACACACAGAGGATGTAACACACACAGACTGACACACACACAGACTGTAACACACACAGAGGATGTAACACACACAGACTGACACACACACAGACTGTAACACACACAGAGGATGTAACACACACAGACTGACACACACAGACTGTAACACACACAGACTAACACACACACAGACTGTAACACACACAGAGGATGTAACACACACAGACTGACACACACACAGACTGTAACACACACAGAGGATGTAACACACACAGACTGACACACACACAGACTGTAACACACACAGAGGATGTAACACACACAGACTAACACACACACAGACTGTAAAACACACAGAGGATGTAACACAGACTAACACACAGACTGTAACACACACACAGACTGTAACACACACAGACTAACACAGACTGTAACACACACAGAGGATGTAACACACAGACTAACACACAGACTGTAACACACACAGAGGATGTAACACACACAGACTAACACACAGACTGTAACACACACACAGACTGTAACACACACACAGACTAACACACACAGAGGATGTAACACACACAGACTGTAACACACACACACACACAGGATGTAACACACACAGACTAACACACACACAGACTGTAACACACACAGACTGTAACACACACACACAGACTGTAACACACACAGACTGTAACACACACAGGATGTAACACACACAGACTAACACACACACACACACAGACTGTAACACACACAGACTGTAACACACACAGACTAACACACACACAGACTGTAACACACACAGAGGATGTAACACACAGACTGTAAAACACACAGACTAACACACACAGACCGTAACACACACAGGATGTAACACACACAGACTAACACACACACAGACTAACACACACACAGACTGTAACACACACAGAGGATGTAACACAGACTAACACACACAGGATGTAACACACACAGACTGTAACACACACAGACTGTAAAACACACAGAGGATGTAACACAGAGACTAACACACACACACAGACTGTAACACACACAGAGGATGTAACACACACACAGACTGTAAAACACACAGACTGTAACACACACAGAGGATGTAACACACACAGACTGTAACACACACAGAGGATGTAACACACACACAGGATGTAACACACACAGACTGTAAAACACACAGACTGTAACACACACAGAGGATGTAACACACACAGACTAACACACACAGACCGTAACACACACAGGATGTAACACACACAGACTGTAACAACCACAGAGGATGTAACACACAGACTAACACACACAGAGGATGTAACACACACAGACTGTAAAACACACAGACTGTAACACACACAGGATGTAACACACACACAGACTAACACACACAGAGGATGTAACACACACAGACTGTAACACACACACACACAGGATGTAACACACACAGACTAACACACACACAGACTGTAACACACACAGACTGTAACACACACACACAGACTGTAACACACACAGACTGTAACACACACAGGATGTAACACACACAGACTAACACACACACAGACTGTAACACACACAGAGGATGTAACACACAGACTGTAAAACACACAGACTAACACACACAGACCGTAACACACACAGGATGTAACACACACAGACTAACACACACACAGACTGTAACACACACAGAGGATGTAACACAGACTAACACACACAGGATGTAACACACACAGACTGTAACACACACAGAGGATGTAACACAGAGACTAACACACACACACAGACTGTAACACACACAGAGGATGTAACACACACACAGACTGTAAAACACACAGACTGTAACACACACAGAGGATGTAACACACACAGACTGTAACACACACAGAGGATGTAACACACACACAGAGGATGTAACACACACAGACTGTAAAACACACAGACTGTAACACACACAGAGGATGTAACACACACAGACTAACACACACAGACTGTAACACACACAGGATGTAACACACACAGACTGTAACACACACAGACTGTAACACACACAGAGGATGTAACACACACAGAGGATGTAACACACACAGACTGTAACACACACAGGATGTAACACACACACAGGATGTAACACACACACAGACTGTAACACACACACAGACTATAACACACACACAGACTATAACACACACACAGGATATAACACACACAGACTGTAACACACACAGACTGTAACACACACAGACTGTAACACACACAGAGGATGTAACACACAGACTAACACACACAGAGGATGTAACACACACAGACTGTAAAACACACAGACTGTAACACACACAGACTGTAACACACACAGGATGTAACACACACACAGACTGTAACACACACAGAGGATGTAACACACACACAGAGGATGTAACACACACAGACTGTAAAACACACAGACTGTAACACACACAGAGGATGTAACACACACAGACTAACACACACAGACTGTAACACACACAGGATGTAACACACACAGACTGTAACACACACAGACTGTAACACACACAGAGGATGTAACACACAGACTAACACACACAGAGGATGTAACACACACAGACTGTAACACACACAGGATGTAACACACACACAGGATGTAACACACACACAGACTGTAACACACACACAGACTATAACACACACACAGACTATAACACACACACAGACTGTAACACACACAGACTGTAACACACACAGACTGTAACACACACAGAGGATGTAACACACAGACTAACACACACAGAGGATGTAACACACACAGACTGTAAAACACACAGACTGTAACACACACAGACTGTAACACACACAGGATGTAACACACACACAGGATGTAACACACACAGACTGTAACACACACACAGGATATAACACACACAGACTGTAACACACACACAGGATATAACACACACAGACTGTAACACACACACAGGATATAACACACACAGACTAACACACACACAGGATATAACACACACAGACTAACACACACACACACACACACACAGGATATAACACACACAGACTAACACACACACACACACACACACACACAGGATATAACACACACAGACTAACACACACACAGGATATAACACACACAGACTAACACACACACACACACACACTGGATGTAACACACACACAGACAGTAACACACACACACAGGCGATGTACAGGAAGAAAGCCCGGGGTACGTATTACTGGAAGTGGGCGGAGCCAGAGGAGGCCTCGGCATGAACGTCATGGCAACATGGGGAGAAAGACGAGACATTTTCTACACTCTGAGTGTGTGTGAGAAATTCTCAGAACAGTTTCCAGCGTGTGACATCATCAACCTGCAGTGTGTTGCTCCGAAGCAGATTTCTGAGTTTAATAAAACTTTAACTGTGATGGTGTGAAAACGGCCGACACGACGAGGTTTCTACGTGACAGTATGTCTACGTTACGGTGCAGAAACGGCGGGAGATGAACCGAACAGCCAAGTGGAGATCTGAGCAGAAAACAGCAGATTAGGATGAGATGGTTTGCCAGATGTGTTGTGATACGTTCATGTTCATGACGTCGTCAGGTAACAAATGGCGGACATGAGGATGACGCCGTGGGCTTGTTGCAGATGGATTTCCCACACATACAAACACTTTAACTGAGCCTCATGATGAAGACAAGCAGCGAAGGTGGTTCAACAGTCCTCCGTGTCGTTATCACGCGCTAGTTTCACCGTTCTGTTCCCGAACTCGCCCATGTGGAGCCGTTTGACCTGTCTGGATGAGTAACGAGTGAGAACAAACCTTTTTTACTGAGAATACAGCCCATTAAACCTGCAGAGAAACGCCATAAAATGCACATCAATGCTTAAAACGAGGGCAGAGTCCAAGAAACTGAGACACATGGAAACCTTTAATGAGGTCAGCTGATGTTTTCCATTGCAACTCCTCTGGTTTTCTAATGACGCAGCGCCGAGAAGTTCAGCTGCACTTTCTCACTTACCCACTAAATGCCATGTTTTCCTCTTCCCATAGTTTCCACATCCGGGCGTTTGGTCCGACTCGTAGCCGATGAGAGGCGTGCAGATGCCATCGGCTACCTGCCCAACCAGCAGCAACACACCTGCACAGCAACAACACCAGACGCGGCATGAGGAACACAGCAACTGCAGGAAGCGCCAACAGGCGCTCACACAGCTCTGCAACCAGCTGATCAGGTTAAACTGTCGGAGGAATTCTGACAGGAAATTATTTATTCAGTGGAAAACAGACAGAAAAGTCCGGCAGGATCAGAGGATGCAGGTCCGCATGGCGAGTAGCCATGGCGACATGACAGTAGGGCAGCAGGAGGAACGTGGCTGTACGGAATAACGAGGAACGTTTGTGGTTTTTTACACACATGTTGCAGTGTATCGACACACAGCAACTGGTGGTGGCGTACAAATGAGAAGTGTGTGTCGTTCCAATACGACGCACAGAACCGAGCCTGACTGTTAACGTTGCTATGACAACAGTCTTCTGAGCCTGGCTGTTAGCGTTGCTATGACGACAGTGTCTTCTTGCAGAAACACTGAAACAGTTTTATCAAACTGTAACTCTGTCAAAAAAACCTCCACATTTCCTCTCAGACACAAAGTTTAAACTCTCAGTACTTCCTTATTTCAGCTAAACTCATTTATACAACAGAAATTTCACCATTTTGTCCCATTTCCGTAATCATTCTGTGACTACAGACAGTCTGATCACACTTCGGATCGAGCTGCACGGTTGTTCATGTTTCTGTTTGGTTTTTCTCAAAACTCTTTGACCAGTTTTATGCAGAAGTTTGTGTCGCAAACAGAAGCAGCAGAAGAATGACTGGACCGAGTCTGAGAGTTTGGAATATATTAGTCTCCTCTGCCATTGTCAGAGCACTGCGCCGTTTTCTCAGATAGTCGACGGGCAGATCTGAAGTTTTAGGTCTAAATCTCCTTCTAAACTTCTACAGAAAGGAAGCAGGTAACCCCACGGCAGGACGGCGAGGAGATGAGGACGTCGGGAAAAATGTCTGACGTCCTCCACAGCTGGAGGACGTAAAGGTTGAGAAATGGAGACTTGAGTTGGATCTCGTAACAGTGATCAGCAGAAGTCATGTAAACAGGCAATCAGCGAAGATCTGTGGCAACAACCAGATAAAGTCTGATAACCATTCAAACCAGTATCAGCAGGCACGAATACAGAGGAACAGGGAAAAGCATTCATCAGCACCAACACGGGACCACTGCAGGGGGATGGAAACGCCCCAAATGGAGCCGTTTAGACCCAACGGGAGGCTCTGTCAGGACCACGGGGATCCAGAACCCACCAGGCGCTGGATGCAGGGACACAAGAGCTCCACAGGAACATCACTCCTTCAACAATATTACTAATCATAATAAAGTCCTGAAGGAGAAAGGGGCGCCATGTTTTGGGGAGCAGTTGGGAAGGCTTACTGGTCCATACTGGGTCACCTCTGTTGGCTGTTTTTAAAACTGAAAGGAGTATAAATCTACTTTACATCCAGATTCATTCTTAAAATCTGAAAACACTAATCAGTTTAACAAGAGCAAACTCGTTTGTTCTGACTTGTAGACTTAATAAAAGGTCCAATCTGGAGATACCAGTGGCTGAAGTGGGAATACTGGTCAGGAAACTTTCCTTCTTGGCTACAAAGTGAAAACAGCCTGAAAGAAAACAATGTGCTGGAATTTACCATGAAGTCACCTGAAGGAAAGTCAGAGGTTAAAGGGGATTGTTTTTAAATCCAGAATAAAGATGATAAAAGTGGATTTCCAGTGATGACATCACTGGAGATGACAGTGATGTCATCACCTGCAGACTGACCTGCGTTGGTGTTTTGGAAGCCCAGAACTGAGTGGTAGAAGACCAGCAGGTAGGTGAACCACATGGAGGCGCACAGGTCGTTCAGAAAGTGTCCCACGGCGTAGCTGAGCTTCCGGAGAGCCGGCAGAGACCTCCCTGCGTCCGGCATGACGGCTCGCGGAGGAGGACGGCTTCAAAGCAGAAGCTCGAGCCCGAACCGTGTTTCTGTCCGCTGGGCTGGAGGGGAGCAGACCTTCACAAACAGGAACACCGAGATGTTCATGCACAGAGAAAACTGATTAGTCCTCCAATCAGTTCCTCTTAGATCAGGTGACCGCGGAGCCGGGAGGAGCGTCAGGAAACCGAAACTGTGGACGTCAGGGACTCTCCTCCGCTTCATTCCTGCAGCTCAGCGACATTTCCCTGCTGTTCCACCCAAAAAGCTACAAAAACTCCTCCAGTTTCACATTTAACACGTTAGTTAATGCCGCCGCCATCATTCACCTTCAGCTGACAAACATCTGCTTTCACACATGTAAACAAGCCGGCGACGGTGACGTAGGCATTAAACCGGCCAATGGGAGGGCTGGCTCGCTTCTCATGTGACGGCAGTGACAGCCAATCAGCATGTTGCCACAGTTTCGTAAAGAAATCACGTGACCATGTCGAATACGTAACTAAAATAAATTACAAAATAAATTTAATAAATTTATTTAAAAATTTAATTTTAATATATTTACATTTAATAAGATTAAGGCATGCGAATAAAAGGTTAAAATAAAATGAAGTAAGATAAAAAAAAAAAAAGAATAAAAAATAATATGAAAGATTCTCGATTGTCAACAATGCTGTGAAACGCTTTGGATGAGAAGAAACGCTAAAATAACAAGTATTATGAGTGCACAGGGCTGCACAGTGGCGCAGTGGTTAGCAAAGCAAGAAGGTCACTGGTTCAATCCTTGGCTGGTTTGGTCAGTGGCCTTTCTGTGTGGAGTTTGCATGTTCTCCCCGTGTATGCATGGGTTCTCTCCGGGTACGCCGGCTTCCTCCCACCATCCAAAGACATGCATGATAGGTTAATTGGTCACTCTAAATTGCCCCTAGGAGTGAGTGTGGTTGTTCGTCTCTCTGTGTGTGGCCCTGCAATGGACTGGCGAGCTGTCCAGGGTGTACCCTGCCTGTCGCCCAAAGCCAGCTGGGATAGGCTCCAGCTTCCCCGCGACCCTGAATTGGAATAAGCGGTTCGGAAAATGAATGAATGAATATTAGTGCACATGGTAAGGGAAAAAAGTGAAAATAAGTTAACAATATAAGTAAATATAATCAAATAAAACATAAGGATACAAGGATTTAATATGCGTGGAGTATCTCAGGTGGTAAAATAGTTCCAGTGAGTTTCTTATAGTATTACACCTGGTTGTGAGGCAGGTTATTGCAGAGCTAGATAGCATAAATGAAATAAGAGATATAAATAAAAGTAGATGTAAAAAGTAATTAAATTAAAAGTAAAATTCCATTGGAATACATTGTACTTAAAATAGAAATTAAATAAACAAACATGAGATTCAAATTCAATTAAGAGAAACTTTGTTAAACTTGAGTTTGAGACAAACTACACAGAAGAGGTGTGGTGGACTGATCCTCTCATAATCAATCATAAACAACTGATTAATCACTTTTGTGTTGTTTACATGCATCAACACAGATCACACTGGAGCCGTCGGGCACATGTTACACGTATGTCAAGCTGAAAGCATGTGACCATGGTTACAAAGTCATACAGCTGAGATTAAAATATTTTGTAACAGTAGTAGTGACATTCACGGGTGTCAGTGAACGCGTCAGAAGATTAATCACTGCAGTGAATGATGAGGTAAACGTCTCTGATTGACTGAAAGGTCAAGAGGTTGGCGTGAGTCAGTGCGACTGCTGTTACAGCTGTTAGCGACCCACATCAGTCTGCATCTTCCTGTTAATACATCTGATTCAGCATGACGGATCAGCTTCCCGTGGTGGGAAAATGTCCCAGAATGTCCCCGTCTGTCTAAAAGCGTCTCACGTCAATTCCTGCATGATGCTTCTCTGAGTCTGTTTGGTTTCCAGGAGACGTTTACCAGGAAGCAGCAGAACTCCCCTGCACGCCGGCAGATTTCTTCTTCTTCAGATTTCTGGCCAAGTTCTCCTGAAATGTGTTTTTATTAGACGTTCAGGCTGGAACTCCTGGAAAAACCAACATCAGCGTGAATTTAAAGCAGAGTGGAGCAGCTGAAGGCCACAGATTCCTCTTAGAGGCCACAAAGGAAAAACCAGAAATTTATTTTGTTGTTGGATCAAAGTCCAGATGAAATGTGAAGATTTCTCTCATCCAGCTTAAACTGCTGCTTACCTGCAGCCTGGTGATCTTTAAGCCAATCAGATCGCTCCATTATCCAGCCTTGGCAGACCTGGACAGGAAGCTCAGCTTCTCCTTAAAGCGGGAAGAACCGTCCTGCAGAACAGGATTCCACCAATGTGGGACAAAAAACCAGTCCTGAACCAGGAAGCGGGACAAACTGACCCAGCACATCTGTTACCATGGTTACCAGACATCTAGGCTCCAGGAGGCTGCGTATCAACTCCATCATCCCACCAGGGTTTCCATCTGGATCAGAGCGTGCTCACAAAGGGGGCGGAGCTTCAGTGTCTGACCAATCACAGACATGGACAAACCATGTGGAGCAGCTACGTCGGTGTGGCGAGGCAGACACATGAAGGACCGAACGGTGGCGTGTTCATCCCAGTGGATCTTCAGACTGTAACCCGCTTCGGAGCAGGTTAGCCATGAAGCGCAGGTTACCATGGCGATTTACCTGGTGAGAAGTGAACCAGCGCCGTAGGGCAGAAAACCCTGAAGTTACCTGGATGAGAGCTCCGGCTTCCTGGTTCAGGCCTCTGCTCCACCAACAGACTTTCATTGCAGCTGGATGTTATTCCAGGATTTAGTCGGTTCCCCGTCCTGGACCTGCAGACGGATCTTCGCCGGTCTTTATTTTCACTTCTCACATTTTTAATTATCAATATACAGAAATAAAACAGAATATATATATGACTTCATATAAAAGTCTCTTTCCAGCTCCTCCAGGAATCTCCCAGTTTGGAGATCTGGACCACTCAGATCTGTTTTCTTCTTCTCATCTTCCTTTTTTTACCAGCTTCTCGTCTTCCGTTCAGGATCTCTACGTTTTCTGCGGTTTATCCCCCTCCATCACGTCCAACTGGATCCGGACTCGTCACCAGTTTCAGACTGGATCCGGACTCGTCACCAGTTTCAGAGTGGATCCAGACTCGTCACCAGTTTCAGACTGGATCCGGACTCGTCACCAGTTTGTCAGACTGGATCCAGACTCGTCACCAGTTTGTCAGACTGGATCCGGACTCGTCACCAGTTTGTCAGACTGGATCCGGACTCGTCACCAGTTTGTCAGACTGGATCCGGATTCGTCACCAGTTTGTCAGACTGGATCCGGACTCGTCACCAGTTTGTCAGACTGGATCCAGACTCGTCACCAGTTTGTCAGACTGGATCCAGACTCGTCACCAGTTTCAGACTGGATCCGGACTCGTCACCAGTTTGTCAGACTGGATCCGGACTCGTCACCAGTTTCAGACTGGATCCGGACTCGTCACCAGTTTCAGACTGGATCCAGACTCGTCACCAGTTTCAGACTGGATCCAGACTGGATCCGGATTCGTCACCAGTTTGTCAGACTGGATCCGGACTCGTCACCAGTTTGTCAGACTGGATCCGGATTCGTCACCAGTTTGTCAGACTGGATCCGGACTCGTCACCAGTTTCAGACTGGTTCAGGAAGTCCTCCAGGATCTGGGCTCTGTCTACCGTCTGACTGGCAGCATATTTATACAAGTCACCACCACTTTTCGTGTGTTTGGATGTTTTTAATATCGTTATTTGACTTTTCATCCCCCAACCCAAACAGAAAGAGGGAAACCAAAACCAAGGGAAAAAAATGAAGTTATTTTAAAAAATTACATTTTGAGGAGAACACTAGAAGCTACACAAAAAACCTGAAGAAAAAGAAAAGCTTCATTTTTAGTAAGAAATGTAAATGGAGAAAACAAAGCAGATTTTACTGAAACATCTTGTTAAAGTTCTGATTCTGGTGGTTTAAAGAGTAAAACATTAAACCCAGTCTGTTGCAGGAAGTAGACCGAGCCCGTCGCTGAACCTCGTCTCCACAGAGTCTCTGATGCGTCAGGAAACGGCGTGGTTTCTCATGGTGTACGTCTACATGCGGTCCGTTGCTGAGCCAGTCAGTATGGACCAAGAACCAGTAACACCTCCAGTAGAGCAGCGGAGTCCAGTGGCTGTGCTGGTCCGAGACCATCAGTCCAACGCTCACACAGCCAGCACGTCTTAAAGCCTCTGGTCAAACAGCAGAAACATGTTCCCGTCCTCCTCCTCCATCCAGACCAGTAGAAACCAGTAGGCCAGCTGGGGGGCCTACTGGGAGTCCTTCAGCAGAGGAGGGAGGGACGGCAGGAGACCGTGACGGGAGAAGGAGCCGGAGAGGAAGGAGAAGAGGAGAAAACAGAGAGAAAGCGAAGGTTTCCGCCTCCTCCGCTTCTCATTTATGCCTCTGGAGAGTTTTCCTCTTCCTCCTCTTGAAGAAACAGCAGCACCTGCAAAACACCAGACGTCAGCGGCAGCGTGGCCAGCGCCGGGACCGGAGACGTCGGACCCGCCGGGACCGGAGACGTCGGACCCGCCGGGACCGGAGACGTCGGACCCGCCGGGACCAGAGACGTCGGACCCGCCGGGACCAGCAGAAAACGCGCTCAGGAAACACTCATCCGCCATTTCTCTCCCATAACACCAAACAGTTTGGTTGTTTCTGAACAATCCAGTTGGACGTCCAGCCGAAACTCAGCAAGCACCCCCCCCCCCCCCACGCACACACACACACGCGTTTTATTTACGTTCTACCTGCAACTAAACTACGAATTCTTTCTGCACAAACTCACAAAAACAGAACCAGAACCAGAAAAAATTAAATTAAATTTTAAAAATTGAAAAAAAGTTAATTAAATTAAATTTAGAAATAAAAAATAAATTAGATTAAAAATAAATAATTTAATTTAAAAATAAAAAAAATTAAATTAAATTAAAAAAATTAAATTAAATTAAAAAAATTAAATTACATTTGACAATAAAAAAATCAAATTGAATTAAATTAATATGAGTTAAAATAAAAATTAAATTCAATTTAATTGAATTTAATCAAATTTAAAATTAAATTAAATTGATGGATTTTTCTGGAGGAATGTGGACATTTCAGTCCCCTCATGACCCCATTTGCTCTTGTTGTAAAAGAAAGAAAAGTAAAGTAAAAGTATTTCTACTGAGATGTGGGTGGATGTCTTACTTGGTATCATCAGCAACTTCCACCTCTGCGTTGGCTGTGATTGGTGCATTGGAGTGTCCTGCTGTGGGGTCGTCTGTGTTCAGCTCCCCATTGGTGGAACTCATCACCTACATCAGAGGAAGAGGAGGATGAGGATGAAGAGGAAGCATGATCTTCAAACTAACAACTGGAAATAAACATGTGATGATGCTGTCTTCCTGTTGCCCACGGTTACAGAGGACAGAGGCTGAGACGGATGGATGTAGACATAAAAACACAGAGAAGCTTCACAGCTTTGCAGATCCACGTCTTTACTTTCCCCAACTAAAAATCCTGCGTCTGAACCTGAAACGAACTCAGGCGGACTTTGTTTTATGAAGAATTAAAACTTCATGCAAGTTAAACCAGAAAGATTTATCCCCATAAATTAGCAGGAAATTGTCTTCAACGCAAATAAAGAAAAATAAATTCAATAAAAGTCTGAACAGAGAAATTCAGTTTAATTACAAAAGAAAAGATAAAAAGACAAGCAGGAGAGTTTAATTTAACCAAACACAAAAGTTAATAAAAATACATTTAGCAAAGAAAAATAAAATATAAAAATTCAAAATGAGCAAACAGAAAATTTCATTTCATTAAAAAACATCGGGAAGAACATTTCATTCAATAAAATTCACCTAATAAAATAAAAAACCCTGATAGGGAATTTAAAAACAAGATAAAAATGGGAACAAAAAATAAATCAGTATAAAACGGAATCTAATAAAAATGACTAATTAAGTAAAATGAAAACAGAGTGAAAATAAATAAATAAAAAAATGTTTCCTGACTGGGTTTCTGTCGGGACAGAAAACTGGGACGGAGGGAAACCAGTCTGTTAACTGGTCCTCCTCCCAGTTCAGGAGCCCGTCATGGTGACGGAGGTCATCCTGCTGGGGGGGTCAGCCTAAATCATCGCCTTAAACGGCGTCCGATGTAGCCGACATCAGATTTATTCATCAGGAAAGGTGGAGAACGGAGCAGGAGATGTTTGGGTTTTCTTTGTTGACGTATCCGGATAAAACCAGCATCTGGACGTCTTCGGAATTTTTCATCTTCTTCCAAAACAAGTTCATCCTGCTGCAGGGTGTTTTCACGCTCTTCCACTGATTTCCACCAGTTACCGTGGCAACGGGCCAGATCAGCTGACGAAGCTCTCCAAATACAAAAAACTGCGAGACAAGCGAACCTTGTTGTGAACCAGACCAAGTCTGTTTCGGTCTGACCAGCTGTGCGGACAACAGCGCGGGGAGTTTTTTACATCCAATGAACAACAGTCCTCTTCTTTCACACTGAACCTCGCACGGCCCTTCGCACGGCGCTTCGCACGGCCCTTCGCACGGCGCTCCGCACGGCCCTTCGCACGGCGCTCCGCACGGCCCTTCGCACGGCGCTCCGCACGGCCCTTCGCACGGCCCTTCGCACGGCGCTCTGCACGGCCCTTCGCACGGCGCTCCGCACGGCCCTTCGCACGGCCCTTCGCACGGCGCTCCGCACGGCCCTTCGCACGGCGCTCCGCACGGCGCTCCGCACGGCGCTTCGCACGGCCCTTCGCACGGCGCTCCGCACGGCCCTTCGCACGGCGCTCCGCACGGCCCTTCGCACGGCGCTTCGCACGGCTCTTCGCACGGCTCTTCGCACGGCCCTTCGCACGGCGCTTCGTACGTAACGGCGGTGCCCCGCAACAGGATACATGTTTTTCTACACATTCCTACTTTCTCGCCACCTGGACAAATGTTTGCTAAACCATCGTACATCAGCAACGCGACTTTTCGCCGATGTTTTCCACCTTGGCGTTTAATGTGGAGAAAATGTGAGCAAAAAGTCGTCACATGTCCGACCGATCCCACCAGAACGCCACGATAAGAAAGTTCTGCTCGGCTGGCAACAAGCTGTAAGATGCCGTCCAGGAGGACAGAACGAAGCTCCGCCTTGCGGGGCTGCAGCGGGGTTAGACCACACCTCCCGGCGTTCTTCCACCCCGAGTGCCGCCAACAACAGAAACACGCGGCGTTCGCTTTGTCATGAAAGACACGAGTCATCGCTCTGCCTTCTGCAGAAGATTTCTTCCTCCAACCTTCTGCTGCAAATCGTCCTCCGTCTCATCATCGTCGTGACGAAGAACGTCTGGATCAGACGACACATTCCAGCCGACAGACTAACGTTCAGCCAGACCCGATTATGGCGGTTGGTTCCTCGACAAGCCGCACACGTCGAGTCGCTTTCCTGCATTCTGACCAATAGGAGGGGCTCTCTAGAAATAATCCTGCAGAGCTACAGATCATAGAGCAGAACAGAATAGATCATAGAATAGATCATAGAGCAGATCATAGAGCAGAACAGATCATAGAGCAGATCATAGAGCAGAACAGATCATAGAGCAGATCATAGAGCAGAACAGAATAGATCATAGAACAGATCAGAATAGATCATAGAGCAGATCATAGAGCAGAACAGATCATAGAGCAGATCATAGAGCAGAACAGAATAGATCGTAGAGCAGAACAGAATAGATCATAGAACAGATCAGAATAGATCATAGAGCAGATCATAGAGCAGAACAGAATAGATCGTAGAGCAGAACAGAATAGATCGTAGAGCAGAACAGAATAGATCGTAGAGCAGAACAGAATAGATCGTAGAGCAGAACAGAATAGATCATAGAGCAGAACAGAATAGATCGTAGAGCAGAACAGAATAGATCGTAGAGCAGAACAGAATAGAATAGTCCTGGCCTGACATGTAGATGGATGTGTAGGAAACACTCATGCTGTATGTAAACGGAACGCACACAATCATGTGATCAGGCCGGATTGACGGAAACATTCTCCGGATGCACCGCGTCATCTTCACCTGGAATGACCTGGTCATGTGACTCCATACGTCACGTTTACACTGACGTGTAAATTTTTCCATTCCACATGGCAACACACACGCGTGAAAACGTCCTCATGGCGGCGAGAACACTTCCAGAGGTTAGTCCATCTCTGCCCGTCGCCCACGACAACAGGAATCATGTGGTCTGATCCAGGTGAGAACGGCGGAGACGGCTGGGACATGTAGACGGACACACAGGAAACCAGCAGAGCTAACCCTTCCTCCCAGTACCTGGACAGACCCGCCCAGCCTATCAGCTGTGAGATGGGAGCCCAGCAGCTCTCGGTGGGTGACTGGAGTGGGTTGAGACTCGCTGCCTTTCCCCTCCGGAGACTACAGGAGACAGGAGGCGGAGCAAGGAGGTGGCAGAGCACAGAGGAGGCGGAGCAAGGAGGAGGCGGAGCAAGGAGGTGGCGGAGCACAGAGGAGGCGGAGCCAGGAGGTGGCGGAGCAAGGAGGAGGCAGAGCAAGGAGGTGGCGGAGCACAGAGGAGGCGGAGCACAGAGGAGGCAGAGCAAGGAGGAGGCGGAGCACAGAGGAGGCGGAGCCAGGAGGTGGCGGAGCAAGGAGGAGGCGGAGCACAGAGGAGGCGGGGCACAGAGGAGGCGGGGCACAGAGGAGGCGGAGGGAGACGACACGGGAATGGATGGAAAACATGGAGGAAGACGAGACATGGAGGCATCAGGATGAGGAGGAAGAGGAAGGAGAAAAGAGTCAGTTGTTGGAGGAAGAGAAACAGGAGAAAGCGTCAGAGTTAAACCGCTTCGTGAAGCTCTGCAGGAGAATTAAAGATATTAACACTCGCTCATTTAATGTCTCATTAAACTATGAAAACAGCTCAATTATACAAATACTAATAAATAATTCAATATTAAATTTATTTAAATTAATGTTTGTTGTTTTATCTGTTTTTTTCTGTTTGTGTTTGAGATAACTGAACAAGTTTTATACGGATTTCCATGAAACTTTCAGGACTTGTTGGAAACATGAAAAGGAAGAACTGGTTTTATTTTGGTGGTGATCCAGATCACCGTTTGGATCCAGGAACCTCTTAAATGCTTTGGCGGAGGTTTGCGCTCTCAGAGTGTTTTTCTGGTATTTGAAATAAATCAGTAATATTTCATATTTTATTTATTTATTCATTTGTTTTCATGTTTAACAAACCAACGATGCATATAGTTAAAAAAGCAGCGTGTTTTATTGTGGGACGTTGGTACCTCCATATGGACCAGCCTCTAAGCCTGGTCCCTGGAAGCTGCTGGTCTTTGTCCAGACCTGGAATGACTACATGTCAGACGCAGACGTAGACATAAACCGCAGCAGATCCGTTTGCTTTTAGGTCGCGTGTGGAAGTGGGAAGAAATGCAGAAACCATCTCCCCACCTTCACTCATTCTGTCCAACACACCTGCATGGTGCAGACATAAGGAGGTCCGGCGGGGGAGGTGTTCCTGCAGTTGGACAACCACATTGCTGACCTTTCTGACATGGAAGCGGGAACTCTGACAGACTCTATACGCTGCAACATGAGGGCTGCAAACGAGCTGTGATGCACGTCTGACACGTCGTTTTAATCTGCAGGTTTGGATCTTCCCTCACAGGCAGCACAACCTCGTACAACTCTAGAACTATCCAGTCCTGACCGTCTGCAGCCACCAGATCCTCCAGGATCCGTCCGGAACCTCGGCTCTGCAGCGACACACTCCACCGGACGCTGACTCACACATAAACCAGCTCTCTACAACCACCGTCTCCCACCACCAACACACCCTCCAGTCTCAGACTGGTGTCAGGACAACTGGTCCATGGATCTGTTCCCTCCAGACTGGGATTATTGTTCTGAAACATCTCTGTTCGATCTAGGATCCTGGGTTCTGATGAGGATCATCACGGACCACATTTCCCCACTTTTATCTCCGTAGTTTCCTATTAGATCCTGGAATCCATCTAAAACTCATCAGATCCAGTCTGGTTCCCAGTCTGGCTTCAGGACCAGATCCAGTCTGGTTCCCGGTCTGGCTTCAGGACCAGATCCAGTCTGGTTCCCAGTCTGGCTTCAGGACCAGATCCAGTCTGGTTCCCAGACTGGGTTTAGGATCAGATCCAGTCTGGTTCCCGGTCTGGCTTCAGGACCAGATCCAGTCCAGTTCCCGGTCTGGCTTCAGGACCAGATCCAGTCCGGTTCCCGGTCTGGCTTCAGGACCAGATCCAGTCCAGTTCCCGGTCTGGCTTCAGGACCAGATCCAGTCCGGTTCCCAGTCTGGCTTCAGGACCAGATCCAGTCCGGTTCCCAGTCTGGCTTCAGGACCAGATCCAGTCTGGTTCCCAGACTGGGTTTAGGATCAGATCCAGTCTGGTTCCCGGTCTGGCTTCAGGACCAGATCCAGTCCAGTTCCCAGTCTGGCTTCAGGACCAGATCCAGTCCAGTTCCCAGTCTGGCTTCAGGACCAGATCCAGTCCGGTTCCCGGTTTGGTCAGGACCAGATCCAGTCTGGTTCCCGGTCTGGCTTCAGGACCAGATCCAGTCCAGTTCCCGGTCTGGCTTCAGGACCAGATCCAGTCCGGTTCCCAGTCTGGCTTCAGGACCAGATCCAGTCCGGTTCCCAGTCTGGCTTCAGGACCAGATCCAGTCTGGTTCCCAGTCTGGCTTCAGGACCAGATCCAGTCTGATTCCCAGTCTGGCTTCAGGACCAGATCCAGTCCAGTTCCCGGTTTGGTCAGGACCAGATCCAGTCTGGTTCCCGGTCTGGCTTCAGGACCAGATCCAGTCTGGTTCCCAGTCTGGCTTCAGGACCAGATCCAGTCTGGTTCCCAGACTGGGTTTAAGATCAGATCCAGTCTGGTTCCCGGTCTGGCTTCAAGACCAGCTCCAGTCCAGTTCCCAGTCTGGCTTCAGGACCAGATCCAGTCTGGTTCCCAGTCTGGCTTCAGGACCAGATCCAGTCCAGTTCCCGGTTTGGTCAGGACCAGATCCAGTCTGGTTCCCGGTCTGGCTTCAGGACCAGATCCAGTCCAGTTCCCGGTCTGGCTTCAGGACCAGATCCAGTCTGGTTCCCAGTCTGGCTTCAGGACCAGATCCAGTCTGGTTCCCAGACTGGGTTTAAGATCAGATCCAGTCTGGTTCCCGGTCTGGCTTCAAGACCAGCTCCAGTCCAGTTCCCAGTCTGGCTTCAGGACCAGATCCAGTCCAGTTCCCAGTCTGGCTTCAGGACCAGATCCAGTCTGGTTCCCAGTCTGGGTTTAGGATCAGATCCAGTCTGGTTCCCAGTCTGGCTTCAGGACCAGATCCAGTCCAGTTCCCAGTCTGGCTTCAGGACCAGATCCAGTCTGGTTCCCAGTCTGGGTTTAGGATCAGATCCAGTCTGGTTCCCAGTCTGGCTTCAGGGAGCAGAACCAGATCCCGGGGCTGGATCACGTCCCGTTAGCAACCTGCCCACCCTCCAGGCTACAACCTCCGGCGGTTAAAGCGAAGCTGAAGTGTATAAAACTGCAGTTCCTCCTTCGTCCACTAGGGGCTTAAAAAAAAAAAAAAAAAAAAAAAAAAAAAAAAAAAAGCAGTCCGTCCTGCACGGCGGATGGACGCGGAAACCTGGAAAGTCTGCCGTCAGAACGCCAACCAGCAGCGTGGCGGGAACGCGTGATGTTCCGTGCAGTGGAGACGTCCTATGCAGGGCGTAAACACAGTTTCATGCGGTCAGTACCTGGTTTTTGGTCTGCGCTGTCTTCTCTCGGCTGCTCGCCTGGAGCGGAGTCTCCGTGGCCACCGGACCGATGGGAGTAGGCTGAGAACACAGAAACATGAGGTTTGGGTTTAATTTGCAGTTTTATTGCAGGGAACTTGTTAAACTGTCATGGGCCTGCAGGAGTTTCCCTGCTGCAACACACTTGGCTCAGACTTCATCTGCAGCTGATGCGAGTCAGGCGAGCAGCAGCAGGGAAACTCCTGCAGGATCCCACCGCGGCTTAACGTCACAGAAACTGCAGACTTTGCCACAGATGGAGGCAGATAGCTTCTCATGTGATCCAAACAGGAACACTGATTATATAAGACGACGCTCGTAGAGCAGAACAAGAGGATATTGGTGGGAGCTTTGAGGTTCTTCTGGTAGTGATAAAGATCATGCTGATGTCTGATTTACTGCAGACATGCTGCTTTGTTTTTGTATTTATTTTGATCTCCATTAGCTATTGCAATACAGCTATTCTTCCTGGAGTTGATACAACATTCCTCTCATAATACAATGATTACACCAGTTTTCTACACAACCTTAACTGTGATAGCACATAACTAGCACATCCCACCCCCAACCTACCCACACTCACATACACACTCACATACACACTCACTCTGTGGTCACACAGTCTGTTATTATTCCTGCAATAAAAGAGGAATAGCCTTCCTCATTATGGTCTCTTACAGTCGTAGTTTATCCAGTAATGAGAGTGGTTACTGAACAATGGCTACTAAATGGTATTTACCATCATCAAGTCTATATTTAGGACACAACAATTAAACATGTTTGGAGATGCTTTTTAAAAGAATTTTAAACAAATATTTACTGTTTGCTTTGATAATGTTGCTTGGCAATGTGTTCCAGTTGTACATAGCTCTATAGATAACTGCACTTTTCCCATAGTTTGTTTGTACTTTTGGTAGTCTGAATCTGCCCTCCGTAGCATGTCTGATTTCATAGTTGTGTTCCTCAAGACTAACACAAAGCTCTTGGTGCAGCGTTCTTGGAAGTTTAGTTGTAATAATATTTCTGGTTAAATTTAGCAGTGAGGCTGTAAATCTCTCCTTTACAGGACAAAACATTATGCATCCAGTTTACGCTGGCTCTAAATGAGCGCCGAAGTGCGCATCGAGCTGCTCTGTTTCAGACTATTTGACTGTTTTATTTGTTGCTGCAGTACAGGACAAAATCTGAGGACAATAGTCTAACTGAGACAATACAAGTGTTATTATAATATCTGCAATCATGTCATAGGGTAACAAATAATAACATCTTTTGATCATTGACAGACCTCTTCCCATTCTACACACTGCTTTATTGATGTGTTTAGACCATGACAGTTTATTATCCACTTCAACCCCAAGCAGTTTGGCGTCTTGTACTTGTTCAACACTTCTACCCTCAACAACAATGTTCAATTTAGGTTAATTCAGTAGCATGTGTCCCGTTCCAAAAACAATACTTTTTGTCTTGCCTACATTCAGTACCAATTTTTTATTTGTAACCCAATTAAATACCGTTTTTAATTCTTCTGTTAAAACTGTTTCAAGTTGTTCCACTGTACTTTGTGATGAATAAATAGTTGAATCATCAGCATACATTGCAATTTTTGTCGGTTGTAAAACTAACGGTAAATCATTTGTGAATAAAGCAAACAAAAGTGGTCCCAGGCAGCTACCCTGTGGTAAACCACAATGGACAGTCTTTAGATCTGAGAAACTTCCATTGAAGCTTAAACCTTGCTTGTCCCGTTTGATCTGAACCACTGCTTGGAAAACCTCCAGGAAACTAGAGTCTGGGTTTCAACCCGCCGTATTGAGTTTTAACCTGCATCTGACAGGTCGGCGAGTTCATTTAGGACACGCCCACATCAGCCTTTGTGACCGTTTGCTGGGAAAGTCGCTTTGTTTGGGGAAATGTGAATGCACCAAACTAATTCTGATCCAGAACAAAGAAGCGGACTCGGTCCACCTACAAACGCAGGTCTCGGCCCGTTCCAAGTGGACCAAATACAAGAACCGGACTACATAAAAAGTCTCTTCCTGCATGTGGCGCAGCATTGCATTGTGGGTAAATCCATAGCAATGGCGTTAAGGGCCCTCTCTGCCTCGTCTGGTGTTCATACTGCGTCCATTGTTGCAGTGGATTTCTGCAGTATACTTGCATAAGACACAATAAAAACCCAAAACAGCCATAGTTTGGTCTCCATGTTTAACTGGCAGGTGGAGGAAGGTGGCATGTTTTTTTGTTCTTCATGCCGGTCTTGTCCTCTCTTCTGCTAAATACTAGTGCAGCACCACCTCTGGTGGGAATGGGGATATATTATTCTAATGGTTTGGCTGGTTTGGCCAAAGTGCAGCGTGAACACAATCTCGGTCTGCATGGATACACCCCCCCTACAGCTGGACCCAGTCCCCACCGGACAGAGTTTGTCCTGATGGGAATGCAGCCTTAGAGCGCTGTTGATCGATACTGCGGATGTGCAACCAACAAAAGTCATCATAGCCTTGTTTAAGGTCTCTGGTTTCTGCTGAAGTGAAAGTTTAAAGGAGTTTTAAGGACCTGCTGGTTGAGGCGGTGAGAGAAACCTGTGATAGGAAGACATACATCGCGCCCTGAACAATGTCCCATCCCACTGCAGACCAGGTTGCTCATCAAGCACGAGACAACCAGGCCACAATAAACTTTATTAACGTCACCTGGAGAACAGAAACAAACCTCTCTGCTCCAGCCGAGCGTGAAACAGCCTTTAGGGGTCTGAGATCGCCTGATCAGATCGTTTCGGCTCATAAAAGCACCGTAACAAACTAACCTGGAGCGATGCGTCACCTTACCTCAAAGTTCAGACTTCCAACCCTTCACAGTTTTATTTTAATGTCGGTAGACCTCGTAAATCCAGAGATATGATCCTGGAAAATGTGGTTTCATCAGGTGATGCTACTCTATGAATCTTTTGTCTGGATTTTATCATTTTCGAGCCAATTTGTTAATAAAGTTGATCAAAGACTAATCAGGCTCAGAGTCAGAGTCTGCACGAGATAAAAAGCCTTTTCTGTACTTTGCATCCATCTTTGGGTGGAGCCCAGTTTTCTCTAGAGAGGAAAGGAGGGTGGAGTCAGCAGGTGTGACCAATGAGGACAATTACAGCTTCTAACTAGAGTCGACCATCAGAAGGTACATACTGGTTAGGAGGTGGGAATCACATCTTACTGGAGACATCATCCAACTTCAGCTAAGCCACATTCTCCTGAGATCAGAGCCCACAGCAGCCCTCAGCACTCACCAGTGGCTTTCCAGTCCAGTCATACTGGTAATCGAAGATGTATCCATTTCTATCGAATAGGTCCGTGAAGAGTTTTCTCAGATAGTCGTAATCTGGCTTCTCGAAGAAGTCCAGTCGGCGCACATATCGCAGGTAGGTGGCCATCTCTTCTGTTACACAGATGCAAACAGGAGACAACATTTAATCAACACAAGGTCCATAAAAACAGAAACTTTTATGTTTGTTAAATAAAAAATGTCCACACAAACCTGGGAAACTCTCGCAGAGGACCTCTATGGGTGTGTCTCTCTTGGTGTCTCCGATCTTCTGATAGCGCTCTTTCAGAGTGTCGGCCTGATTCAGAGACGACAGGAATCAGCTAACAGATTCATGAAGATCTTCATCTTCATCTTTGTGCTGCTTATCCGGGGTCGGGTCGCGGGGGCAGCAGCCTAAGCAGGGAAGCCCAGACTTCCCTCTCCCCAGCCACATTTGCCAACTCTGTGGGGGGGGGATCCCGAGGCGTTCCCAGGCCAGCCGAGAGATATAATCCCTCCAGCGTGTCCTGGGTCTTCGCCGGGGTCTCCTCCCAGGGGGACGTGCCTGGAACACCTCAGCAGGGAGGTCCAGGAGGCATCCTGACCAGATGCCCGAGCCACCTCAACTGGTTCCTCTCGATGCGAAGGAGCAGCGGCTCTACTCTGATCTCCTCCTGGATGACAGAGCTCCTCACCTCCTCTAAGGGAGAGCCCGGCCACCCTGCGGAGGAAACTCATTTCAGCCGCCTGTATACGAGATCTCGTTCTTTCGGTCACGACCCATAGCTCATGACCATAGGTGAGGGTAGGAACGTAGATCGACTGGTAAATCGAGAGCTTCGCCTTCTGGCTCAGCTCCTTCTTCACCACGACAGACCGGCACAGAGTCCGCATTACTGCAGACGCCGCACCGATCAGTTTGTCGATCTCGCGTTCCATCCTTCCCTTACTCGTGAACAAGACCTTGAGATATTTAAACTCCTCCACTTGAGACGGGACCTCACTCCTGACCCGGAGAGGACAATCCACCCCATCCGGCTGAGGACCATGGTCTCAGATTTGGAGGTGCTGATTCTTATCCCAGCCGCTTCACACTCGGCTGCGAATCGCTCAAGCGAGAGCTGGAGATCACGACCAGATGAAGCTAACAGGACCACGTCATCTGCAAAAAGCAGGGACCCAATGCTTAGGCCACCAAGTTGGATCCCCTCAACACCTCGGCTGCACCTAGAAATTCTGTCCATATAAATTATGAACAGAATCGGTGATAAAGGGCAGCCTTGGCGGAGTCCAACCCTCACCGGAAACGAATCCGACTTACTACCGGTAATGTGGACCAAGCTCTGACACCTGTCGTACAGGGACCGGACGGCTCGCGCAAGGGGGTCCGGTACTCCATACTCCTGGAGTACCCCCCACAGGAGCCCCCGGGGTACATGGTCGATTGCCTTCTCCAGATCCACAAAGCACATGTAGACTGGTTGGGCAAACTCCCATGCCCCCTCCAGGACCCCAAAGAGGGTATAGAGCTGGTCCACTGTTCCGCGACCAGGACGAAAACCACACTGCTCCTCCTCAATCCGGGATTCGACTATCCGGAGGACCCTCCTCTCCAGGACCCCTGAATAGACCTTCCCAGGGAGGCTGAGGAGTGTGATTCCCCTGTAATTGGAACACACCCTCCGGTCCCCCTTCTTAAAAAGGGGGACCACCACCCCAGTCTGCCAGTTCAGCGGTACTGTCCCCGATGTCCACACGATGCTGCAGAGGTGTGTCAGCCAGGACAGCCCCACAGCATCCAGAGCCTTAAGGAACTCCGGGCGGATCTCATCCACCCCCGGGATCTTGCCGCCAAGGAGCTTTTTGACCACCTCAGCGACTTCAGCCCCAGAGATAGGAGAGTCCACCCCTCAGTCCCCCAGCTCTGCTTCCTCATCGGAAGACGTGTTGGTAGGATTGAGGAGGTCTTCGAAGTATTCCTTCCACTGACCCACAACGTCCCAAGTTGAGGTCAGCAGCTCCCCACCTCCACTGTACACAGTGTTGATGGAGCACTGCTTCCCCCTCCTGAGCCGCCAGATGGTGGACCAGAATCTCCTCGAAACCATCCGGAAGTCTTTCTCCATGGCCTCGCCGAACTCCTCCCATGCCCGAGTTTTTGCCTCGGCAACAGCCGAAGCCACCCGCCGCTTAGCCTGTCAGTACCCATCAGCTGCCTCCAGAGTCCCACAGGCCAAGAAGGCCCGATAGGACTCCTTCTCCAGCTTGACAGCATCCCTCACTGCTGGTGTCCACCAACGAGTCCTGGGATTACCACCACGACAGGCACCAACGACCTTACAGCCACAGCTCCGGCTATCCGCCTCAGCAATAGAGGCATGGAACACAGCCCATTTGGACTTAATGTCCCCCGCCTCACTCGGGACATGTTCGAAGCTCTGCTGAAGGTGGGAGTTGAAGCTCGCTCTGACAGGGGACTCAGCCAGACGTTCCCAGCAGACCTTGACAACACGTTTGGGCCTGCCAGATCTGACCGGCTTCCTCCCCCACCATCTGAGCCAACTCACCACCAGGTGGTGATCAGTTGACAGCTCCGCCCCCCTCTTCACCCGAGTGTCCAAGGCATGTGGCTGCAGGTCCGACGATATGACTACAAAATCGATCATTGAACTGCGACCCAGGGAATCCTGATGCCAGGTGTACATATGGACACTCTTATGTTGGAACATGGTGTTCGTTATAGACAATCCATGACGAGCACAGAAGTCCAATAACAAAAGACCATTGGGGTTCAGAGGGGGGGGGGGGAGAGACATGCCTCCCAATCACTTCCCTCCAGGTCTCACTGTCGTTGCCCACGTGAGCATTGAAGTCCCCCAGCAGAACAATGGAGTCCCCAGAAGGAGCACCCTCCAGCACTCCCTCCAAGGACTCCAGAAAGGGTGGGTACTCTGAACTGCTGTTCGGTGCATAAGCACAGACAACAGTCAGGACCTGTCTCCCCACCAGGAGGCGGAGGGAAACTACCCTTTCATCCACTGGGGTAAACCCCAACGTGCAGGCACCAAGCTGGGGGCTGATGAGAATGTCCACACCTGCTCCAGCCCCTTTCAAGGGTACTGGTTCCAGAGCCCAAGCCATGCGTCGAGGTGAGTCCAACTATATCTAGTCGGAACCGCTCAACCTCGCGCACAAGCTCAGGCTCCTTCCCCACCAGAGAGGTGACGTTCCACGTCCCTAGAGCCAGCTTCTGCAGCCGGGGATCGGACCGCCAGGGTCCCCGCCCCTTGCTGCCGCCCGGCTCACACTGCACCCGACCCCTACGGCTCCTCCCGCAGATGGTGAGCCCACGGGAGGTGGGGCCCATGTAACCCTTTCGGGCTGAGCCCGACCGGGCCCCATGGGTAAAGGCCCGCCCACCAGACGCTCGCTCTCACACCCCACCTCCAGGCCTGGCTCCAGAGGGGGGTCCCGGTAACCCGCGTCCGGGCAAGGGAACATTTCTGCCCGAGTTTGTGTTCATCATAGGGGTCTTCTGAGCCGTACTTGGTCTGGTCCCTCCCCTAGACACCTGTTTGCCATGGGTGACCCTACCAGGGGCATAAAGCCCCCGACAACATAGCTGCTAGGATCTTTGCTAGGATTCATGAAGATGAATATGGATAAATTTATACTAACTAACTGTGACCGCCATGAAACTTTCCTGGTTTCTCTCTCTCTTTAGGTTTATTATTGTTTCTATAACACGTCTAAAGTTCAGATCATCAGCAATCCGTCACTCGATGCAGAAAACAGAGCAATACCACTGGAAACCACCGGGGGCAGTGTTGACTTGTATATGTGCAACACGTAGCGAAGGGAACAAACCAGAGAAGAAGAAGAGGAACAGGAAAAGAGCTGTGTCCCAATTCGAAGTGTGAAGACAACGTAGGCTACGAAGCGTTCTCCGTCGTCTGCCACTCCAAAGTGAGCTTACCGTTCGTAAAATGAGACGACGTAAAATGAGTGTCAGAGAGTTACCCATAGTGCTCCAGTCCTCCGTTGCCTAGCAACTACATATGCCAAGTTTATCTAATCACTGATCCATTCTTCCACTAAAACACAAAAATATTTATTTAAGTGTCTGCAAATGGCTTCAGGATTTTAATTTGATTTATTTTAATTTACTCAGTGATTAAATGACAAATGTGAGGAGGAGGCGGTTCAGACGAGCTGTCCTCTGGACGACTGCTCATCCTGTCAAACCGACGTTAACTTCAGTGGAAAATAATCCTGGTTAGATGCAGGTAATTAATTAACGAAAAGAGGGCTGCATCGCTTGTAGCCTTCGTTTTACGATAATCTGCAGCCAAACGAAGCGCAGACTGGGAGGAGCCTTTGAACTGGGACGGCACTTGGCGCGGCACTATGCAGCCGACGGATCCATGCTTGGAAGTGTGCAGATCCTGAATTGAGACACAGCTACTGTTATAGTTTTTTCTTCTTCTGGTGTTTTTAAACGGTTGCCGTGCATTACTCTGAACTCAGCGCTGCCCCCTGGTGGATGGACTGACTTAGAAACCAATGTCGACTGAAGACTGACACCCGGTTAAGTAAAACACACGTGGAAGGATGAGGACAGCGACGTATGACGACGTTTGAGATGGACGTCATCGTTTACAGACGAAGGGAGAACAGATGGACCTTTGATGCTAATAAGGTCCGAATTGGAGATCAGCCAAAGAGATTTTATGCTTGGCATAAAGTCCTCCCCTTTTCTACGTTTAGCTGCTGATGCAGATGGAAATGTCGGGTTTAGATGAGATCACCTCGCTCAGGAGGGACTGAGGTTTCAATAATACCGAACATGACAGGATGCAGACAACCACACGGTGCTGCTGTCTGTGTGAAAAGATAAGGTTCGGGGGAATTTTCAGGTGAGATTTCACTATGAATGCATCAACTACAAGCATTTTTTAAAACATTTTCTTTCCACTGCTCTGAAAGATGTTCAGGAGGAGAAAAAAGACAAAACATAAAGAAACTAAACTGAGCAGGTGATAAAAATAAACAGATTTTTCCTTCTATAGCAGCTGGTTGTGCTCACCTTCAGGCCCTGCCAGGGCAGGCTGCCTCTCAGGAAGTACATGAACATGTGTCCTAAAGCTTCCAGGTCGTCCCGTCTGCTTTGCTCTGAAACAAACAAAAGAAAACGGGAACTAAGGTGCGTTCACATCAGGTTTGTACGGTAGACTCGCTCCAATTTGGGAAACGGTTTAGTTGACATTCCAGACCAAAATGTGCTCAAATAAACCAGAAATGTGTTTCACTCTCCACCACAGGCAAGAAGACATGGAACTCCATCAGACCATCGTGGTCGTGGCTGATCAGGTTTCTATGAGAACCTGTCCAGATCTGTCCAGTGTGTTTACCCACAATGCAATGTGTTGCACCTATAATGCACGTTGTTTAGTAGTACAGTTCCTGTGTTTGGTCCACTTGAAACGGATCAAGACTTGTATTGTAACACGTACATTTTGCCTGTATTATATGTGCATTAAACCTGTATTACATTAGTGATTGGCCATCTTCTCCAGGTTGTACACGTTGAGGAGGAGAAAGCACCGCCCACCTTCCCTGCTCAGTGGAAGATGGAAGAGGCTAAAACTTTGGACGTTTTCGGTGCCAACATAAGAAATACTTCTTCGGCTACATTTGTTCACATTTCCCACTGGAACGACGACGAGACATGGATGCAGGTTGTTTTTGGGAGCCACAGCGTTGCACTGTTTTTATTTATGACCGGCACTTCACTGCAGACTGCTGGGTAAACTGGGACCAGTATGACGGGGATTTGCCACCAGGCTGCTGCTGAAAGGAGGGTCTGTTCCTACAATCCAGGACCGTGTTTCTGATCCTGAAACACAAGCTGGAAGTAAAACCAAAGTACCCAGAAATGTTGGTTCTGTTTTGATCCGGCTGGAACATCCCTGTGATGAGCTGCGTGGAACAATAGATGTAGATATAGACGGCATCGTGGTACGTTTGCCACATGGAAACATGACAACAGGGACGTTTACCGTCATAAAAGACGAGTGAAAAACGACGTTATTTCTGACTGCAGCTGGAAAGCCTGTATTTACCAAACAGATACATTCTGCTGGAGTCGCTGCTGCAGGTTGCTAAATTGTTCTCTCTGGTTTTCGGTCCGATTCCAGCTCGAACACGTACGGCTGGATGTCTGGTGTTGATGTTATTTCCAGACTAAATACTTTAGTTTGTTTACCGTTTCTGCCTGTTTATATGAAGAAAACAGCTGATGTGCACGTTCAGGACATAGTCCCAGCACGTGACCAATCAGACGCAGCCTGCAGCAGGGGAAGGCGGAGCTTAGGGCAGGGTTTAGGGCGGCGCTTTGGGCTGGGCTTTCTCTTTTCCTGTTTCTGGCAGATCTGCGAGGATCTAAAATGAATGAAGGGGTTTGTGAAACATGTTTTGTTTTTTGACCTTCTGGACATGCATCTTAAACCCCATCTAAAACCAGGGGCTCACCATCAGGGGCCACCGCGGTGATGATGACACAGTGTTGTGCAAAGATGTTGCGCTTTTGTTTGTTTGTGTGTTTTAAGGTCTCAGACGAAAGGGCTTAGGGCGGGGCTTAGGGCGGGGCTTTCTCTCTTTGCTTGTTTCTGGTAGATCTGAGAATGAAAAAGTTCCTAAAAAGTGTCATTATTTATTCTTGCCCTTCTTGACGTGCATGTTAAAAATAAGTTAGCCTAAAATGTGCATAGTGGAGCCACTTTAAGAATTAAAAATACATTTTTGAACAAACTAGACACCAGAATAAGGTTTTTAAATACAGCACCCAGAAGGTAGTGCAGATTGATGTGTGTGAAACCACTTACCTTTTCCCAGGTGCGTGTTGATGCTCATGTATCTGGCCGTTCCAGTCAGGCTCTTGTGTTCTCTGTATGGGATGTGCTTCTTGGTCTCGGGGTCGATGTATTCTTTCGCCAACCCAAAGTCTATGATGTGAATGGTGTGCTGTCGTTTAGAGCCTGGTCGGCCCACCAAGAAATTCTCTGGTTTCACGTCGCGATAGATGAGACTTCTGGTGTGGACGAACTCCATCCGAGTTATCTGTGGAGGAGGACAGGTCCAGGTTTCACAAGCAGAACTGCATAAATGGGTTTTTTAAAGGTTTAAACTGAGTAAAAATGTCTCACCAGTTGTATGGCTATCATGAGTACAGTCTTTAGAGAGAAGGTTCTGTCACACAGGTCGAACAGGTCTTCTAAGCTGGGTCCCAGAAGCTCCAGAACCATGGCATTGTATTTACCACATGGTCCAAAGTAAAACACCTGAGGTACGCCCTCTGGTGACCAGCAGAGAAACACACCAAAAAAATAGACATTGATCAACCACTTATCAGAAGATTTTCTGCCCTACATTAAATCAATGTTATAGTGGCTCTGAGAGCAATCAGGCTTCCTGTTGAACATTTACAAGTTTCTGTTGACGAATCAAAGTGTGTTAATGCAGAACTTTACAACAAAGAGCAAAGTGTTTAACATCAGTGAATAAATATCACTGTCACTCTGTAACAAGGAAATCCCAGTGAGAGCTCAGATCTCCATCCTGCAGCTCATTTCCAGCTGATGTTCTGGTCCTACATCCATGTCATATTGATCAACCATCAGATTCCAGATTCATTGATAATGAATCCACAGTGTCTCGGCTACATTGTTGTGTTTGTTGCATGTTTGTTTTATTGCAATGATGAAAAGTTGTTCCTGTTCTGGATGGCAGTATCCAGAATGTCGTTCCTGTTCTGGATGGTAGTATGTAGAATGTCGTTCCTGTTCTAGTTGGTAGTATCTAGGATGTCGTTCCTGTTCTGGTTGGTAGTATGTAGAATGTCGTTCCTGTTCTGGTTGGTACTATGTAGAATGTCGTTCCTGTTCTGGTTGGTAGTATGTAGAATGTTGTTCCGGTTCTGGATGGTAGTATCCAGAATGTCGTTCCTGTTCTGCATGGTAGTATCCAGAATGTTGTTCCTGTTCTGGATGGTAGTATCCAGAATGTTGTTCCTGTTCTGGAAGATAGTATCCAGGATATCATTCCTGTTCTGGATGGTAGTATCCAGAATATTGTTCCTGTTCTCGATGCTAGTATCTAGAGCATTGTTCCAGTTCTGGATGGTAGTATCCAGAATGTTGTTCCTGTCCTGGATGTTAGTATCCAGGATGTTGTTCCTGTTCTGGATGGTAGTATGTAGAATGTCGTTCCTGTTCTAGTTGGTAGTATCTAGGATGTCGTTCCTGTTCTGCATGGTAGTATGTAGAATGTCGTTCCTGTTCTAGTTGGTAGTATCTAGGATGTCGTTCCTGTTCTGGATGGTAGTGTCCAGAATTTTGTACCTGTTCTGGATGGTAGTATCCAGAATGTCGTTCCTGTTCTGCATGGTAGTATCCAGAATGTCGTTCCTGTTCTGGATGGTAGTATCCAGGATGTTGTTCCTGTTCTGGATGGTAGTATCCAGAATGTTGTTCCTTTTCTTGATGGTAGTTTTCAGGATGTCTTTCCTGTTCTGGCTGGTAGTATGTAGAATGTTGTTCCGGTTCTGGATGGTAGTATCCAGAATGTCGTTCCTGTTCTGCATGGTAGTATCCAGAATGTTGTTCCTGTTCTGGATGGTAGTATGTAGAATGTCGTTCCTGTCCTAGTTGGTAGTATCTAGGATGTCGTTCCTGTTCTGCATGGTAGTATGTAGAATGTCGTTCCTGTTCTAGTTGGTAGTATCTAGGATGTTGTTCCTGTTCTGGATGGAAGTATCCAGGATGTTGTTCCTGTTCTGGATGGTAGTATTCAGGATCTCGTTCCTATTCTGGTTGGTAGTATGTAGAATGTTGTTCCGGTTCTGGAGGGTAGTATCCAGAATGTCGTTCCTGTTCTGCATGGTAGTATCCAGAATGTTGTTCCTGTTCTGGAAGATAGTATCCAGGATATCATTCCTGTTCTGGATGGTAGTATCCAGAATATTGTTCCTGTTCTCGATGCTAGTATCTAGAGCATTGTTCCAGTTCTGGATGGTAGTATCCAGAATGTTGTTCCTGTCCTGGATGTTAGTATCCAGGATGTTGTTCCTGTTTTGGATGGTAGTATTCAGGATGTTGTTCCTTTTCTGGATGGTAGTGTCCAGAATGTCATTCCTGTTCTGGATGGTACTATGTAGAATGTCATTCCTGTTCTGGATGGTAGTATGTAGAATGTCATTCCTGTTCTAGTTGGTAGTATCCAGCATGTTGTTCCTGTTCTGGATGGTAGTATCCAGGATGTTGTTACTGTTTTGGATGGTAGTATCCAGGATGTTGTTCCTGTTCTGGATGGTAGTATCCAGAATGTTGTTCCTTTTCTGGATGGTAATATCTACGATGTCGTTCCTGTTCTGGTTGGTAGTATGTAGAATGTTGTTCCGGTTCTGGATGGTAGTATCCAGAATGTCGTTCCTGCTCTGCATGGTAGTATCCAGAATGTTGTTCCTGTTCTGGATGGTAGTATCCAGGATGTTGTTCCTGTTCTGGATGGTATTATCCAGAATGTCGTTCCTGTTCTAGTAGGTAGTATCCAGAATGTCGTTCCTGTTCTAGTAGGTAGTATCTAGGATGTCGTTCCTGTTCTGGTTGGTAGTATGTAGAATGTTGTTCCTGTTCTGGTTGGTACTATGTAGAATGTCGTTCCTGTTCTGGATGGTAGTATCCAGAACGTTGTTCCTGTTCTGGATGGTAGTATCCAGAATGTCGTTCCTGTTCTGCATGGTAGTTTCCAGAATGTCGTTCCTGTTCTGGATGGTAGTATCCAGAATGTTGCCGGGATCCAACTCTATCTTTGATATCTTGGAAAACCTGTTGGGAACTACAGCCCCTAATGTCAGGCTTGATGCTGCTGTAAGGAAGCCATATCATCACCCAGAGTGTTCCATCATCCAAGACACGGATCCGGCCAGCAGAGGAACCTCCACCCCTCCATAACTCCCAGTCATGGCCAGCTGGTTCCCCATCACAGCGCCCTGGATGGTGCGAGCTGTATTAATCCAGGACTCAGGTTGCTGCTGGACAGCGCCGCTCCAGAGATGTAAATGATAAACATAACTGTATCGTCAAACTCGCCAGAAACATGGATTTTAACTCTAAATGCTGCCGCTACCTTCATTTCTACACAGTTTGTAATCCTGTTATCATTTCACCTCTTCAGTGTTGTCACCAGTCATCTTAACCATCTGTTAGAAAATCTGGATTTATATTAATGCTTTCTGAAGAAACATTTTCCTCTTGCTATGATCTTACCGTGACCTTCAGAGGGTTACTTAGCACGTATTTTTTTAAAGCTTGTCTTGTCCAGCAGGATGATCTGCTGTGTTGTGCCAAGACGAGCTTTACAGGCAATGAAGACCTTTTGAGAATCTGAACTCTCAGAGGAAACAGAAATGGGTTCAACGGTCCTCACCTGAACTTCCCAGCTGCTTGTAGAAGCGATATTCTAGGTGGAGCTGTGGCGCTCGCGACTTGATCGGTTCCTGTCAGAAGACAAAAGATCAAACTTAGAATGAACTCGGACACAATAAAACTCTTATCTATTTTTTTTTTTTTAGTTCAAAGTTTTAAAGGTTTTTATTGGTGCCCATTAAGTGTCACGTGAACCCAAAACAACAAAGCCACTTAATTTCATCAGATAAATGTTTTTAAATGTCTTCTGCTGGAATAAAAAGGTTCAGCTTCAAATTTTTCTTTTTAAAAAGCAACATCTGGACCAAAAATAGCTAAAAGGTTTGTAGTTTTAAGGTTTAATGATTATATAGAGATACGCAGAAGTAGCTGGGAGTTCATCCATTTGAAATGAAAGTTATAAACAGAAATTCCTTTTAAATAACTAGTATAAGTTGGTTTAGACAGGACAAACTGGTTAAACCAGAGAGGAGAAAGCCAGTACAACCATTAAAATGGATTCACATCTACAACAGAGAAAAACTGACAAACGGTAGATTTCAGATGCTGATGAGCTAAAATACCAATTTTATGCTCAATTTTATGCATCTTTATTCAAATTTACATGTGATGCTATGAAACTGCACAGACAACAGGAAGGATATTTACGAGTTTGATGGCCACGTATTCGTTGGTGTAAAGGTTCTTTCCAAGTCGCAGCTCTCCGAAGTTCCCACAGCCGATCTTCTTTCCAACCCGGAAGTTCGGTCCCACCATCAGGACCCCAGAGTTGGAGCCGGCACCCCTCCCTGACCGGCTGCCTGCCTTTCCAGACATCCTCTTCCCCTCCTCTGCCTCCCCCTTGCCTCCTACTCCTCCTCCGACCCCTCCTCCTCCACCTCCCCCACCTACTCCTCGCTTGTCAAAGTCCATCAGCTTGTGGTAGCCTGGCCTCTCCACGGTTAGGCCGATTCCATGCAACCAAAACAACCACCAAAACAACCGCCTGACGGCCTGGCCCCACGCTCACACGCCGATGTTTCTGTGGTACGGAAGGCGTGAGGACGACGGATGGGAGCCGGATTGAAAGGAAAGAAGTCAATCAGAGTTAAAACTTAGCAACTAAAAATAAGAATGCTGAACCAACTAAAAGGAGGTGAAACGGATGATTATAGGTTGGGGGGGGGGGATTGGTGGATGAATGTTGGGTGAGGTGAAGAGGCAGCTGCAGGAATTTATTTTTACCCCCTTGTCGGGGCCAGAGATGATGACAGAGGATGACGGCCAACATAAGCAGCTAGCAAGATGCTAAAATGCTACATGCGTCTCAGAAGCTAAACTAGCTTCAGCTTTAGAGAAAAGAATCCACCATAATGACCGACTAAATCAATAAAAAAAAGGAGGAGTTTCCTTCTGGCTCCAAAGTCTGGCAAAAGAGAAAATTTATATTTTTCAGTCATAAGTCACAGCTGGAAGGTTTAGAGGTCCCAGTAATCCTGTCAAACAGCTCCTTGGTCCGAATGAGGTGCTGGACTCTGGATGTGGGCGAAGCTGTGTGCCATCTCACCTGGAAAACAGAAAAACAAATGTATTTACTTGTTTCACACAACTTGTGACATATTTTGTATGTCTGAATGGATACTGCCACATCCATATACAGATGCTGCCACACACGTGCACACGCAGCTTTGCTCTCACGCAACACGCTAGCTCGACTCGCTGCAGCGGTGCCTACAAACGTGCCACAATTCCAAACAGACAGGGAGAAAGTCGTCCTGACTGGCTGCTTTGCTACATCACAACAATGGAAAAGATGGTTTTATCAAATCAAATCAAAGATACTTTATTTATCCCCGAGGGGAAATTCAAGGTTCAAGTCAGCTCGTCCAAGGTTTGACATACAGACATTTACATTTGACAAATTTACTGGACGGACTGATACTTCAGCCCTGCAGCCAGTTTTTTAACCTGCGCTTTCTTATAAATGAGGAAAGATGACATGAGGAAGGGTGTTAAAATGGGTGGGTGTTAAAAAAAGAAGTATCTTTACACTTCACCTAAAGGGAAAGGATAAGTCAAGACGAGTTGTTAACGTAACGTTTCAGTGAGAATTATAATTCCACATATCTGGAGTTAATTTACAGTACTTCCATCATGTTAACTGACATCTGACATTAATAAACTTTATGTGGTTTCATGTTGGTGGTGATCCGGGTCACCATTTGGATTCAGGAATGTTTTAAACGATTCTGGCCCTTGTTTACCCACAAATCAGGCTTTTTCAAGATGTAAACAATTATTTCAATGCAATTCTAAGAAATTAAGATGTTAAAATATTTAATTTATTTTGTTTTCCTTTTGAGGCTAATTCTGTACAGCTTGGATATGACACTATTGCTAAGTTTGAATGTTTCAAAATAAATTAGCAGTAAGCTGTTAAGCTTAAATTTAATATTCAACTGGTTCAGTTCAAATCGTTCTTTTAAATGACTAAAGCACACTGGGTACGGTTACATAGTGTTTTTTATTTGGAATTAATAATTTAGAATTAAATAATTCGGAATTAACTGAATTCTCTTACAAATTTACATGAAGATAATAATTCCGAATGGGGGTTTACATGAAACATATGCTCACTTAACTCCTCTTCAGAGTTGGGAATTGTTCTGATTGGACAGAGGGTGCACGTATGACGTATACGTATATATGACGTATACCGGAATATACGTATATATATATATATATATATATATATATATATATATACGTATACCGGAAATAAACAAAGTTGCTTCTCGTCTTTTCAGTCATAACTTGTAAAAACTACATAATAAGTACCAGTTTCACCACTATTTTTTATTATAAATGTGAAGTAACAGCTCAACACCAGCATACTACTTCACTTTCTGCAGCAACTGAGAAGGAGAAGAAAAATAGACCACCGAACACGGGAGGCAAAACAAGGCGTGTCATCGGGACAGGACAAGCTAACGAGCATGCTCAGAACGACCGGAATTAACTTAGAGCGGAATGAAGGTTTACATGACAGAGGAATTAAATAGTTCAGAATTAAGTTTAATTCCAAATAAAAATTAGCATTAGCAATTATGTGTTTACATGGTCGTTTTTCATCCATTTAAAGCAGAATTAACTTTTTTTTCAGAACTAAACAGGAATTAAAACTCCCGTGTAAACGCACGGACTATGTTGGGACTGACTGGGAATAAGGGTGATATATGAAGCAAATGAAGAGAGTGGGGTAAAACATACTGGAGCCTGTAAAAAGAGCTGCGTCAACTGGAAGCACAGATGGCGGGCAGGACAGAAATAATCGTGACTAATCAAAAAAATTATTTACAAATTAGTCGACTAATAAAATAATCATTAGTTGCAGCCCTATTTAATGTTGACGTCTGTTCGATTTATCTACGCTAGCGAGGCTAACAGCAGGAAGATTGAGTTAGAGGTCGCCTCCTGGAGCAGAAGAGCCGAAGTATACCAGTCAATATGGTAAAAATAATCTGACAGCGTTTCCTGTTCAGTAAAAATTCCAAGGTTTATGTAATAATATGCTGATTGACCATTTTATATTCTATATTTTTCCAAGCAACATTATGTGGCCAAAGATTCGTGAATCTGAAGTGAAACGAAACAAAGTTCCAGAGGTTTTTGTAAAGAAACAGCTGGCTGGTTTTCAGCTAGGAAACTTTTCCAGCTCTTCTTCTCTGGTGGAAGCATTTCTCTGAGAATGTGATTTTAACGAGAAGTAAATTTAAAAAAAGTGGAGGAAAACTGCAGAAGCATGGAAATACAGCAAATACTTTCTGTAAATCTGAATCATGAAGAGTAAATCGCCTAACTTCAGCTCTGATCAGCTGATTTGCACGAATTATTCTCTTTTCATTGTGTGAAAAATCTGGTTTAGCAACAACAAAACACACAACCACTAACACCCAACAGTTACCGTGAGAAAACGTTGATATTTGACCGTTTATTGACACCATGAAGGAGAAAAAACTCTAAATTTCCTTTAAGGCTTAAAGTCTCGTCTCCGCATCTGGCATTAACAACCCGCTGAAGGTTGAACTGGTCCGATATCCAGCCGTCTTCATGACAGTCGCATTTACACCAAGAGAAACTTCTTTTGCTGCTGAACAGCAACAACGTGATGCTAACGCAGCTGAGAGGCTTCCAGGTTCTGGTTTGATGCAGCAACACGTTGATGCCGCCGTTCAGGATCGGCAGGCGGTCTGGAAAAGGAAATCCGTCACTGGGAAGCCGACTGGGACATCCAGAGACACAGGAGAAGCTAGCTGGAGCCGCCGACTGGGACATCCAGAGACACAGGAGAAGCTAGCTGGAGCCGCCGACTGGGACATCCAGAGACACAGGAGAAGCTAGCTGGAGCCGCCGACTGGGACATCCAGAGACACAGGAGGAGCTAGCTGGAGCCGCCGACTGGGACATCCAGAGACACAGGAGAAGCTAGCTGGAGCCGCCGACTGGGACATCCAGAGACACAGGAGAAGCTAGCTGGAGCCGCCGACTGGGACGTCCAGAGACACAGGAGAAGCTAGCTGGAGCCGCCGACTGGGACGTCCAGAGACACAGGAGAAGCTAGCTGGAGCCGCCGACTGGGACGTCCAGAGACACAGGAGAAGCAAGCTGGAGCCGCCGACTGGGACATCCAGAGACACAGGAGAAGCTAGCTGGAGCCGCCGACTGGGACGTCCAGAGACACAGGAGAAGCTAGCTGGAGCCGCCGACTGGGACGTCCAGAGACACAGGAGAAGCTAGCTGGAGCCGCCGACTGGGACATCCAGAGACACAGGAGAAGCTAGCTGGAGCCACTAGCAGTACGTCTGCTTTTTCTTTTTGCCTCCATGAACGTCACCGAGGTGGAAGTCACGTGATCGGTGACGAAAACTGAGAATGGTTTGTACACAAATGAAATGCATACCTCTCCCTTCTCAGGCGACGTAGCTGTGGTGGCCCATCTGCAGGGTACCATCAGCACCTCCCATCGCCAGTTCCCCAGCGGTTTCTGAGGGAAGTTCGGACCAAGAAGGCGGTAAGATGGGGCTACAGGGTTCATGCTCACCTTCAAGCCTGTAAGCATGAAGGACCAGGATGTGGAGCAAATCAGTCACATTTCCTGGAGTTAATCAGCTCATCTTTCAGGAAAATGTGCAGCCGCCGCACTCTGACCACGGTTAACACGAGTCTTCTAACGTGGCATGTCCTGGTTTGGAAAACCGTTCAGTCAAACAAAAGAAGAAACTGGTGCAATAATTAATCAGACCAGTAAGATCACTGGACAAAAATCCCCAACACAGCCTCTCCAGTCTGCATGAGGACTGATGGCTCCAACAGCCAAGAATACAGATTTTCCAGGATCTGTCCGAAGACACGTATTCCTGCTTCACTGTGTTTTTTATTTCTTTGCTGTTTTTTTCAACAGCTTTCATGCTTTTTGCTTTACAACCTGCCGTTCTGTTGGTTCTTATCGTTTGGTGGTGATAGAAACGGCTTTAGTGAGCTTTTAGTCAGCTCCAGACTTTCATTTCTAAATCCTGAGAGGAAAACGGCTGTAATAAGTTTGTCTGCAAAGGGCGGTTGTTATTCTTTAAGGTGTCTTACGACATGAAAACAGAAAACTGACCTAAAATGTTCATTGAGATAATTTATATTTCATACACTTTCATACACTTCTCTGAAAAAAAAGGAGTATGCAGAGTTAATCTGAACGAGATGAGACCAATTTGTACAAAAAAAAGAAGAGTTCCAGCCCCATCACAGATCATTTAGGATGATTTGTAATTATTATAAATCTAAGAAAAGGGAAACCAAGTCACAACTGTCCACAGTTGAGAAAACACCGACTGTGGGAGCTGCAGGTGTGGAGAAGACTCTCAGAAGGTATCCCATTTTCTATAAAAGCCACTCGGTCTGGGAGACTGAGCTTCGACAACAAGGCGTCAATTCAGGGCAGGATTTCAGATGTTCCCAGACCTTTCCACGCAGATTTGCAGCAACATAAAGCTAAGAAAGTTCAGCTCAACAGGCAGTATGATGCAGGGATTTTCAGGGTCCACTCCCGTCTCGACACCAGCCTTCTGGACGGTATTGTGGCCTCAGCGGGGACTAAAAGGTTCCTGCCTTGCTCTGCTGCAGCATTCGCTGACTGGAAACCATTTCCTCTCAACGCTTCAGTATAAACTCTGTTGGGGCCGTAAATGTGGAAAAGCCACAGATGTTCTCATGTCTCCAACGAGGCTTTTAGCCTCATCCAGCAGAACGTCCACTTCCACCCATCTGACGCACATCTTCCTGGGGATAATCTGACCAGTTTAAACTGTATACTGGTCTCCAGTTTCACAGTGAAAAACCCCGTCAGTTCATATTAAGGTGGAAAACGCAACTTTTCAGTCATTCAAGTCTAAAACAGGAAACACGATGCGGCCCAAAATCTGGTTCAGCAACAACAAAACACACAACCACCATCCTGAAACTGGGAGGCTGGAAGACTGACATCATGTTGCACAACAAGATAAATGCATTTTTATCAAGCTTAAATGTTTTAAACACTTTCCGTCACAAGGAGGTTCACATTAGGAGGGTCTCAGAAGCATCCCACAGGGATCTGCACTCACCCCACTTCCTTTATTTAACATAGACGACTTCCTGATGTCGTCATGCAGCAGTGTGTGTGAACACAAACCAGTCTGCCAGTTCTAGTCTCAGAATATTCTGTTAACAACAAGTCAAAGTACGTTTCTGTTGTGTGTGTTTGAGACGTGAGAGAATGATGTGAAGTCACCTCTGGCTGCAGGTGCAGTGTAGAATATCTGCAGTGGAAGTTCACGACAACATAGTTTATATTCATCTATTCAGTTTACATCAGTGTTTGCACTTTGTCCACAAAAAGCTTCATGTTATTTATTTGTTTTCTAAAACTTGTGGAATCCTAAAGAAATTGTTTAAAAGCCTGTTTAATGTTAAATAAGTTCATGTTGTTAAAGATGATGGATATTTGTGTTAAATAATCAATTTCTCAATTTCAGTCTAAATAATTCTGATTATTATTTTTAACCATAATGGAGCATCCCTCATGCTGACTGGGATTAAAGCCATGAAGTTTTACATTACATTCATGTATTCTTCATGAAGTTTTATAAAAAACAGAACAGTCCAAAGAGGTTAACGGAAAACAGCAAATAATTCAGATTTATATCTAAAGTTCTCCCTTTCCTCTTCCTGCTGCGTTGTGATACATTAATGTCACCGCTGAAGTTACATGAAGGACAGAGGAGGAGATAAAAAAGAGAAACAAGCCTGAGACGGCAGTAAGAGACGATTCCTGACGTCATGAGGAGAAAAACCCGACCCAGAAAGGCCGATACGTGCACGGTGCTGGATTTCTGCTAAAGCTGCATGGAAAGGATCTGAAACCACGTCTGAGACGTCTCTCACCGACCACATCACCAGGAGTCAGTCTTCTGCTTAAACTTCTGATCTATCAGAAATGATCGCTGATTGGTTGATCAGAATTTACTGTTTCCACTCGTTTATCTAAACACAACTTTCAGAACCTCCTTGTTTGGTCCCCAGTATCTCCAGTAAGGATCACTGCTGGTTTTCCTGTCCTCATGGTCACAACGTCTGCTGAAGCTCCGCCCCCAACATCTCCAGTAACACAGCTGCAGCTGTGGAAAAGCCTCCCAGTTCAACCAGTTTCCTGCTGCAGGTTTACTGGTGCAGCAGTGGAAAAGCCTCCCAGTTCAACCAGTTTCCTGCTGCAGGTTTACTGGTGCAGCAGTGGAAAAGCCTCCCAGTTCAACCAGTTTCCTGCTGCAGGTTTACTGGTGCAGCAGTGGAGAAGCCTCCCAGTTCAACCAGTTTCCTGCTGCAGGTTTACTGGTAGGAACTGGTATACCACACTGACCAGTGAATAAAATATTCAGAGACAAATAAATCTGAGTTTAAATAAATGAAAAGTTTGATTTGAAATAAATTGGAATAAAAACAAATATTAAAATGAAACTTCCAGGAAAATAAGACGGAGTTACTATTCTGTTTGATTCCACGCGTTTTTTCCATGTTTGATGCGTCGTCTTGGTTATAAATCAGAGATTATTTCATGGTGTTTCCAGAATATTGTAAAAAATGTTTATCAAAGAAAATAGGGATTTTTATGAGCGCTGTCAAAATAATGAATTAATACAGAGAGTAAATTTTAGGAAGTAGCATTAAAGCTAGAGTATGTAAGATTTTCAATATTTTCAAAATAAATTAACTAAAAAAATAACTACAATCATAATTAGATAGTTTTTTTTAAACATGTAGGTTCCAGTCTGTCCATATTTGATGCATTAATAAATTACAAGTTTAACTAATGACAAAGACCCTTCTTGAAAGTTTTCTGACCAGTAAAATAAAAAAGTTCATTTTTTTTCACCAGTAGGGGGAGTATAAGCCCATTTATTCCAGAGCGACTCTGAGCTACAGCTCACAAGCAATTCCTGCCCTCATTGGAGCTGGCAAGGAGGAGGGGTGAGGGGTGAGTTTTGCTCATTACTGCCAATCTGTGGTTGTATGTAGTGATAGCAGTTTGGTGGTTTTGCTCACGACTTGGTGTTTGCTTGGTGTTTGCCACCTGGTGGTGGAAAGAATCGCCTTGAAATCTTACATACTCTGCCTTTAAACACATTAATAGTTATTCCTCGTGTCATTATGGCAGCAACATCTTACACGATTCGATTAAGATTCAGGTGCCACCAATCGATCGTATGAAAAATCCGAATTTGACTTTTCTCCATGAGAGAAGCTGATATTGGCCATTTAGCCAGTTTTTGTTTCAGTGCTGAACTGAATCCTCCATAAACCGCTTTATTCTCCTGGTGTATGAAGCTGTTTGAGGTCCGATGGCGGAGACACCAACGTTACGTTGGGGATCGCGGCTCAAAACGTCCCACAGTGTTGGGTCATGCAACACACTGAATTTTGATTTTGGTTTCCTAAAACAGCCCAAAAACAGGGAAATAAGCAAAACCAATTCTTATTTAAACAGTGTGTTTATGTTACGCTGACATTTTGTTGTGTGTCATGTCTCTAATGTTTTTGAACACGTTAACATTTGCTGTTCCTGAAGGCGAATCAGGAAAAGTAGATCCTCTGCCACTGCTTTGAAGACTGAAATGAGCAACTTAGTGAGTATTTGGTGGGTATTCAGGCCTTTCTTGTGCAAAAAGAAAAGAAAAAAGTCCAACGACAAATCTAGCGAGTTTTTCAGCTGGTATCGGAGGCTGTTTTGTTGTTTCTCCTCTTAATGAGAAGCAGCACCACCGTTGGCGCTTCCTCCGACCACAAGCTGTCACAGGACGCCTGGGGTCGAGCTGAAGACTCGTTAGACTCAGGATCTTCGCTGGAACTTTTAGCCTGTTAGCCTCAGCCTGTTCATATGAAATAAAAAGTGAATTAAGACTGGATGCAGATGTTAGACTACATGTTTACAGAAACCAAACTCACAACAATGATCATGCGTTTCATCACCAGTACTGACATATTGTAATCTCATTTTGAGCTAGTTTTCTCTGGCCAGACGTTCACCTCCCTGGTTAACACATCTTTGGCGGGTCATAAAGATTCCCGTCTGGACCAACAGCGCTTCATTTAGAATAAACTGGTTGACCAGTTCAGCTCAGCTGCTGTAGGACCGTCCAAACACGATGACAGTAAGCCGGGTTTAAACCTTGTTATCCGTCAGAGAAATGGAAATGTAAACATTAGGTACCATCCACACCGTCAAACACCTGATGTGTTGAAGCTTCAGCTCGCCGTGACCGTGGGAAAAGAGCTCTGTTTAGTTTCACAAATCAGGGAATTTAACTTAGCAAACAGCAAACTGGCTAAAATCAGATTCCATAATGAAATGAAAGGAAACCTTCCCTGGCTAAAGTTAGATCTGTGACTTTAATTACAAAGCAGGTCAGAGATTGTTTACCCTCCCACTGAGGCCTCTGCTGGCTTGAGCAACTCCTGGGTTTAAAACAGGGGAAAAAAATAAGAAAGATCAATATTGCAGCAGGGAGGCTATAAAAAATCCTCAGTTCTGTGTACAGTTCATCACCCCAAACACTATGACCTCGGATAAACAGTCTGAAACTATTTTTATTAAGACTGAGGACTTCAACCACAAACAGGTTGGAGTTTTATATATAAAAAAGACTATTTTCTGATAACATGAAAAGGAAAAACCATCTTAATAAAGAAATTATCTTGATATAAAGTCTATGCAGCTAGTTAGGAAATATGTTTTACATAAATAAATACTGTCAAAACCCATTCATCCCTCTTAATGAGCAAAAAAGCTGTAAAATAATATATAATATAAAATAATAAAATAAAATAAAACAGGAGTTGAATCACCACAATCGAAGGCATGAGTTTAGCTCAGTATTAAACCTTTCTGTCCTGGTAGCGCTGTTGTCTGACTACATCGAGCTAAACAGTGAAAGTTTGATGGTTTTATCCACCTACGAGCACGAATGAAACGCCACCAGCAACACTACAGACCGACAGCGACTGACGTCTAACACCAAGCAACAGTACAGACCGACAGCGACTGACGTCTAACACCAAGCAACAGTACAGACCGACAGCGACTGACGTCTAACACCAAGCAACAGTACAGACCGACAGCGACTGACGTCTAACACCAAGCAACAGTACAGACCGACAGCGACTGACGTCTAACACCAAGCAACAGTACAGACCGACAGCGACTGACGTCTAACACCAAGCAACAGTACAGACCGACAGCGACTGACGTCTAACACCAAGCAACAGTACAGACCGACAGCGACTGACGTCTAACACCAAGCAACAGTACAGACCGACAGCGACTGACGTCTAACACCAAGCAACAGTACAGACCGACAGCGACTGACGTCTAACACCAAGCAACAGTACAGACCGACAGCGACTGACGTCTAACACCAAGCAACAGTACAGACCGACAGCGACTGACGTCTAACACCAAGCAACACTACAGACCGACAGCGACTGACGTCTAACACCAAGCAACAGTACAGACCGACAGCGACTGACGTCTAACACCAAGCAACAGTACAGACCGACAGCGACTGACGTCTAACACCAAGCAACAGTACAGACCGACAGCGACTGACGTCTAACACCAAGCAACACTACAGACCGACAGCGACTGACGTCTAACACCAAGCAACAGTACAGACCGACAGCGACTGACGTCTAACACCAAGCAACACTACAGACCGACAGCGACTGACGTCTAACACCAAGCAACACTACAGACCGACAGCGACTGACGTCTAACACCAAGCAACAGTACAGACCGACAGCGACTGACGTCTAACACCAAGCAACAGTACAGACCGACAGCGACTGACGTCTAACACCAAGCAACAGTACAGACCGACAGCGACTGACGTCTAACACCAAGCAACACTACAGACCGACAGCGACTGACGTCTAACACCAAGCAACACTACAGACCGACAGCGACTGACGTCTAACAGCAAGCAACACTACAGACCGACAGCGACTGACGTCTAACACCAAGCAACACTACAGACCGACAGCGACTGACGTCTAACACCAAGCAACAGTACAGACCGACAGCGACTGACGTCTAACAGCAAGCAACACTACAGACCGACAGCGACTGACGTCTAACACCAAGCAACACTACAGACCGACAGCGACTGACGTCTAACACCAAGCAACAGTACAGACCGACAGCGACTGACGTCTAACACCAAGCAACAGTACAGACCGACAGCGACTGACGTCTAACACCAAGCAACAGTACAGACCGACAGCGACTGACGTCTAACACCAAGCAACAGTACAGACCGACAGCGACTGACGTCTAACACCAAGCAACACTACAGACCGACAGCGACTGACGTCTAACACCAAGCAACAGTACAGACCGACAGCGACTGACGTCTAACACCAAGCAACAGTACAGACCGACAGCGACTGACGTCTAACACCAAGCAACAGTACAGACCGACAGCGACTGACGTCTAACACCAAGCAACACTACAGACCGACAGCGACTGACGTCTAACACCAAGCAACAGTACAGACCGACAGCGACTGACGTCTAACACCAAGCAACAGTACAGACCGACAGCGACTGATGTCTAACACCAAGCAACAGTACAGACCGACAGCGACTGACGTCTAACACCAAGCAACAGTACAGACCGACAGCGACTGACGTCTAACACCAAGCAACAGTACAGACCGACAGCGACTGACGTCTAACACCAAGCAACAGGAAGAGATCTGGGGTTAAAACATTAAGTGATTTAACTAAAAGCCAGTCTACAGCATGTTACAGTAATTCTAACTGTTATCATCATAAATAGACATTAATAAACCAGTGCGTGTTGTGGCTTCAGTCTGGTCATGCAGGATCATTTCTTGTCTTCGCTAAGGTTGTTCTCTTCACTGGCTCCCTGTCCGTTACAGAATTGATTTTAAGATTCTTTTATTTGTTTTTAAATGCCTGAACGGTCTGGCCCCTCGCTACCTGTCAGACCTGCTGGTGAGGTATTCCCCTACACGCTCTCTGAGGTCCACAGATCAACTTCTGCTTGTGGTTCCTAAGACGAAGCGTAAACTGAGAGGTGACTGAGCTTTTTCTGTTATTGGTCCCAAGTTGTGGAATAAGCTGCCCCTGTACATTAGACAGGCTGAATCGCTTCTTGTTTTTAAGTCTTGTCTGAAGACTCATTTTTTCTCTTTGGCGTTTGACTAATTTAAAGGGTTGTTTTACTATTAACAATGTGCTGATGCCCCATTATGATGTAAATATGTATGTTTTATTGTTTCTTCTGTACAGCACTTTGGTCAACTTTGTTGTTTTTAACGGTGCTTTATAAATAAACTGGATTGGATTGGAAGGTTGAAGTGCCTCAGTTGATTTCAACATCGGGACAGGAGGTACACCAAACAGCTATGCTTAATATTCATTTTTCTCAACCGCTTTGTCCAGTTAAGGGTTGTGGGGAAGCAGGAGCCAATCCCAGCAATCATTGGGCGAGAGGCAGTGTACATCCTGGACAGGTTGCCAGTCCATCACAGGACCAATATCCAACATGTTTTTTACATTAAATATATGTTGCAGAAGTTTACATCCAAAGCAACTTCTGGTTTGTCCATTTCTAACTAGCCGTGTGGAAGGTCTGATCTAGCCGTGTGGAAGGTCTGATCTAGCCCCGTAGAAGGTCCGATCTAGCCGTGTGTGTAAGGTCCGATCTAGCCGTGTGTGTAAGGTCCGATCTAGCCGTGTGTGGAAGGTCCGATCTAGCCGTGTGTGTAAGGTCCGATCTAGCCGTGTGTGGAAGGTCCGATCTAGCCGTGTGTGGAAGGTCCGATCTAGCCGTGTGGAAGGTCTGATCTAGCCCCGTAGAAGGTCCGATCTAGCCGTGTGTGGAAGGTCCGATCTAGCCGTGTGTGGAAGGTCCGATCAAGCCGTGTGTGGAAGGTCCGATCTAGCCGTGTGTGGAAGGTCCGATCTAGCCGTGTGTGGAAGGTCCGATCTAGCCGTGTGTGGAAGGTCCGATCTAGCCGTGTGTGGAAGGTCCGATCTAGCCGTGTGGGGAAGGTCCGATCTAGCCGTGTGGGGAAGGTCCGATCTAGCCGTGTGGGGAAGGTCCGATCTAGCCGTGTGGGGAAGGTCCGATCTAGCCGTGTGGGGAAGGTCTGATCTCGCCGCGTGTGGAAGGTCTGATCTCGCCGCGTGTGGAAGGTCTGATCTCGCCGCGTGTGGAAGGTCTGATCTCGCCGCGTGTGGAAGGTCTGATCTCGCCGCGTGTGGAAGGTCTGATCTAGCCGCGTGTGGAAGGTCCGATCTAGCCGCGTGTGGAAGGTCCGATCTAGCCGCGTGTGGAAGGTCCGATCTAGCCGCGTGTGGAAGGTCCGATCTAGCCGTGTGGGGAAGGTCTGATCTAGCCGTGTGGGGAAGGTCTGATCTAGCCGTGTGGGGAAGGTCCGATCTAGCCGTGTGGGGAAGGTCCGATCTAGCCGTGTGGGGAAGGTCTGATCTAGCCGCGTGTGGAAGGTCTGACCTAGCCGTGTGGAAGGTCTGACCTAGCCGTGTGGAAGGTCTGATCTAGCCGTGTGGGGAAGGTCTGATCTAGCCGTGTGGGGAAGGTCTGATCTAGCCGTGTGGGGAAGGTCTGATCTAGCCGTGTGGGGAAGGTCTGATCTAGCCGTGTGGGGAAGGTCTGATCTAGCCGTGTGGGGAAGGTCTGATCTAGCCGTGTGGGGAAGGTCTGATCTAGCCGTGTGGGGAAGGTCTGATCTAGCCGTGTGGAAGGTCTGATCTAGCCGTGTGTGGAAGGTCTGATCTAGCCGCGTGTGGAAGGTCTGATCTAGCCGTGTGGAAGGTCTGATCGAGCCGTGTGTGGAAGGTCTGATCGAGCCACTTGAGCACATCCTTGTCTGAAATCTATCTGAAAGCATGTAAACTCTTATGAACTTCCTGTTTAAGAACGACACGATGCTTCAAAACCAAAAGGCTAAGTTTTGGTTTTCCTGTAATCTTACTCCCACTTCACCCAGCATGTTTATAACATCAAGCAGCTGTAAAAGCCTGATTGTGATAGATAACTAGTTTAATGGTGAGGTCTATTTTCATTTTCATATGGAAACAAAATCATTGTTAAGTACCTATGATGTAAACATAGATCTAACATGTTGAGTGAGCAAAGCAGGGCAGTAAAGACCTTATGGTGTCAGTTCCAGGTCTTGGTGAGCTTTCTGGGGAAATGCAGCAGATCAACATGTATAAACATGGCCTTGGTTCACCACCTACACTTAACCATCAACTTGCTGCGTTACCTCCTACTCCTTTCTGGATATGCACAAGACTAACAACAAATCCAAGCAAAAAGGCTGTAAACTGTAGCTGCGATGCAGAGCTCAGAAAGCTGTCAGTATTTTCTGTATAAACAGCTCATTTCTATGTCTGTATGAACATCTTTAGCAGAGGAGCACAGCAGCTGGAGTTGGCTAATGCAGCTAATGTTAGCTGATACGACTGCTGAACAAGTTTAGGGAGCATTCACGGTTTTATTCTGATAACTTAGGCTCTGCCATCGTAACACAACCTTTTCTGGGTGTCTCTTTAGCTAAATATATTGTGATATTGTTCCAGCATGGTGAAATGTGAATGATTGTCAGAGAGGCAGGAAGTTACTTTTAGGCCACAGGAGTTTGTGTTTCTGGCCTGGAAATGTTAGCTTCATTCAAACATTTTTTAAGTAGCTAACTGGGATGAAAGATAACGGTGTTATCAAAGAATATTAAAATATTGTATTAAATAGTTTAGCAGAAGAACCAAATCACTATCCAGGTAATGTTTACTGGCGTTGGTAGTCGTAGTCAGAGCTGATCCAAGCTAACCTGTTAGCCACTAAGCTAACTAGCTGTTAGCTGTCGTTGAAATTTTACCCACACATACACACACACAGTCATTCATAAAGCTAGCGAGCTCATCTTACCTGTGTATTTGTACAAAGTTAAAATGAAGTCTTCCATACCTGCTTTACTTTTCTTTATGCTGGTATTGGAATAATTCTCCTGCCCATGTCTGTTTCAGGTTTGGCTAACCAGCTGAAGAGCCTTCTACAGTGACGCTAACGTAATTTACGTAGATACAAACTGAGCCTGCGCAGTTTAAACGGCAAGCGTAACCTGCTTTGGAGAATATTTACGTAAAAACCTGCGTGTGACCGTACGTAAGACTGGGAAACATACGCTGGTTATGTGGGAAAAAAAGTTTTCTCCCCAAGATAAGTTACCGATATATCTTAAATTTCCCCTCGGGAAAACTAGGTACTATATTAGTAGTAGGTACTGTATTAGTATATACATGAAGTCATATATATATATATATATATATATATATATATATATATATATATATATATATATATATATATATATATATATATATATATATATGATGACTCTATGTGCAAGTAAAAGGTAAAAGTGCAGTGTTGGAATTGTTCACAAAGAGCTGAAACAGTGACAAGCACTCCGAGCTTTGCCCGACTTGCACATTTAATTTCATCCTATTAAGTGAAATCTTAAACTTGGATGCTGAAGCAGCAGTTTTGCATCAAACTGCATATAAATAGCAGTTTAAGTGACAGCAATCTCTTACAAACAATTCATTTGGCCATTTTAAATTATCATTTTAATGTTTCAGTCAAATGTGCGGAAGTCATGTAAAACAATGATTTTTTATTTTAAAAGATATAAGATTGATTTTAAAAGGAATATAATTGATGAAGTCCATCCATCTGCCGCTAATCCGGGGTCGGGTCGCGGGGGCAGCAACCTAAACAGGGAAGCCCAGACTTCCCTCTCCCCAGCCACATTTACCAACTCTGCGGGGGGATCCCAAGGCGTTCCCAGGCCAGCCGAGAGATATAATCCCTCCAGCGTGTCCTGGGTCTTCCCCTTGGTCTCCTCCCAGAGGATAAATTCAAATAAAATAAATATTATTAATACATAAATATAGATTTAAATAAATAATTAAATAGTAGATACATAAAAAAAACAAAATAGAAATGAAGAATTATAATTTTAAAATAAAATGTAATATTTTCTTATTTAATTTTAATATAATAATTTTATTTGATTTATTGATTGACTCATTCTTTGGCAAGTTCCAATTTAATCTCTTAATCCTGGTGACAGATAGTTCCCAGCTGGATAATACTGACTGGCGTAGTGTGTGTGTTGTTTGGATGAATTATAAATCACATGGTGTTACAGCTCTGATAGGAAGCTGGACAGAAACTTTCTCTGTTTCAGCCTCTCACAGGTTTGGTACAAACAGATTTTTTCCTGTAACTCAGCTACATTCAGACATTCTGCGTTATCAGCAGGAACCTCATCTGATTATCGGCGTCTCCATCACATCCTCTCCACAACAGACATCAGTAGCTTGTGTCTGTCATTTCCTCTGGAAAGTAAAGGTGTACTGTCAGACGTGCAGTGACAACGCTGCAGACATGTTGGCTCTGCTGATCGGTTTGCTGTGCTGGATCCCAGCTAATGGTGAGATTCTCACTGCATCTTCATTAAAACAATGATTAAATCCAGGGTTAGACAGCATCGGCCTCATGCGGCTCTCCTCTCTGGTTTTGTGTTTGTAGCGGTTTGCACTGGCCCGAGCGTAAAAATCTTTCATGTAAAAAACCAAGTGATCCCAGTCGGAGGCAATTTCAACCTGAAGTGTAGCTTCACTTGTTTAAGTCCCCGACACGTCGCCCAGATGTGGAGAGAGTCCGAGAACAAGGTAAGCAGAAGTCTATCTTTTTTCCGAACATTCCCTTCCATCTGCAGGACAAAGCTGCACCTTGCAGGAGACTCAGAAAGATTAAATGCTTCGTTATTTTTTTCTGAAGTTACAACACTTTTTTCCGATGAAATCGAGACGTTGTGTAAAATATAAAACCACTTTAATTAGTTTAATCCACTGCTAGACATGATGTTTGAACTCAAAATTGACATTTTGTACCTGCAGCAGGTTCCAGTAACGCAGCAGCTTCCAGTAATGCAGCAGGTTTAAGGAATGCTGCAGGTTCCAGTAACGCAGCAGGTTCCAGTAACGCAGCAGGTTCCAGTAACGCTGCAGGTTCCAGTAACGCAGCAGGTTCCAGTAACGCTGCAGGTTCCAGTAACGCAGCAGGTTCCAGTACCGCAGCAGGTTCCAGTAACGCAGCAGGTTCCAGTAACGCTGCAGGTTCCAGTAACGCTGCAGGTTCCAGTAACGCAGCAGGTTCCAGTAACGCTGCAGGTTCCAGTAACACTGCAGGTTCCATTAACGCAGCAGGTTTGAGTAATGCTGCAGGTTCCAGTAACACTGCAGGTTCCAGTAACGCAGCAGGTTTGAGTAATGCTGCAGGTTCCAGTAACGCTGCAGGTTCCAGTAACGCTGCAGGTTCCAGTAACACTGCAGGTTCCAGGAAAACTGCAGGTTTGAGTAATGCTGCAGGTTCCAGTAACGCTGCAGGTTCCAGTAACGCAGCAGGTTTGAGTAATGCTGCAGGTTCCAGTAACGCTGCAGGTTCCAGTAACGCTGCAGGTTCCAGTAACACTGCAGGTTCCAGGAAAACTGCAGGTTTGAGTAATGCTGCAGGTTCCAGTAACGCTGCAGGTTCCAGTAACGCAGCAGGTTTGAGTAATGCTGCAGGTTCCAGTAACGCTGCAGGTTCCAGTAACGCTGCAGGTTCCAGTAACACTGCAGGTTCCAGTAACGCAGCAGGTTTGAGTAATGCTGCAGGTTCCAGTAACACTGCAGGTTCCAGTAACGCAGCAGGTTTGAGTAATGCTGCAGGTTCCAGTAACGCAGCAGGTTCCAGTAATGCTGCAGGTTCCAGTAACGCTGCAGGTTCCAGTAACGCTGCAGGTTCCAGTAACGCAGCAGGTTCCAGTAACACTGCAGGTTCCAGGAAAACTGCAGGTTTTAGTAACGCTGCCGGTTCCAGCAACGCAGCAGGTTCCAGTAACGCAGCAGGTTTGAGTAATGCTGCAGGTTCCAGTAACGCTGCAGGTTCCAGTAACGCAGCAGGTTTGAGTAATGCTGCAGGTTCCAGTAACGCTGCAGGTTCCAGTAACACTGCAGGTTCGAGTAATGCTGCAGGTTCCAGTAACGCTGCAGGTTCCAGTAACGCTGCAGGTTCCAGTAACGCAGCAGGTTCCAGTAACGCTGCAGGTTCCAGTAACGCTGCAGGTTCCAGTAACGCTGCAGGTTCCAGTAACACTGCAGGTTCCAGGAAAACTGCAGGTTTTAGTAACGCTGCCGGTTCCAGCAACGCAGCAGGTTCCAGTAACGCAGCAGGTTTGAGTAATGCTGCAGGTTCCAGTAACGCTGCAGGTTCCAGTAACGCAGCAGGTTTGAGTAATGCTGCAGGTTCCAGTAACGCTGCAGGTTCCAGTAACACTGCAGGTTCGAGTAATGCTGCAGGTTCCAGTAACGCTGCAGGTTCCAGTAACGCTGCAGGTTCCAGTAACACTGCAGGTTCCAGTAACGCTGCAGGTTCCAGTAACACTGCAGGTTCCAGTAACGCTGCAGGTTCCAGTACCGCAGCAGGTTCCAGTAACGCTGCAGGTTCCAGTAACACTGCAGGTTCCAGTAACGCAGCAGGTTTGAGTAATGCTGCAGGTTCCAGTAACGCAGCAGGTTCCAGTAACGCAGCAGGTTCCAGTAACGCTGCAGGTTCCAGTACCGCAGCAGGTTCCAGTAACGCAGCAGGTTCCAGTAACGCTGCAGGTTCCAGTAACGCAGCAGGTTCCAGTAACGCAGCAGGTTCCAGTACCGCAGCAGGTTCCAGTAACGCAGCAGGTTCCAGTAACGCTGCAGGTTCCAGTAACGCTGCAGGTTCCAGTAACGCAGCAGGTTCCAGTACCGCAGCAGGTTCCAGTAACGCAGCAGGTTCCAGTAACGCTGCAGGTTCCAGTAACGCTGCAGGTTCCAGTACCGCAGCAGGTTCCAGTAACGCAGCAGGTTTGAGTAATGCTGCAGGTTCCAGTAACGCAGCAGGTTCCAGTAACGCAGCAGGTTCCAGTAACGCTGCAGGTTCCAGTAACGCTGCAGGTTCCAGTACCGCAGCAGGTTCCAGTAACGCAGCAGGTTCCAGTAACGCTGCAGGTTCCAGTAACGCAGCAGGTTCCAGTAACGCTGCAGGTTCCAGTAACGCAGCAGGTTCCAGTACCGCAGCAGGTTCCAGTAACGCAGCAGGTTCCAGTAACGCTGCAGGTTCCAGTAACGCTGCAGGTTCCAGTAACGCAGCAGGTTCCAGTAACGCTGCAGGTTCCAGTAACACTGCAGGTTCCATTAACGCAGCAGGTTTGAGTAATGCTGCAGGTTCCAGTAACACTGCAGGTTCCAGTAACGCAGCAGGTTTGAGTAATGCTGCAGGTTCCAGTAACACTGCAGGTTCCAGTAACGCAGCAGGTTTGAGTAATGCTGCAGGTTCCAGTAACGCTGCAGGTTCCAGTAACGCTGCAGGTTCCAGTAACACTGCAGGTTCCAGGAAAACTGCAGGTTTGAGTAATGCTGCAGGTTCCAGTAACGCTGCAGGTTCCAGTAACGCAGCAGGTTTGAGTAATGCTGCAGGTTCCAGTAACGCTGCAGGTTCCAGTAACGCTGCCGGTTCCAGGAACGCTGCAGGTTCCAGTAACGCTGCAGGTTCCAGTAACGCTGCAGGTTCCAGTAACGCAGCAGGTTTGAGTAATGCTGCAGGTTCCAGTAACGCTGCAGGTTCCAGTAACGCTGCAGGTTCCAGTAACACTGCAGGTTCCAGTAACGCAGCAGGTTTGAGTAATGCTGCAGGTTCCAGTAACACTGCAGGTTCCAGTAACGCAGCAGGTTTGAGTAATGCTGCAGGTTCCAGTAACGCAGCAGGTTCCAGTAACGCTGCAGGTTCCAGTAACGCTGCAGGTTCCAGTAACGCTGCAGGTTCCAGTAACACTGCAGGTTCCAGGAAAACTGCAGGTTTTAGTAACGCTGCCGGTTCCAGCAACGCAGCAGGTTCCAGTAACGCAGCAGGTTTGAGTAATGCTGCAGGTTCCAGTAACGCTGCAGGTTCCAGTAACGCTGCAGGTTTGAGTAATGCTGCAGGTTCCAGTAACGCTGCAGGTTCCAGTAACACTGCAGGTTCGAGTAATGCTGCAGGTTCCAGTAACGCTGCAGGTTCCAGTAACGCTGCAGGTTCCAGTAACACTGCAGGTTCCAGTAACGCTGCAGGTTCCAGTAACACTGCAGGTTCCAGGAACACTGCAGGTTCCAGTAACGCTGCCGGTTCCAGGAACGCTGCAGGTTCCAGTAACGCTGCAGGTTCCAGTAACGCTGCAGGTTCCAGTAACGCAGCAGGTTTGAGTAATGCTGCAGGTTCCAGTAACGCTGCAGGTTCCAGTAACACTGCAGGTTCCAGGAACACTACAGGTTCCAGTAATGCTGCAGGTTCCAGCAGCACTGCAGGTTTTAGTAACGCTGCCGGTTCCAGCAGCACTGCAGGTTCCAGTAACGCAGCAGGTTTGAGTAATGCTGCAGGTTCCAGTAACGCAGCAGGTTCCAGTAACACTGCAGGTTCCAGTAACGCTGCAGGTTCCAGTAACACTGCAGGTTCCAGGAAAACTGCAGGTTCCAGTAACGCTGCAGGTTCCAGGAACACTGCAGGTTCCAGTAACGCTGCAGGTTCCAGTAACACTGCAGGTTCCAGGAACACTGCAGGTTCCAGTAATGCTGCAGGTTCCAGCAGCACTGCAGGTTTTAGTAACGCTGCCGGTTCCAGCAACGCAGCAGGTTCCAGTAACGCAGCAGGTTTGAGTAACGCAGCAGGTTCCAGTAATGCAGCAGGTTCCAGTAACACTGCAGGTTCCAGTAACGCTGCAGGTTCCAGTAACACTGCAGGTTCCAGGAAAACTGCAGGTTCCAGTAACGCTGCAGGTTCCAGGAACACTGCAGGTTCCAGTAACGCTGCAGGTTCCAGTAACACTGCAGGTTCCAGGAACACTGCAGGTTCCAGTAATGCTGCAGGTTCCAGCAGCACTGCAGGTTTTAGTAACGCTGCCGGTTCCAGCAACGCAGCAGGTTCCAGTAACGCAGCAGGTTTGAGTAATGCTGCAGGTTCCAGTAACGCAGCAGGTTCCGGAACGCTTCAGGTTCCAGTAACGCTGCAGGTTCAGGGAACGTTGCAGGTTCCAGGAACACTGCAGGTTCCAGTTACACTGTAGGTTCCAGTAACGCCGCAGGTTCCAGTAACGCCGCAGGTTCCAGTAACGCTGCAGGTTCCAGTAGCACTGCAGGTTTTAGTAACGCTGCCGGTTCCAGTAATGCAGCAGGTTCCAGGAACGCTGCAGGTTCCAGTAATGCAGCAGGTTCCAGTAACGCTGCAGGTTGTAGTAACACTGCAGGTTCCGTAACACTGCAGGTTCCAGGAACGCTGCAGGTTGTAGTAACACTGCAGGTTCCGTAACACTGCAGGTTCCAGGAACGCTGCAGGTTCCAGGAACACTGAAGGTTACGTAACGCTGCAGGTTCCAGGAACGTTGCAGGTTCCGCAACGCTGCAGGCTCCGGAATGCAGTAGGTTCCCGTACCACAGCAGGTTCCAGTAACACAGCAGGTTCCAATAACGTTCTGGTTTGATTACCTCAACAGTCTCTGTTTAGTTCATGTTCAGCGGGAGATAAGTCTGGACTGCAGGCAGACCAGTACACACACTCTTTCACTTCAAATCACGATTGGGCCAAGTGAATGTGTCCTGGAGAGCGTGTCTTGGCATTGTCTTGCTGAATAAGCAAGACATCCTGAAAAAGATGTCACTTGGATGTCGGAGACGTCGCTCCAGAACCTTTCAGCACTGATGGAGCTCGACAGATGTGCAGGTCATCTGCGTCGATGACATGAACAGCCCCCATACCACCATGCATAGTCCTTCACATCCCAGAGGACATGATGTTCAGGAACAATCTGAAACATGAAACTTTCAGACCACTTTGCATCAGTCCATCTGTTTTCGGGTCCAGAAAGGCAGCGGTGTTTCTGGGGGCTTTGGCTTTGCATAGAGTTTTAACTTGTTGCCGTAGAGACGAACTGTGACGGTTGGACTGGAATAAACTGCTGTCCCACATCGAAGCAGGGAAAACGTGATGTCCCTGAATGCAGCATAAAGGTGGCATGGACCTCGGATGAACTGATGTCCCTGAACAGGTCTTCCAGGACTCCCAAGGTCTGGATCAGACTCCAGGTTTTCCAGGACTCCCCAGGCTTTGGTCATAATAATATGATAAAGACCGAAGCTGATTCCGGGTCATGTAGAGCAGAGTGTCGTCAGCATAGTGATGATGTGTTAATAAACGATTCATGTTTTTGTCTCCTGCAGGACAGCGTGTCCCTCATCAATATCACATCCACCCACTCTGACATAACCATGGAACTGGTCATCACCTCAGCAACCAGCAACCACTCTGGCAATTACGTCTGCAATACCCAACCTCCACAAACCAGGAGCCCTGCAGTATCCATCCAGGTATCAGGTAGGAGTGTTTAAATGGCTTCACTGGCTGCATTTCCATTAACCCGAGAAATGCACAAAACCTA